>NC_090922.1:473253648-473567398 GCF_040938575.1 Ambystoma mexicanum | reverse complement strand
TTCCAACACATTTTGAACTTACCCCCTCTGAAACGGCATATTTCTATGTGTTTCTCTGTAGGCACCCACGGTAAAGGGCTGACCCGTCTCCCCTCTCCAGTCCATAGTTGGTGCAGTAGGGACGCGGCATTGACCCCCCCTTTGAGCGGTACTACCGGCCCTCGAAACCTTGTGTGGGCCGTGAGAAGTACCTTCGTCTTTCACCTGCTCCAACCTACAGCTGCAGGTGAGTTGCTGACTCCCGAGCCTCTTTCTCGGTTTTGGTAGTAGGGCTTCGACATGTATATTTACCTGTATTCTAATTTATATCTGCGGTTTCAGATGATCCGACTAGGAGACACTTCCCTGTGCTTCCGTGCTATTATGAGGCTTCTGAAATATCCTATGGGGCCACCACACTATTATTCCTAGTAAGTACAGGGCCATTGTTAGCCCTGTCTGTATGCCAGACGGAGAGTACGGCATAGCTCCTATTTTTGGGTCAGGTGGTTTGGGCACTCACGGCATGTACGCACCCTGATACAGTAGCACCCCTTTTCGCTTCTCAGGGGGTTTATACTATTGGGTTGTATAATTTATCCCTCTTTTCCACGCTCTTTGGTGAGTGTTCTGTTCTTCTCTGCCCTTTCCCTGCTTGTTAACAGAGAAGGGCATGGTGAATAATTCGGTTTGGTGGAGGTTGTCTCTATATTCATGTTACCACTCTGTTGCAGGGTGGATTCCCTCCTATACACAGGGGCTCGGTGTTTTTATAGGTGAAGAATTCTTTTTCTCTCCAAATATGTTGTTATTAGTCAACTTTATCAGCAGCTGGTAGCCGTTTTCCTTGGGCAGCTGTTGATGTTTTTATTTGGTTGTACAGGCCAGTAATATCATTATTTATCACATCCACAGAACTCCATTCCCCTTGGGGTCCTGATGAAGGCAGCAGTACTAATGCCCTGCCGAAACGTCTGGTACATCGCTCCGTGCAATCGAGCTTTGTGATAAGGCTCATCAACGCCACAACGGACGTAGACCTGGGATGTGTGTGTTTTGGTCAGACGCAATTTTTATGTGCCATGTCTAATCAGTTTTAGCATTGCTATTGGGTGACACTGCCATACAGGGCATATCTGTGACTTGTTAGCCAGAGAGGGACAGAAAGTTAGAATATGTGCCCATCTAGCTCTGTGATACAAAACCCTGGCGGCGTCATCTGTGTTTTTATGACTATACATGAAATTGCTAATAGATGCATTGTATATATTTTCTACATTGATACATGTCTTTGTGTGGTGTTTTTTATGATTGGTGCACGTAGGACCTATGGCCTACGTAATAAAACTATGAAAACATTTTCTATTAAATGAAAAAAATGTGGTACTCTGTGTAATTTTCATTTTGTGAGGTGATGTACACAACTCACGGAATGTGACCCAGTCTAAATTGGAACTTGGTCTTTAAATTCGGTTCAAAATGGTCCATCTGGGGGACTCCCCTCTGTGTGCTTATGTTGTCACTCATTTGTCCCCTGTATGCCTTTGAGTGCGTATCCCCTGTGTGGCGCTATCCTGGAGAAGGACTGATGTACTGCGGAAAAAAAAGTGTAAAAGGGTTCTCGACTATCATCAGCCGGATGCTCATCCATCAAGCCCAGTTCCTCATTTACCTGGCGGGAAGAGTACGCTAACTTCATCTGGGGTCTAAGATCGGAACTAGATTTAGAAAGTTTCCTGTCTTTATCAGGGTGCAAAACCATGTTAAAATCACCCCTGACTATCAACGCCCCCTCTGCAAATTCCCTGATTTCTTTTTTCCTCCCATCCCCTGCCAAAAAACATCTTGCCCTACATTCGGGGTGTATACCCCCACCAGTGTAAAAAGACGACCCTTCACCTCCGCCTTAACCATGATATAACATCCTTCTGGATCCGCTCTATGGGCTCTGGGAGAGAAGTGAGCATTCGGGGAAACCTAGAGCACAACCCCTCGCCTCTTTGCCCCATATGAGGACAGAAACAGCTGCTGAATAGCTTTGGATTTGAGTGGGCTCCCTCCCCTTAATCCAATGGGACTCCTGCACAAAAAGAAAATGAAGTTTCAGCCTCACAAACTCCCTCAACACCAAGGACCTCTTGGCCGGAGAATTCAAACCACGCCCATTAAGGGACCCCACCGACAATGGCTTATCCAGGTCACCCATTAGGGAAGCCGGAGCGTCTATTCAAATCCCACTGGCGGCCCCCATGCAGACCAAGCCCCCAGAGCACACACATAAACCACCCACAAACTTAGAGTCCTGTAGACATAGTAGCTCCAACTTCCCCCCTCCCCACAGACCCAGCTCCCCCACCCCCACCCCCCCAACATATGAGCGCCTGAAAGGACTGCATCAACAGATTGCCGAGTCCCCAGACCACCATGGATCAACTCCACCTGGGCGATAAACCCCTTTTAAACACCAAGATTCTGAGCCCCCCAGCTACAAGCAAGAGAAAAAAGAAAAAGACAAAAATTCAACCAACCATACAAACAGGAATACAATCCGAAAAAAACAAAGTTTAAAATTCCAGCCCGGCCAACCAGCCGCAGACTCCCTCCAGTTACATTTCATCCCAACTGACGAAAAAAAACTCTGCTTCACATTCAAGACTTCGGCTGCCCCGGAAAGGGCGGAGTAATCTTTCTGTATTTCCTATGCCCCCAAACGTGTCTCCGCCCCTGATCCTGTGGAAGTCCGTTGCACGCTTTGCCATGGCCCAAGGGAGGCTCACCCAGCATCTCACTCATCGCTTTCCGAATGTCAACCGCTAAGGTGAGAGAGTACCTATCTCCATTGAACTCAAATGAGAGCGAGAACGGGTGCCCCACCTGTAGCGCACTCCCCTCGTCTGCAGTCACTTCGCCAAGGGCCCACAGAGCCTGCGGCACGCAAGAATGTGCGCTGAAAGGTCTTGGTAGATGGAGGTCTTGGCGCCATTCCAGTCGATTGGTCCCCTCTTACGAGCCAACTCAAGGATCTTGGTTTTTTCCACACAGTAGTGAAATTTCACTAAGATAGAGTGAGGACCACCTGCACGGCCTCCCGCCCTATGGGCCCTGTCGATAGTAGGGACATTAGTATTGTCTCCACCAAACAAAATATTAATGATTTCCTTAACCTTCCTCACGATATCCGCCTACGTCTCCCCCTCTTGCTCCAGCACACCAAGGAATCGTAGATTCAAGCGTCGCTCCCGGTTTTCGAGATCGTCCAGCTTGAGCATGATCCTCTCCTCCCTCCTCTCCAACTCTGCCAGCCGCATGTCGAATTGAGTTTCAAAGAGGTCGGCTGAGGACCTGGACGCGGTCCTCAACATCATCCACCTTCTTATCAAGAGAGTCCAGCCTTTTACCTGTGTCCGCCCTAAAACCTTGAATCTCCTCAAGCAAGGCTGCCATGCTGCGACTCATAGTCTGAGTTTCTGATGTCTCTGTCTGATTGTTGTCCTGCATGATGAAATCTGCCACAAGTCACTGAGGTGATCGCCGAAACCTCTGTAATGCCTGTACTCCGTCCGTCAAGGGCCAGGTTGAACCAAAGCTCAGAGGGACAAAGAATCCTCCGAAAGGGGGGGGGAGGAAGGATCACAGCACTCCGCTCCTTTCTTCAGCACCAAAGGAATACTCCACAACTCGAGCAAGACGTACACCGGTCCACCACTTAGAAGAGGAGTCCCCCCCCCGACCCCAGTGAGAGATATGCAGAGATAGATGAACCACGTGGAAGAGGGAGGCCAGCAGGCGCCAGTATCAAGCAGACCGCCCCTCCCTCACAGCCACGTACAGCGTACTGTCACTGAAGGGACTTCAAGAACCTCAGTGCGAAACAGGCTGGGAATCCAGGCTGCAGGCCAGGGAAACCCCCAACATCCAGACTCCTCAGAGACCCCCAACCAGAAGCCCTCCAGAAGGAGAAGAGAGCGGGTGAGCAATGACTGTCAAGGATGGATCCACAGTAAGCAGGGATGCCGTGGCTCAACCAAAGCACCAGAGGGCACAGTCCACAGGGAGCCCATTGAAAACCGGCTCCACAACGCCGACACCTCCAGCTCTCCGCAGCTCCCCGGATCACCAGCTCAATAGGGGGCCTCTCCAGCACATGCACGACAGGGAGCTGGGGGTGAGAGGCCCGCACCAGGCACAAGAGCAGCCAGCCCCCGTCCGCGCTCCCACCTCCCAGCGAGGCACCCGGTTCGCCAGAAACACCAGGGGCCTCACATCACCCCTACGGGGCCGCAGGAAAGCATCCTCCACTCCACCCATCGCTCAGCCCGCCATCCCCGGGCAATGCCTCCATGGGACACGGGTCAGAGACGGGTAGATTCCTCCCCTCCCTCCGCAGGGACCACGCTGTCCTTGCCCACAGGAGCCTCTCCTCACCTTCATCCACGAAAGAGCAAGTCCCCGTACTCTGTGGGTTCTCCTGTTTCCACGAGCCACAAAACGGCTGCCGCAGAAGGGGGACTCCAAGCCTGCAACACGGCTGCGAGGGGGCACCGGGCCGCAAGGCAATAGCCGGAGCCTCCGTCCCTCCCCCACTGCCAGTTGGTCAGCGCCGCGCGGCTCTCCTCGGCGGGACCGCACACCCGGCTTCGTTCGCCCACCACCCGGGAGGCTGCAAACTCTGGAATCCCAGCACCTCCGGACACCGGGACTTCGCTCCTCAAGGTGTCGCGCTCACCTGGTCTCCACGGGGGCGTAGCACGTAGTCGTATGACCGGGAACTGCACTGGCGTAGTTTTGATGGTATAGCGGTGTCCTCTCCCTTGTTATCTCCCCAGAAGGCGTTAGCCTATGAGTTTGGTGAGGTTGGCGCTCCGTCCTGCTTGACCTTCAGCAGGGGCGCGGTAGGCTCAGTCTTTCTCTGGGCGCAGTTACTTCACTGTTCCAGAGTGCTGTTGCTGCTTTTTCGGAATGCTTGGATAATCAGGTGAGTCTCTATCTCAATAACAGCTTGGTATAGAGGCTCATATTGTCCCAATGCTTTAAACGTGTTTGTCTTTCTTGCAGATGCAGTTTCGTGCGTCGTCCGGGAGAAGATTCGGCCCTCCTCGGATGCTTAGCTGGTTGCCTCCAGGTGAGTATAGGTGCGAATTAGTGGAACCGGATGACAGAGTAAATGTTTGTTTATATGGTGCGCGACTAACCTGCTGTTTTCTGTTCCCCTTTTGTAGGCGCGGCCCCAAGATGAAGAATGGAAGAACCGCTCTGAAGAATCCCGGAGGATGCAGAATCCCAGGTGAGTATCGGGAATCTGCGTGGGAGTCCTTTTACAACAGGGGTGGCGATCAGAGAACCAGCCGGAGAGGAGACCGATGGCCGGAATTGCAGATAAGGGCGTGTCGCTGTAGTAACTCCTGTTCTTCTCCTTATCTTGTTCCAGGCACCGATGGATGGAAAGCACCAACGGGCGTGGCTGAAGAAGCTCGAGGGCAGAGCAGACACGGTGAGCGTTACGCTGCAGGAGTGCAGCATAATGCGGAGCGTGTTCTGCTTGCAGTGTGTGGCTGATATAGCCGTGTAAGTAGTTCCAGGTAAAGTAGTCCCTTTACCACACCCTGTCTCTTCAGGAAAAATAGTCCATCTGCCACACCCTGGATTCAACAGAAGACTCAGCCTCACAGGCAGATTAAGTAGTTCCATAAGTTCAGCCCATTCATGAGCCTGGTGCCAACGCCGCAAGGACTGAGTCCATGAGACTCTGGGCCACTTCCTTGGGGCCTGCCAAGTCCTTCTGGTTGGTGGGGACTGGGATGGGCCCAACAGCTCCAGGGGTTTTGGAGCACGCACCATGACACAAGGTCTTGATGCTACCAGACAGCCCCAGGGGGGGTCAGGGCACGGCTCCAACTGGGCTGGGGGGCCCAGATAAAAAAAAGCGCCCTGGGGAGGAGATCAGCCGAGAAGCTTCATCACATCTCGGCGGCCCCTGGTGGCTCTCCGAAAAACACACATTTTAACATGACCCCCGTAAGGAAAAGGCACTTGGCTAGGTACAGGCTATGTTAGGTATTTTGAATGAGTCTGGAAGTGCTTATCATATCTTGTCACTTGGTTGTGGAATTGCCAATGCTACAGTGCTAACTAGTTTTACATTTATGACATTTACTTGCAAAAGAAAGATTTTAAAAGACTTCTAAACAACATACTTTTTGTTTTTGGCACATTTGGTGGTGCTAGTGACACCTGCGTGGCAAAACATTTCTAGCACAAGAGAGATGAAAGGGGGTTTGGAAGTAGGATTTCTGGTTGGCATGATAACTGGGAATGCTAGGCATGAATTTGCTGCATCACAGAATGGTATTTTCTTGTGTTCATCCGCCCTTTAATCCAACCAGTGGATGTTTTATAATGATTGTGCCAATCGGGACTCCAGCTGTAAAGCACATTTTAAAATCCTGGCCAGGCAGCATAGTAATCTTTCCATTGTGCTCAGCCAGTCAGTCTGTGTGCGAGCTGCCTCCTGCATGTCTCCTCCCCTGTGAGCAGCAACACACCCCCCCCTCGTCCTGCCTCTCTTCTTTGATGTTCTATCCCCCAGCGAGGGAGGTAGGAGGGGGGGAGGGAGCGGAGTCACAGGTCGTATCCCTTTAGGAAAGCATTAGTAGGAACCACAAGGGTACTGTGCAGCCAATAGCTTAGATGGCCAGCACCTGGGGTACAAGACTCCTGGAAAACAAGACTCTTGGGGCATCCAGAATAAAGGGGAGAGTTTGGGGGCTTGGAAGTCCTTCCAACTCCAACTTCGCGGGAGGAGGGGGGAAGAGTAAGATGATGTCACTTATGTTACAATTATGTATTGGGAGAAACAAAGGGGATGTGTGGGAAATACTACAAGAACAAGTTACTGACAAATGAGAGAAAGAAAGGAAAGGAAGGGGCCTGAAGCACACGTCATAAGGGAAATCGTGGTAGAAACAAGGGGGAGAAGCAATAGTCAACTGTGATTCTTGCCTTACAGGGGGGTAAACTGAAGAAAAGGGGGCAAAGGGGAAGGGAACAAGTAAGCTGGGGAATACACAGGGGGATTGGTAGGTTGGTTGGGGTGTCATGATCTCTGATAGAATGTATAGAATGAGTGGGAAATCAACAAAATGGTTAAGATGGAGGAAAAAATGGAAAATAAAAATATAAAATAAATGTCCATAGGTGGAGCGGGAAGGTTAGGCAGGAAAAGGGGGCTGACCGGACTGGGGGAGGGAAGGAGTAAGTCACGCCCAGCGCAGAATCCTGAGGCTTGGTGGAGAAACAGGTAATTTAGCAGTCTGTTAATTTAGCTGCGCAGGAGAGCAGTGAGGTTGTGGGCTCGGTGCCTTCGTAGAAAACCCCCCAGCAAACTGCAAGCCATCGGAAAGAAGCCCGTAAATGGTATTTCTTATCACCTTTCCAGGGGTTCCTGTTTGTCGCTGGTAATAGTGTCGTTTGTTTTTATTTTGCGCTCCAAAAGTTCATTTTTCTTTCTTTTTTTAAAAATCTTTTTATTGGTTTTAAGGTACAACTGAAATCAACATCGATAACACCCCCAGTCTCCCTCCTTCCCCCTAACCCCCATCCCCTTATTCCCTAGGACTCTAAAACATGGCTACCAGTCGTTTGAAATCAATACAGAGCTACACTTTTAGAACATATTAAGGATACAAATGTTATGGGGGCACCATTGAAGCATATAGTCACTCTGTAAGTATTGGAGAACCGGGCCCCAATCCAGTTGAAAGTTCTCAGTGGTTCCCTGCAGTCTACATGCCATCCACTCTATTGTTACAAAGTGCCATACCTTTCTGAGCCATTGGAGTTGTGTCGGGGGTGACTGTTGCTTCCAACCTTGGGCTATCACCAGCCAGACAGCTACCACCAGGACCATGATCACCTTCCGCTGGCGCCTGGTGTGCGTTTTTTGTGTGGGGTCCCATATGCCCGGCAGCCAGACTCCGTCCCCAAGGTTTTCTGAACCTTGAACCATCTTCCCAGCTTGGGCCTTAACCTCGTTCCAGAAGCATGTGATGTTCAGGCAAGTTCTCCAGATGTGTCTCCAGTCTCCTTCCTGGCGACATCCACGCCAGCATAAGCCATCCGTTTTGGGATACATTTCTTTCAGTCTCTTTGGTGTTAGACTAATGATCTGTCTTATTAGCACTGAATTTTCAAAGTCCTGAGGCCTTTTTTTGTTTGCGTTAAAATGTAATGCACGCTGTCTCTGTTTTGGAGGGACATGCCAAGCTCTGTCCCCTGCCCCCATTATAATGTGGAAAATAAAGTAGCCAACAAAGATTGGTATTCGAGATGTTGCAACAGTAAAATGTGGGAGGTTAGGGAAACAATCTATTTTAAAACGTGTGCAGCTGCGACCAAGATGGCAGCGATCTAAGGGAGGTCCTCCAACCCGGGCGGTTGCTCGCCCCTCAGCACCCATGGGCATTGGGCTGGCTAGTCAGTGCCGTGGTATGCCTGGTGCCCCTGTGTGAAGATCCGGACGGTTGAGAGGCAGGTGCAGCGGCATACCATCGGGGGACCAGCGTTCCCAGTCTTGGCGGCCATTGTAGCCAGATGGTGATGGCTGGGGGTGGTTGAAGCACCTGACAGCCCCTGCAGCCTGAGTGAGGAGGCCCATCGCGCCCAGTGTGGTGGGTGCTGAGCGCCGCAGGCAGACCCGTGTCGGCAGGCGGACCCACTGTAGAGAGAGCATCGGACGGCCCGGGAGGCTGCAGATGAGGGGAGGCCTCTGTTTTGATTGACCGGCATTGGAGCGCCCAGCCCAAGGCAGTCTTTTATTCAGACTAACAGAAAGACATAAATACAGATGGTGCCGTAGATGATGCAAGAAATCAAACTATTTGTCACTTTGCCTACTAAACCACTTAATATTCAGATTTACTTGAACATGCATATTCCACGTGCTACGGCACCATCTGTATTTGTCTTTCTGTTAGTCTGAATAAAATCTTGTATCGTTTTTCACCCTTGTAGTCCTTAGTGAGATTCTATTCTGGGAGCCAGCAGCCACCTGGCCCCCCTACAAATGTAAGGTGACCTTGAGTCACGCCCATGTCTAGGGTAGCCTATGACTCTATCCCCTTTGTTTTGACCTTATCTCTTAACCCTCTAGAGTCAGGTCCCCTCACAAAAAAGTGGGTTTCGCCCACTTTTCTCACATGCCTAGATCAAGCCTCCATAAAGGACTTTTTGGGTCAGTGCCCCTTGCCCCGGCTCTTGGTGGAGCACCCCAATTTCCTCGAGAGTCGGATCTATGAGGAGGACATTTTGCAGGTGATCTCGCCCCTAAGGGTGGGTAAGGCCCCAGTGTTGATTGAGCTACCAACGTACTTATTCCAGCAATTTTCAGGCAGTCTCTTAGAACCCCTCCATAAGCTCTTTAACGTGATGTTCTAGCAGGGAATCTCATCTCAGACCATGGGCCGGGCTAGGATATCCCTCATTGCAAAGCCGAACAAAGACCCGACCCCATGTACCTCCTACAGACCCATCACCGTATTGAACACCTACATAAAAATATATGCTAAAATCTTGGCCCTGAGGCTTGATAGGGTGGTGCCGCTGCTTGTGGGGAAAGACCAGGCAGGATTTGTAAAGGGTCACCAGGGAGAGGATAGTGTCTGGAAAACTGCAAACCTTATAGACCTGGCCCAACGAACGGGTACCGCGTCCATATTGGTGGGGCTTGACGCCGAGAAGGCGTTGGACCGTGTTCAGTGGCCTTTTCTATGCAAAGCCCTGAGGGGGTGTAACTTAATAACAGTGTGTGTTCCCTGTACTGCTGCCCGACTGCTTGGATCTCCGCAAATGGAGGGATCTCACAGGGGTTCACGTTTTCTAGAGGCACCAGGTAAGTTTGCCCCCTCTCAATGCTTCTATTTGCGCTGGTGTTAGAAGCTCTTGCTGTACGGATTAGAGACGAGGGGAGGCACACAAAATCACGCTTTTTGCGGACAACCTGATCTTAACTCTGTTGAGGGCTTGAAGCCTATGTCCCCGTGCTGATGGAGATGCTTGAGGCTTTCTGCTGGGTACCGGGTTTCAAGGTGAATCTTAGCAAGAGCGAGGCGTTGAATATATTATGTGGAGCTGAGACACTCAGGATTGTAAAGCAGGTTGCTCCCTTTAGCTGGGCACAGGGGAAGCTAAAATACTAGGGAGTTTATCTCACGCCCCGCTGTGGTGACATGTGGTGGGGACCTGTTCCGAGCTAACTACCCTGTGCTGACACCGCGTTCAGGAAACTGCTGTGAGTCTCGCTGTGTCTCAGACAGTGGTCAAGAAACTGCGAGCGGCGGACTGGGGCAGAGAGCTTCCTCAACTTGAGGGGGTTTACACGGTCGTTGTATATCACCGCTCAGCTGCACGCATAGAGACACTGGGCCTAATTCACAGAGCATTTTCCAATGGGATTGCACCATCATAAAACTCTTCTGTGAATCAGGCATACAGTGTTTATATGCGTGCAGCTGTGCCATCACAGACTGCATTTGAAAGTTGTCCTTTGATCAACAGCCCAAACTCAAACAATGAAACCGTCCAATGCTTTATCTCATGCTTTGCACACATTTTACTGTCCGGGTGCCTATTCTGACAGAGGAAATGAGAACCATACCAAGTGTGCATTGCATACTCAGAAAGAATGAACATTTGAATTACTAGCACAGACATGTTTGATATATTGGTGGCCATTCTTATGTTCTGATATGAGTTTTCTTTTTTATGCAAAGTAGCCAGCATCCTATATTGAGGGCACGGACATCATTCGACACTTGGCTCCACCCACACCACTGACAATCCAGCCCAGTCCCACCCACGCAACTGACCAGCAGCACCCTGCTGCACCACCCTTACGCAAAGTCCCAGTAAATGGTGTCCATTTCCAGCACTGGGCATGCTTATATGTGATGTGCTTGGCACTACCTAATGGGTACTACCTGTCCATGAAATGGAATCAGATAGCAAATGGTGTGAGTATCTGGGTTTATTGTGGCAGCGGCTGGCAAATTCTACAAAATAGCCAAAACTCTTGGCCTTTCCAATCTCTTGCTCACCCTTGCTTGAACCATCTCTCTCTCTCCTCACGCTGTTCTTTCTTACCTCACACACTTTCTCTCTCTCCTTACTCTTCATATCTTCTCTCTCCTCGTCTGTCTCCCAATGATCTTCTCACTTCTCTCACTCGCTTGCACTCTCACTAACACCCTTGCATGCCTCCTCATCACACCTCTGGCTCACTCTCATCTTTCCTTGCTCCCCTACGTTTTCTACCATCCTTTCTCTGGTATGCAGTGATTTTAACGAATTCAATTACAGAGAATGCTTTAATAAAGATTCAATAATAACAGAAAAATATTGAATTTTTGGATTCAAATGTATATGAGGTCGAGTAAGGGGTTAGAACGGGTGGGGAGAGGGTTGGGGATGATTTAAAAGCATAAGGAAACAGTGGGTTTGGGGGGACCCACACAAAAACAAAAATCTATATTTTTCATTTTAACATTGTCGTTATTAAAGCATTCTCTCTGATTTAATTAGTTAAAATCACTCGTAACCCCCCTCTTACCATCCTGCTTTCAGACTCTTACACCACTTGAGCACCCTTGCTAACACCATCTCGCTCTCTCCTCACTCTTCTCCCTCCCTCCTCACACCCACTCCCTTCTCACTCTTTCTCCCCAACTGTCTCCCAACTGTCTCCTCTCGCCTTTTTTCTCTCACACTTTACCCTCACACTCTCACCCTTTCACTATAACCGTTGCATGCACCCTCATCACTTTTTCTCTCGCTCTCACCTTTCCTTGGGGCACTACTTTCCCCTCTCATCCTCCTCTCACACGCACACTCTTAGTATCCCACTACCTGCCTTTCTCACTCACACCCCCTCTCTCTCACACTTGTTAACAGCATCCCTCAGTTGCTTTCTTGCCCTCTTGCTCCTGCATCCTCCCTGGCATTCTTGCTCTCTTCTCTTTGCTACTGATGCTTTTAAATGCAAATTACAACGGACATTGTCAGACGGCAATACTATTGGCTTTGCCAATGCTTGTTAGGTTAGTGGTGAAGGAAAACAGGGTCTGCGTACGTGGAATTATGCAAGATTGTGTATTTGAACAAGAAAATGTTGCCTCTTGATGCTAAACTTCCCAGATCAGATTTGCTTTTTAACAGCATTAGTTCTAATGTCCTCTTGTTGCTGAATTTATCTTGAACACGGTTGTTATGGACAATAGTTAACGCATCATTTTTGCTGTATTTAAATAGAAGTTCTCGCTGCTTCTGCTTATCGCTCTGAAATAAGCGCATTTACACATAAAGACTTGCTAGACATTTTTGTCAGTAGCAAAATGTTTTATTGGCAGAAATTTGATTAATATTACAATGCAGTGATATTTTGCTGCTCTTATTTACACATACTAACTTTCATTCTGGTGTGTTTTCTGTGACTTGTAGTTTGTGTTTTCTCTTTACAATTAGGGTCATACAAGTGCCAGGATGTAAAATGAGATGCCAGTATTGAGTCTGGGTAAAACCAAAAACTCATGTATGGAACTTTGAATTAATCATAATCACTTGGATTTCCACAGACAGCTTAAATTCAACTTTCTTTGCTTGCTATTTAAATCACGTTATGGTCTTACTCCTGATTACCTTTCCTCACTGGTCTGATTCTACACTCCCTCCCATTCCCTTTGCTCTAGTTCTCAGTTTCGCCTTGTAGTTCCAGTCCCTCCCTGTGCCCAATCAAGCTTTCGCAGATTTATTCACCTTGCCCCCATACATTGGAATCTTCTTCCTCTTTCTCTACGCTCTGTCACTACCTATTCCTTATTCCGCAAATAGCAGAAACTTCATCTGATCCAGCAGGGTTGATCCCAGGCTCCCAATGTCAAGCTTCATTTGTTTACTATTGTACCGTTTTATAGTTTGCTTTGTTAAGCGCTTTGGATTAAAGCACTATATAAATACCAAATCAATAACTACAAATACCGTAGGCATGGCAAAAAGGTACCCACAATCACTCTTACAAACTAAAACAATAGGGCTGCTTTGCAAATGTAAAGGGAATGTTTGTTTTTTGGGGGCTTTGGAAAAAACATCATGGCCTCTACACTTACAAACCCAGACCTATTGGCTTTGCCATGCTTCTTCTAGTTGTGTCTCTAAATTGCAGTCCACTTTCTCATTCTCTAAGGTCCTCCTACTAGACCGCAGTGTAGTGCCATTGACTATAGGCCCCTATTACAGTCATTGCAAGTACCTGAAGAACACCCAAGGTAATCGCAACCATCATAATGTCCAGAACAGTCACTGTACCCCTTTCAATGTTAAGTTGAAATATTTTTATTTTGTTTATTTGTTTTGGTTTGTCACAGAAAACCTATACCAAAATCAAATGTTCCCAAAACATTAGAACATTTTGAAACAAAGTTTAGCAAATACCTTTTTGTACATATTCACATTTTCTATTAAAAGAAGAACAAAGCAGATTTTCCGTTCTCCCAGAAGATAAAACATGAGATGTTTTCCTTCCATTACATCCCTTCAGCAGAAGACGATCCAAGGTAACCGACAACTTTCTTCACAAATGGAATGATAGACTATCTAGCTCGGAATACACTTTATCTATAAAGGTTAGAGTTACTCAGGAAGAGTTTGGTATTTCAACTGAACTAACCCACATACATCAAACAAAAACCGAATTACTGTAATCTTTAAGGGCACTGAGTTTCCATGTAACATATCCCATCATATGGAATCTAAATTGACTCTCTCTGTGTCAAAAAGAAATTTACCAAAACTCGATAGATGGTCAGGATTGATAGCCGCACATTCCAAGAGGAGGTGTCTGAGAGTTTCTTTTACTTTGGTGTTCTCACAGAATCTACATGGAACAATTCCTCCCAACCTGGGATCTCTAATCTCTTTGGTTTCATCAGTTAATAATACATTAAATCTGAATCTCATATAGGCGTTCCTCCACACCGGATCCGTGAATCGCACCAAGTAAGATTCTGGACAACCCAAACTCTTACAATACGAGACCAGTTGCTAATAACGTTTGGATTTAGTCAATATCTCTGTTGTGTTGGCCCAATCTGTGGATTGCAATGGGCGTTTCACACGCAAAGCATTGTGCAAAAGGGTTTCCGTAGTTAAGCCTATATATTTTCCAATACACTCTGACACACAGTACTCAAATGGGACATGAGTTGAGAATTCGGGTTCCCAAGTCTTGGTTTACTTCCAAACTCAAAATATAGACTATTTCCTGTATCTGTGATAAATTTCCTATAAAGGGATAAACGCCTCCATTCCACCAAACTGGTAACTGATTGGAGTCCTAATTCCTATATCAGGGCAGCTCTCCAGATTCTTGCCTCAATCTTATACAAGTGTGCCTGCATCCAAATGGAGACAATTACAAACCGTAACCCAGTTTTGGGATTATTTTTAGCCCATAGAAACGTAGCAGCGGGGACAGGGACTATTTACAAAATTAACATTTAAACGTTCTCATTTGTGCGATCAAATATCCAGCCTTCTCCAATATATGATGTAAATAATGGCGTTTCTTAGGGTTGTCGAACAATGGAAAACCCAAGTAGCGCATAGAAGCCCTTAGTGCCAATTTTTCCTTGTTCAGGAACCAACATTATACAGTTGACTTTTTACGATTACTCAACCTAATAATCACGTTTTTTTGGGCATTAATAACAAGGCCAATACAGCTAATATACTTGGAGAAAGCTGTTATTAGATGCTGCAGTCCTATAGGTGTGCAATCTACAAGTAAAAAATCATCAACGTATGCACACCAACATATATTCAACCCCTCAATTTTAGGAGGGACAAAGGAGGGAGCAACCTAGTTTTCTCCCACATCTGACACATGGAGATTAAAAAGGGCCGGGGCAAAGATGCAACCCTGTCGTAGACCCTTCAGGGTTTTAATCGGGAAGGACAATAAGCCCTCGCTATTTAATCTGACATGAACTTGAGTACCTTCGTTCATATGAATCAGAATAGCTAAAATTCCACTTGCAATCCCTAAAGATGCGAGCTTTGACCATCTGAGATACAGGGTCAAAGGCTAAGGACAAGTCCGTAGCTGCAATGTAAATAGGAATGGTGTCTTTTTTCTAGGCTTCTTCCTGTAGTGGTGAGACAATCATACCTTCCATTTCTGCCCCCACTGCCTTTCGAAAACCAAACTGCTTATTGGACAAGATGGAATTGCATTCAGACCATTCATCTAGATGTTTCAGCACGAGCCCAGTAAATATATTTTAGTCGGCATCCAGCAACGCTATCGGCCGATAGTTTAGGGGTAAAGTTCTATCCCCGTTTTGATATAGTGGTACGATGGGTGCCACGTAGATGGAATAGATCAAGATGTTATAATGTCGGAGAATATCATATATCGTAGCTAAAGCTTTAGCCCTTACTTCGGGATTGACCTTCAAAATAACGTTTGCTAGACGATTTGGTCCTGAGGCTCTTGATGAGCTTGACTTTTGAATTTGCAGTGTAATATTTAATATTGAGAAATTAAAGTTCCAGTTCTGATTCCTAAGTGAGTCGGTTATGTCTGGAGTCAGATTTCCTAGTGTCCATTTTTCCTGGGGGATGCAGGTGGATTGTACTGAGACTTGAGGAGTCTCTATAGCATTTATCAGGTGCCAAAATTGTCTTGATGAACCATCTTTCAAAGCCAATAGCATGGATTCATTGTCGGCTTGCAGCATATCAGCCCTATGCCCCTTCAGGCAATTTTTCAGTTTCTGTTTTTGAATACCTGACATTTTAGATACCTACGAAAGGTCACTATTCAGTAGCCTTCTCACCTCCCTTTTACATGTGTTTTTATTTGTGTTAACCAAATTATCGTACACATGCAAATGGGGGACTCTAGATGAATTATTTCCCCCTCCTTCGATACATTTGGTGATCAACATGTCGAAATGGGAGGCGATTCAGAGTGTGTAAACATGAGTCGCCGTGTATCCAGAGGGCGTCTATGAAAATCAGCAACAAAGACCATGTTAACATTATCATTGTGCCAAGTGATTCTGGTTTTAGGGGAATTAAGTTCCAAATTCAAATGGTAGGAATTATGTGGAATAGCGTCCTGATCAACGCGTATCGCTACATTCAGGATTCAATGGTCACTTAACTGATAAGCTTCAATGGTAAAAGAGTGACAACTTCAAAGAGACGTTGGGACATAAAGATATCATCTACTGTCGACACCCAACACCCATCTGTCCATGTGTAGTGGTCCCTATTTTGCCCTATGGTGGACTTTATAGAAAATAGGCCACAGCTTAAAAGTGAATTCCAAATTTGGCCCTGTAAACGCTTCCTTGTGCTTCCAGGAGGCCCTCCAACTATCTGATTTTTCCCAACTGCTTGTGTATCTGTCAGGAGGCCGAGATCCGGCTCTAACTGACGATTCTTGGAGATGGAGGATGGAATATCAGCGTTTAGATCACCAGTCACCATAATCTGTAACCTTCTATACTTAAGAATCATTTCAGTAATCAGCCCGTTAATCTTCATACTGGTCTCCAAGCGATTGCAAACGGGATTCCAGTAAATATTTAAAAAAAGAATAGTGAAATGGGAGCGGGCTGAGTTAACCTCCACAACAACTGCAAGCACACCAGAAATAGGAGAAAGTGTCCACTATTTGCAAACCCTTACCATTATTTATGGCAACCAGGAGACCGCTAGAATGGCGGCACCTGGCATCCATTTTAGCCAGCTCAAAACGGTAGTCGAAGCCATCCAAGTGAAACGGGACCGTCATCCAGGTTTCCTGGATACACAAAGTGGCATTTCATTAATTTCGCACATAATTCTGGGGAGGAAGTGAGGTGAGCATGGCCACGGGAGTTCCAAGATACTAGCAAGAGATCTTTGTGATGGTTAAAGGTTTTGTTTTAATGATTTTAACTGTGAGATGGAGTCACGCAGTGATAAAGCCAGCCATCTCCAGCTGTGCTCCTCTTCTGCCTTTAATTCTTGATCAGCGCTGTGTACTGTTCCTCTCCATCCCTGTACGTCACTAAGGGGCGCCATATCCTCCGGAACCTGATTAATTGACTTCAGACCTGGGCTGAAAATCAGAATATAATACCCCATACGATTGAATTTGAGGGTTTCTAAGAGATTGGCATCATACACGGAACGGGAATTAAACACCAAGCGAACATGGTCATACCAATTCACCAGCTTTATGTCGGCAGAAGATAAAAGTTTCAGGGAAGGAATCTCATTTATCAATGCCAAAATGCGCCCTCTATTTAGTGAATGCGGTCCCCCGTAATCAAATAGATAATGTAGGATGATACCAGGATTATCTAGAAAACAAGGCTGGCACCAGTGAATCGATTTTTTTTTGTTTGTTTTTTTTTTAGTCACTACAAAGTAGGGAGTTAGAAGCCTTCCCATAGGAATCTGATGGGATTAATTACTCTAAATTTCCCTTACTGTGGCCGCTATTAAGACAATTCTCATCAATAAGTGCCACCCTAGGTATGAGGTGTCCCGAGCTTGCAAGCGCTTTTATCAAGTGTAGCGCGACTCTGGGGTTCAATTCAGAGCCCTCCCTCTTTGCATCCTCTGCCGGTTGGGTGGACTCATTAGTTGTCATATTTAATATGGGAGATTCCAATGGTGTTGGTCGTTGATTATCATATGAGCTACTGTAGTTCTAATAAAGGCCTCCAATGAGGAGTTTATTAAGGTGAAATCATGTTTTTCTAGGTCAATTGGTTCTGGGAGCTTGCCCTTCCCCAGCAAAGTCTGGGATTTGTTGGGCAACGTTACTTCTCTCGTAAGCGAGGGACAAGATGCCTGCCCCAAAGGTAAACCAATAATTACATCTCGCGAGTCTGTAACTCGCTGGGGCAGATCACCAAGCCGCAGCTCGAGTTCCCTGTCCAGTCCTAAAGGGGCAGTGGTTTCCTCCTTTACACTAGGGTGGACTCATTTTAAACCACTATTTACCACGTTGCTTTTCTCAGGAGACGTACGAGGTATGGATTGATTAATGGGTTTCTTAGAAATAAGTTGGTACACACCTTTTGTCACCTGTCGCTTTTCTGATCATTAACCCTTTTAGGAATCTTGAATTTAGGGGGATTTTTACCTCTATTCTTTTTTGTCTCTTTATGGGTCATCTCTTCAGAGAGTGTATTCTCGGCCAGAGTCCCATCGCCCATATCCACCAATGAGTCCTCCTCATGGTCGTTATCAAGGCTGTGACCAAGACACTTGCTGTCCACCACCTCCTCTATTATTAAGGACCACCAGTGATTGCGAGGCGGTTTATTCACACCTTTATTCCAAAAGGATTGTTGGTTTCGGGAATGTTTTTTGTTCCTTTTTTTTTATTTGCTGAAACGGGGGAAATGGTAGAGGGACTCCCAGAACCCCCCCCCCCCCTGTTTTGCATATTAAGTAACTTTGGGTTTCACCCTAAGTTACCAGGGGAATCCAGGCGTGGACCCCTTGATCACTGTTCTTAGAGAGGCACAGCTCTTTCCGAAATCACAATCTCCTTGTCTTTAACTGAGGACTCCCCGAATTCGGGATTTTGAGGGAGGGACTCTGAGCTGATATCTCTGCGATCAGACAACCCTGCTGCATCCCCACTGCAGGGAGATCTACAGATGGCGAATTGCTGGGCACTGCCCTCACAATCTCCTGGCAGTTAACTGCCACAGAAAACTTTACCAAATAGGTTATTATGTTCTTCAAACAAATAGTGTGGAGTTTGAGTTTGTCAAGGATAAGACTCGATGGAACAGGCTCTCCACAGAATGCCTGCCCACCAGTTTGGTCAACCCGCGCCGGAGCAGAGCTTCCCACACGGCGTGCCCCAGTGGGTACTGGGACAGGGCTATGAGTGAGACACCCCCATTTGAAAAGCTGGCGGTGTATCCAAAAAGGAATGGTCCAGCAGTGTTGGTTCAGCATTAACAGTGAATTCTTTTGGTGAGCCACCTGGCAGGACCTCCCCGCTTCCATTGAGCAGAACTACGGATACAATAAGAATGGGGGACCGCCCCCTGTTCCAGCAACACAGAATCTCTTATTTCAGGGGGAGAGGGTGGCAGCGGTAACACGAGCGCCATTCTGATAGTATTCTTCATGAGGGTGAAGACAAGGGTTGCGGATAGTATGTCATCATACATTTGCGCCCCTTGTTGCCTTATGCTCCATGTTCGAGGTCCAATCACTATTTTAGCAAATGCGTCAATGCCTTTGCTTACCTAACGAGTCGTCATTGGAAAGAGTATTATTCCGTCCACGATATGTAATTGGACAATGGGCCGACAAAAGATAAATTGAACAACAGCAAAAAACAAGACAAAGTGCCAAATGGGAGAGCCGCTGCCGCCTGCGAGCAGGCCAACAGGCCAAGAGGGGGGGGGAGCAAATGGGCGTGGCTTATGTTGTAGTAACTAAAAAGGGGCAAAAATATGACAATTATGTCATTTACATCCCTAACAAAAAACGTACTTCTATATAATAACAGTATGAAACATACTCTCCACAAATAAAGTCCAGATAAGCAGCAGATTATTCAAGCCAGTCAACGTCAAGGAGAGAATTCACAGGCAGTGTCCCAGGCCAAAAGACACTCCTGAGGCACTCCTTGTTAAGTCGAAATATAGTGCCAACTAAATGCCATTGATGAGGCCATGGTACTGTGTATGCATATGCTAGGAAAGCTTCTCTTTTAGCAACTTTCCGTCCATATTCTATGGACCCCCAAACTGTTTGCTGTTATATTTGAACTGGTCCTGACCTTTTACAGGGAAGCTTCACTCCTCTGGCCTTCTATTGCTTGGCTCGAGTATCCAATTCTTTCAACACCGTGGCTGGAAAGAGTTTGCTGCCGGCGTCTACCAATGCAAGCAGGCGATAACTTTTGGGGCTCTCCTTGTCCCTTTTTTGTATATCTGTAAATTTACTACAGCTTCCAGTAGGAGTACTCTTTTTTTTAATTAATTTATTTATTTATTGTTTTAATCCATTAGATCTCGGAATACTGTGTATAGGAGTACCACCCACGTATCTGAGGCATTCTTAAAGGCTACATTACTGAAGCCATTAGGGCCTGGTGCTCTGGACCCTGTTAATTGACAATTAGTGACGAAAGATTGTCATCCACAGGTATATAAACATTCTGAGTCGGGCCTATATAGGTCTGTAAAACATACTTTGCAATTACAAGGTATTGGATTAGACTGCACCAAAGCCTGAGTCTGGTTCTGAGATCGAAGTAGTTGCTAGTGCTCTTTTTTAAAAAGTGCACACAGAATATTGGCACTATCCTGCTGAACTACGAATACAATAAGAATGGGGGACCGCCCCCTGTTCCAGCAACACAGAATCTCTTATTTCAGGGGGAGAGGGTGGCAGCGGTAACACGAGCGCCATTCTGATAGTATTCTTCATGGGGGTGAAGACAAGGGGTGCGGATAGTATGTCATCATACATTTGCGCCCCTTGTTGCCTCATGCTCCATGTTCGAGGTCCAATCACTATTTTAGCAAATGCGTCAATGCCTTTGCTTACCTAACGAGTCATTCTGATAGTAATCTCGTCTATGATTTTTTTTTATACAGTTGTTATAACTTTGCTTAAGAGAGTGAATTCTTTTTTCTTCATCAACAGTAGAAACTATTGAAGGACTCACCAATGTTATGCTAAGCTTTAATTCCTTCTTTCTATTAGCCACAAGATGATCGTAACTGTTTCTTATTAGAAGGACCACAATTTACAGCTAGAAGTGCATTTAACTGGGAGCTAATGAATGAACTAAAATGCTCAACTTGAAGAGCTTCCAGTCTCTCTTCGTACATCATATTATAGAAATAATTAATTCTGGCATTAAACTTTACACGATTACTTGTGTGCCAGATAATCACATTCCTATTTGAATTTATTGTTAAACCGGTCGATACCTCCACCATGGCAATATATGTCTTTATATAAAAATGTGCAACTTGCATACAGTGAGCGTTTAGCAGGGTTTTATCCACTTGGAAAGCACAACATCCGTGAACAACTTTCAGATACCAAGAGGTAATCTATACATGATGACACATGTCTATTTGTCCAAGTATATTCCCTATTCATATTTGCTATAAAATGATCTTTCAGAGCATGTAAACCCCACGATTTCATTAGAAGATGCCATGTTATACCATGCCTAGTTTTACAGTTCCTTACTCCTACCCTGGTATTGGACTGCTGCTCAATGTTACCACGTACTGTAATATAATTGCCTCATAATATCACAATGATCTCCCTCCGTGGCAAATAAATCCAGGACGTTGTTAACCAAGCCCAAGAAGATATCTAAAGGTTGATATGGAGAGTTCTAATAAATGCTAAGGACCACCACAAACCTACTACAGCTACTACCTTTCCTAAACTTATTTTTTACAGCTAGTATTCCAAGGTTTTTGTCAAAAACTGCAATTTGCTCAACCAAAAGCTCTGATTTGATGGCTACTATCAAAGCTCCTGACAGGTGCCCACCATTACTGCTGGTTGCAAGCTGCAGAAAAACTTTGGAACCATCATTTGCAACCCTATTAAGCAGCCACACCTCCTGCAGTAAGGCCAAGGAAAACGTGTGTAACCAATCTCCCAATTCGAAATTACTAAAGAGGTGGTATGTCCCCTAACATTCCATGAAATCACAGAGAGATCATTACTAATACATCTCTAGTCCAAGAACCCCACGTAGCCTCGCAACCCATTGGTTATCAGCCGATAGGCTATTTGGGAGCCAGCTCCAACTATCTGTACCCCCCCATGTCCCATGTCCCTTGGGCCTCTGTAATTCTCATCTGCACCTACCTATTAACCTATTACCCTTCAGAGAATTAGAGCAGTTGATTTGCAAATTACTGTACTCAAAATCACACTTCCTTTTCTCCGCAGAATGCTAATTTTGGTTTACTCAAGAAGGTTCACCATAGTATGGGATGATATCCTAACACATCGACCAAAGGGCTTGGCCTTCCGTCATTAAGAGTTCAAATGTAATGGTTGAGTGCATAGTGATCAGACCTAAATCAGTTTGACTGTTATCCGGAAACACCACCAGATCAATGCGCTTAGTTTATAAAAGCCACAATTGAGGAATCCCATATAACATATTCAAAATATAAGAACGGTTTAGGGTGACACCTGACTCTTTCCCCAAAACAAATGTCATCTGCAACTGATTCCCCATAGGGCGATTGGCTGCTTAAGAATAGGCAGTGAATCAGTTGTATCTCCTCTTTGTGCCATCGACAAACATGAGAGTTCTTTTCCTTTCCCATCAAAAGCGAGGGAAGTTAACGACACGCCAACTCCTATATCCTCGATGTTGGGGAGAACTTACAACCTGAGCTCTCTTGTCAATAACTAGAGGAACATCCAGATCACATTGTATACTAATATGTTGAATCTGCGGTCTAATAGTGTTGGCATGTTTCCTTTATTAAGAGACTTTGATCGCAATTCACATCTCTCCTCGTTTCCTTGAGAGGGAGGGACCGCTGCATCAATAATAATGACTTCTGTGGTAGACTGAACACTCGCATCACCAATTTCCTCCTCGGCTCTAGCTTTCGAAGCCAGTTCATCCGTTACATGCAGCTCCCTCAAAAACATCCTCGTGTTCCTTCTTTTCATAGCCTTTCTTATTTGTTTTTTGTTTTTGGAGATCTGAGTTTGACCTTGTGTCTTACACAGATTATTTTCTAAAATTCTGGATGCTTTCTCGGAAAGCCCCATCAAGATCGTTTGATACAATTTATCGGTAGTAACACAGATTCTCCTTCGGGCAACATTAAGATCTAACTCCATAAACTTAGGAGTCTCACCTAGAGGCCCGTGCCGGGGAGGTTTTTGTAGACCCAGAGCAAAATCTTCAATTTTTAGTTTTAATCTTCGCTCAGTAAGTATGAGCTTTGACCTCCTGTGGAATACAATCATTCAACCTCAGTAATGATTGTACTGCTTGATGATCCATTGCAAGCATGAGCGAAGACTTACTTTGTTCCCTTTTGCCCCCATTAGAATTGATGATGTTGGTAGATACAAGGGACGCAGGGGAACTAGTATGGTATAGAGACCTAGACTTCGACTTGGTATGCTCACCAACATCACTGTCCCTCCGTTATTGATCAATTAATAAAGAAAGGAGACCCTCCAAGATCTCAGCTACGTCATCTGCAAGAATATCCTGCTGCGAGCAGTTATTTAATGGCATTTCACTGCTCTCATTAATTACTTCCAAAATACCTTATTCTGTAATAAAGTTTGCCTCCACAGATGGTTCCAAAGTCATAACCAGTTTGTACCGAATCACTATGTGGAGTCAGATTGTTTTTCTTTGGGTAGAAGTCTGTAATCTTACATATACATGCCACCTGTTCCATATCTTTCATTTGCCAGCAACACTGCTTTTTGGCTCTGTGTGCCCGAAGGAGTCAGATTAACTGTCTCCAATTTAGTTTTCAAGGAAACTGCATCTCCAGTAGTTATCGGAGAGATATTAACAGACATTTCACCAATAATATCAGTAATAACTGGCAGAGGTGAAAATCTAAATACAGACTTGCAAACGGTCTGAGTAGAATCAGTTTCATTCACCTTAGGCAAACCCCCCCATAGCCATAGGTAGGACACTTGGAGGGTCACCTGGCTTACCCAGCTCATTCCCGACACTGACCCCTATAGCACTGTTAATCGGGGCCGTGGACAAGAGTATCATCTCAGCTGCCTTGACAACCTCGATATCATCCATTGTAATGTTTTGTGAATCATATACCTGGGGCTTACTGTAACGCTTACCTGAACTCTGCAGGGGAACCAGGTCTATGGACGTTCCTCTGTGGATTCTTACTGGTGGAAATGGACTGGTAAACCCTGCAACGTTCAACAATAATACTCTCAGTGAAATGTCAATGCACCACCTCTGCCATTTTTTCTCAAAATGACTAGTAGAGCTTAAATTACATTGTTCTCATACTGTGGGTAGTAATTGCTTACCAGTGTTGATTTTTTAATGATCTCTCCATCCTGCGGAGTGCAGGGGTGCGTGTTCTGAAGAGATGGATCCCAGATGATTATATGTACTGATTGAGAATATTAACTGGTGATTAACTAAGGCTTCCACTAGGTGAAGTGATAGCTAAGGAAGTAGAAGAAAATAGGAAAATAAATGTGTGGATTACTTCTCCTGACAGGCGTTCTTGTAGCGCTGAGATAGCCGTTTGAGGAAGAAAATGGAAATGTGACTTCTCCTGACAAAAGTTGTTTTATGTAGAGTTGAAAACTTCTGAAGAATGAAATGCTGTGTAGCTTCTCCTGACTGACATTGTTTTTTCTATGAAGAGTTGGGGACTCCTGAAGAAATATTCGTGTAATTATTATGAAGACCTTTAGAGTTCATGGACGCACTAGCGAATGCTAATGAATAATGTGAAGGTTCTGTGGAACTCATGGAACGGCTGGACTGAAGTAAAAGTTCCAGTATTAAAGCGTAAACAATAAACAACTTTCTTAGCGAAAATTCAATTGTAGACTGTAGTGCCAAGAACTGCGCCGTACCAATATGAGTACAAGCACAATTATAATTATAAACTAAACTTGCTTTCACCTAAACGGCGGAGGCTCAGAGAACCTAAGTTCACACAACTGAGCGGTGACTTCCGTGCAAGGGTACAATTACAAGTTGTTACGAATGTCGTACAATGTTTTGTTGCATTCGGCAATACTTGCGTTTTTGTAGCAGGTAAAACTCAGCTTCGAGTACGATGAATACACTTGGGGATTATGAGAGCATATCAAGGTACGAGCGAGTGACATAAACTGCTTCAGAGAAAAGGTAACAGGGAAATTGGAATTTACGGACGGGCAGATGAAGAAAACGAAGGGAAAGGAAAGAAATATCAGAGAACTATGGAAATGGACAGAGAAAGGATTTCTCCTGAAGAGACTTCAGGTTTTCCATTGGAACCGCGGTAAACGTTGCACTACTGTTAGGCAGATTAACGCGAAGCGGAGATGCCACGGTGGGCGGGGCTTATAAAGACAACAGAACGGAATTAATGGAGCAACACAGTAGCTTGCTGACTCCCTCTGGCGGCCATTTTAGGTATTCAAAACTTCCATACTGTTCATTGAAATTCCTTCTCACCCAGCCTCTTCTTATGAAAGGACCAAGTGCAATAAAGTGAAGTCCAATTCTTCTGAGTTTATGCTTGATATCTTGCCCGTGATCATGACACTCACTATGCATGACACTGAAGGCCATAACCTCAAAGTGAATCTCCACCACTGGTTCAACAACAGAGACACTAGTCACCTTCTTTGCATCCTTCATTGAATGTATCATACAATAGGTGAAAGTAATTCATAGGGCTGTGCACTGCTGATGGAAACTAGATTATAATTTAGTGAATCCATATTTAAATGTATTGCAACACGCTGCCCTTGACTTCCAAGCTCCACCAAGCTTCACCCCTCCACAATCTTGTAGCCCTGGAGCTTGAATACTCTCCCACAAGAGGGAGAGGGGGGGCCGAGACCACAGCCGCCTCAGCCGCAGTGAGGCTGAGTAAAATACCAAATTAGATATGTTAAAATAGATAAAATTAGGTAAAATGTGTTAAAATACTGGCTGCAAACTCTATGCACCACAGCACGTCTCTGCGCTTTTCTCAGCGGTCTCACACGATCTCTCACATGGGAAGCAGCACTCAGCCAAACCTGGCGTTGTGAGGAAAGACCTTGCAATGTGCGTACGCTTGTCAAGCTGGTCAGTTCGTCAAGCCGCACTAGATCGAATCACTGCCCGCTTCCGACAAGCTCGAAAAGAGTTCTATTGCAGTGTCACTTCCTGAGATGTCACCAGGGCAAAATGTCATATGGCATCACTTCCTGTAATGCTGTAAACGTCAAATGTCATGTGATATCTGATGTGTCGAAATCAGACATGCAATGCTAATGCGACACAAATAATGACAAACACGATGTGCTATCTTCAGACTTCTTTATTCCATTGAACACCTTTGTTCCCTGCTTGGCGGCAACCCTGCCTTCCTACATGATGTGTGGTTGAATCAGCAGTCGGATAGCGACCGCAGGTACACAAAGGGTTCTATTGATCACAACCCTGAGGCCATCGCTCTCTGCACATGTTATGTTATTTGGCTTTTATACTGCGTGTGTCACCACCAGTGGCGGAGCTAGGTTTTGGTGCTGGGGGGTGCCACGGTCGGGTCCGCTAAGGGTCGCGGTTGAGCCAGGGGTCAGGGTCACTACCATTTACTTAATTTTGAGGGTGTAATATTAACTAGGAACTGTTCACGCTTAATATTCAAGGAAAAACTGGCAGAGTTTTTTACCTGAAACATTTCATTTATAAAACCTTGCACTACACACCACACCTATTATCAGTTACACACCACATATTTGTTATGTAGGAAACGTCCAATTAAAATTTAATTTCAATGTGACAATGAAATCTAGGGATCTGAATCGGAGCTATCCATCAGCAAGGCAAAAAATAACAATTCAATAAACATTTGCAAGCAAGCAATATACCATACTGTGCTGGTGGTAACCAGGCCAAGCAATACAAAACCACAGACTGCAAAGGAAAAACATTTTAATAATTGTCCAAGATTCTGTGACACATTATTTACGCAAGGTTGTCTGCCTGGTACAAACAAGCTATTTTTCCTGACATATTATACATAAATAACAATAGAATACCGGATTGGGAGTGGGACCAAAAATAATCTTTTGTCCCAACAACAGACATATGGATCCTCCTGAAACAAAGCTACATATTAGCAAACAACTTAAGTACAATTGTATACATCTTTCAGGGAAAGTTACATCCCACTGCTCCTCACCTATAAAAAACCTTGGAAACAACCCCACAATTCTTCATCTAATCATAATCACACGTACAACCGGACCCTGGTGATCCGACAAGCCCACCTTAGGAAATTAAAAAAAGAAGCAGCGACCTTGAACACAACAACGCTATGGGAATCCTACCGTACTGAGCTGAGACTTTACAAGCAATGGCTCTGAAATTCGAGAGGTGCTCTCTATCAATCAGACGCAGAAAACATGCTCAAGGACCTAGCTAACAAAAAAACTCGAGAATTTTGGTCACTTGTGAACAAAACAAACCACCATCCCAACGCACAAATGACAAATGCAGTCTCGGAAGACAGCTGGATCACCCACTTCTCGCAACTCTTCAAGGCCCATATTTCCACTATGGATAGAACAAACCATCCTACTGATGGGACCTGGGTCGATCTGTCTGATAAAGAAGAAATAAAAAAAGTCATCTTAAAACTGAAAATGTCGAGAGCACCTGGACCGGACGGCCTAGCAAACTTTGATTTAAAGCAACATCCCGAGGCCTGGTCAGCGGTCCTGAGTATGCTATTTAGAGACTGCAAAGAACGGAAGATACTCCCAAACTCATGGACCAAAGCAGTCATTGTTCCAATCTTCAAAAAAGGTACTAGGGAAGACCCCTCCAACTACCTACCGCCCCATAGCATTGCTGGATGTTATCAGCAAGGTCTTCGCAACAATCCTCTTGACTCATTTCCAGAATCGGGCACGATCGTCACCGGCGGCAGACCCGCTCCAAACGGGATTCCAGAAAAACGCAAGCACTGGTGCCAACATAATGATCTTGAACATCCTTAAAGAAAAAGTTCTCCAAGGTGCTCCACGAATTTTCCTCGCCTTTGTGGACTTATCTCAGGCTTTCGACAGAGTCGATAGAACAAAGTTGTGGTAGAAACTGAAGGAGTGGAACTGCCCCAAAGAAATCCTCGACCCCATCATCGCCCTCCACTCGAACACCAGTGTCTCTGTCCGATTGAACCAACATGGACTACTTTCCAGCCATATTCCATCTCACCGCGGAGTAAAACAGGGGTGCCCATTGGCACCTGCACTCTTTATATCTTTTCTTGGTGACTTCAAGACCTCCCAAGAGTCGACTAGATCATTTCCACCGAAAGTCGGAAACACAAGGGTCACTAGACTTCTTTATACTGACGACCTGATCATACTGGATCACACACAGGTGGGCCTCCAACGCCAACTTGACAACCTGGCCAAATACACCAAGGAAAACAACCTGGAGATCAACAAATCAAAAACAAAAATACTGATCCTCCAAAAACAAGGTAACAAAAGGAAAGACACCCCGCAGTGGTACCTAGATCATTCGAAAATCGAAATCGTTTCCACATTCAAATATTTGGGAGTTGAAATCGACAGCTCCAAGAGAGAAGTGACCATGCAGCAAGCCTTATGGACCAAGCCAAAAAATCTAACCGCACAACTACGTGCAGTGGAACGAAAATTCGGTAAATACAGCCTGCTTCCGGCTATCCAGTTCTACAAGTCAAAAGTAATCCCATCACTAACTTACGGCATGGACGCAACACCTGCAATTCCATCTAGCCTGTGGACCAAACTGGAAGGCTATATCTGGAGAACAGTACTAGGCATAACCAAATATACAGCCGCTGCGGTAATAAGACGTGAACTCGGTCTACTTTCCCTAGAGGCAGTGGTGGCCCAGAGTACCATCCAGCTCTTCAGGAAAATCCAGAATCCCGAGAGTCTAGAAATATATCACATGATTGCCATGGAAATCGCCAACAGAAGCAACAAATTCCTAAACAACTGGGTTAACACACAAAGGCTTATACTGCAAGAGATATCCTGTTCTGAAGACGAACTAATTCAAAATCCATTACGAATAAAAGCGAAAATGGAATGGCTAGACTGGATAAAAACAAATGAGAAAGCAGTGTCGAACAAACTACTAGCCCACCTGCCACCGGTCTTCAACAAACCTTAAACAACCCATGAGGTACTGCATAAAATACCCTAGTAAACTATCAATGAAAACTTTATTGAAAGCTTGTCTAAACCTCTTACCCACTCAATAAATCTCAGCAATTCGAACAGCGTCAGCTCAAAAAGCATGCAGACTTTGAAAGATCCACAATCCACTGAATCAATTAGACATCTTTTGATGGTCTGTCCGACAATGGACCAAGAAAGAAAAGCTTTCATCGGCCCCCTGGTTACAAACTCTTACGTCGATGACGAAGATACTTGGTGGAACCGCCTTATTACAGGAGCCCAAACTAGATGGCTAATAGCAACGACTAAACTCCTCAACATCGCTCTGGAGAAGGGCGTTCAACCTCAACAGGATTAGCCATCCTAGAACAGATCAAGGCAAGTTAACTGCAGAGCTTTTCTTTCTTTCTTACCTCTTGCTGAGAACCTTCGTCTGAGCGCTTTACAGTGAATGCACAATCACAACTTTATACCCTTTTGTAAAAATCTAAACAGATTAAATACAAATACATTTTTTTTTAAAAAAATTGTCATTATTACATGAGTGCATCAGTACAATATCTTTTGCAAACATTTCTTAGTACCAAAAAGCCAACATGTGACAAACATTTGAGCTGAAAATAAATATCCCTAATATCAAATGCTTGCTGCATAACGACTCAATAAATAAACACAAACATATACAATACATTTAATGAGGATGAAACTGTTCCTTCAAATGCCAGGTGAGAACGAGAATGTGTCCCATGCGGCTGCAGGCTACGGAAGACTAATGTGCCTGAAGATGTTTTGCTGTGACAGATTAGGACCAAGAAGCCCTCTGCCGCAGCAAAAAACCTATGGGGCATCCGCGCTACAAAGCCTTTCTGCGTGGTTTCATTGAAGCAAATGTCTGAATTACTTTATCAAAGTCCCCAGAGTCAGTCAGGTCTCTTTCAATACTTGGGAAGGCTAAATTGGAAAGTCTCTCTTCACCCATTGAACTTCAGCCTGCTAAAACTTTGTTCTGCTGCGGCACTACTTACAGGCCAAGTGAGATATATTCTGTACAAATTAGAAAGGTTTGGGTAAACAACCTGCATGTCAATTGCTCTAAAAAAAGGCAGCACATCGTTTATTATCAACTGCTTGTTTTCAGACAATATTTCCCCATACAGTGCACAAAAAGAAGAATACTCTTCCACAGCGTCGGGCACAGAGTCATCACCTGCATACAATGTAGCTAACTCTTTCAATGCATCAGAATTATCTGACCTAGTAAAAGGTTTAATTTATGCACAGAATTTCTAAAATCTTGAAACCTCTGTCATTTGAGCAACGAAGGTATCAACCAGAACATAGAAGGTTTCTATTTTGAGTGCATGCCTCCGACTCTCTAAAGGATTATCATCAGCTACTTCATCATGAACTCTTTTCTTAGCCCTCTTCCTTTTTTCTTGAAAGTGTGTTGATGTCCCACACTCTTCAGCCATATTTCTGGCATCTGTTTTAAACTGATCAAATATATCATCTGACCAAAGCTTCTCTAGTTCCTTACAGCATGTCACAACCATGCGTTCTGTACTTACTAACTACTTCGCAAATATGTTGACAGTGTATGTACAGTTTGCAGCACTTTGTGCCAAAAACGTATTAGGAATTTAAACTCTAAGGTTTCAATTGTGTTCCAAAGCACCTATGCATCCCAAAGGCTGTGCTAATTGGTACAAGGTTTTGTTTCACAGAATCTACTGCCCTTTTACGGCTCACCCATCTAGTGTCAGATAGCTTTTTTCATGTCAGGGCTGTTTCCTGTAGGTCATACTCCTGTTGCTCTTCCTGCAGAACTTTCAAGCGAGGCAGACTGCCAGTAAGGAAAGTGTACAGTGCCTCAAATGTACCAAAAAATAACTTCTTTGACTATGCAGCATCAATCAGTACAAGGTTTAAATTGTGCGCACAACAGTGAACATACATAGCTCTGGGCAAGATTTCTTTCACAAGTGCTTACAGTTCAGCAATACATCCGGACATAGTGCTTGCACCATCATACCCCTGTCCATGGATCAAGGAGACCTCTAGTTCCAGGGACTCTAAAGTCAATGCCATAAAAGTCTGCTGATTCTACTCCAGGGAGTTCAGCAAATGATACAAAATGTTCAGCAGCATGACCAGATGATGTAACATATCTAAGAGATAAAGAAAATTGATCAACTCTGCTGGCATCTATTGCAAAGTCAACAATGACACTATAGAATTTGGCCAATTTAACTTCAAGGATAGCGTGCATCGTCTCTTTCACTAGTGCACTAATAAAATCATTCTGGATGTCATGGCTCAAGTAGGTTTCATTCGGCTTACCATTAGCAATATGCTGTGCTAAAACATTGTCATACTTGGAAATCATCTTGAGTAACTCCAAAAAATGGCCTTCATTGGACGTAGATCCCAATCCCGCATCTTCTGTATGTCCACAAAGAGGCATCCGGTGCTTGGCGAGATACAATATAGCATCAAGCAGTTGCTTTCAGTTTTTATTTCTTTTCCTTTCAGCTTTTATTAGCTTTTAAAATTGGAATAACCACAGCTAGGGTCAGACCAAACCTTTGAAAAGTGCTCATGGTTTTTATCCGCAAATAGCCAACATGCAAAGCAAAAAAGACAGTTACTTCTAGGAGAATATACTAAACGCTGCTTTACTACAGAGAATCTACCAGTACATGATGGGTGATCTGTGGAATGTATCGTGATAGGAAGAGAAGCCGTAGACAGATGTTCATCACCAGAAGCATGAGGGACAGCATGGAGGGGGTTTCCCTGCTGAGTTCTGAAAACAAGGATTGAAAGAATCTTGTAACTACGATAACCTCATTCAGTGGTTTAGAACATTGGCATAACTTGAATGGCCAATAATCTACCTTTGCTTCTGTTATCTGATAACTTTCCCTCTTGTGGCACCAGACATTTTCTGTTTAACAGCTGATAACGACTCTGGATTCATGTTGCTCTATTACCTACTTCTGCAGAAAGAAAAGGAAAGCAACACCGATTAGCTATCCATTTGAACTTGTAGTTGATACTCCGCACAGTAGCAACCTCGATGAATAAGGTGGTTCTAACTAAACACAAATATAATGTATACACACTTCAATTTTTATTGTCCCTTATATAGACCTATTATGCTTAAATGTCTTGAAGTTATGCCTTACTGTATTCATTCCCAATCGAATGTTAATGTTATGTAGGTATGTTTGTATGCCACTGGTTCAGGGTGGTTTGATGAATCAAACATAACGACTGGTGGTGGTAGGTAGGTGTTGACGCCAGGTTTACCAGGTTCTAGGCTATTTGAAAGCAGCAGGAGGTACTGTTTAGCTCCCAACAATTTTGCGGATGCCTGCCCTTCTAAACTATATATGGAAAAAAGTTTTTTATTTTTTATTTAACACGTATGCTAACACACAGACAGTATCTGAATGTCGCCTTATTTTTGAAACTCGATGGAGCTGAGATTTCAATTGCATTAAGGCTTGGGACGTGGTGGCGTCGTGAGACATTAGTTTTCCTGCAAGCTCTGCATGCTTTAGTGACAAAATAAATATTTATATATAGCTACAATAGAACAAAAATAATCAAATAAGCACTGTCTGTGTGGAACAGTACTTGGGGTCAAAGTGGGGCACAGGCACTTATTTGTGGGTCACTTTGATAAGTTACTTCACCATATGGCTAGTAGTTTTGACCAGTATTACTGAATAAATATTATTTAAAGTGCACAATTTGCATCACATTTTATAAAAACATCCCCCCTTGTCCTGGTTGCTACTGAAACAGTCTTTCACAAAAGGAATGAATTGACATTTGTAACGGTGGCCAACTGTTTCATTGGTGCCCGAGACAATTTTGCCCACTGTAAGGGGAAGCAAGAAAACACGTGTCACCAGACAAACCCAAGATTACACACAAACCAAATAAACCAGGCGGATCCAGGAGAATATACACAGAACAAGACGGGATTAAAGGTGGAATAGCCCGTTATGCACAAGGAAGGGTCCCCAGAGGCATGGTGGGGACACAACGGCATTGTGGGGACACAACGGCATGAGTAAAAGCAACGGCATATCCACCGCAGGGGTAAAAATCAGTATGCAGGCAGATAAGGAATCAGTCCGTTGCCGTAAAGCCTCCAAAGAAACGGAGGGATTAACACTGTACTGCCGTGGAATAGCAAGGTATGAAAAGCCTGCTCAGCCGTACGCGGCTGAGTCAACTTCGGTCCCGATACCAGGAACAAGAACCGAACAGCCACAGTGCAGTGACTCATGGAAGGAGCCCCGCTACAATACTTTTGTCCGGAACTCGACGGAGGCAGAGCCATCGGTCACCAGTTTCCCCTCGGGCAGCGAGGTGCCACAGGAAGAAAACTTGCGAAACCCAATGAGTAACGGGTCAACACTGGACCATCGAGGGCTAGCAATTAAATACAATAAAACACGACCCCAGCACACTTACCTGCACATTGAAAATTCAAACGCAGAGAAGAGGGGTAGCGAAAGCGGGAACCGGGAACCATGGCTGTCTCTGAGAAAAGGGGGCGGGGCTTGGGGGAGGTTTTATAGACTACCTGAGATGAACTACTCTGATTGGATCACTGAAACGTGTATTTAAACCCACGCAGGAAGTAGGACTGACGGATCACTCTGGTTTGTGTTATAGAGACGTGGAGGAAGGAGCACAGGAAAGCCGGTGGGCTTACAAAGACTAAGAAGCAGAGGCTACAGAGGAGACCTTACTTAATACCTGATCCGAGAAAAAGGAGAAGAGTGTCATAATCTGTGCTGTGATTGATTATGGCTATGAGTGTTGTGGTGGTGGTGATGTCACTAACATTCTAGGTGGAGTGTTGGTATGATGATGTCACTGGGACTCTGGTGGAATGTTGTATGTTTTGGGTTCTACTGGTGTCAGGTGGACCTAAGCTGCTGGGCTAGATGGATGTCCCAGTGGTTTCTCTACTTAATAACTAAGAGAAAAAACCTACATGTAAACTACTTACCTTCGGGTGTTCTTGATTGGCGAAGGAGGCCTAGTTTATATCACTGGCGATGAGGATGGTCCTGCTGGGAAGGGGCAGTAGGTGAGAAGCACTGCCTTCGAGGGTGACATCCATTCATCAAGCAGAAACAAGGTGCAGGCCGGGCGGTGCAGTGAAGGTCCAGGACAGGATCCAGGTGGGGGATTCTGAGGGTTCACAGCAACCGGTGACAGAGGCAGTGGTAGGGCCTAACTACGAGGGCCCTGTGAGTTCTGAGGCAGAGCTGAGAAGAATTGGTTGCGGTCCCAGGATGATTTGGGATTTGTACTGAGGAGCGGAGGAGGAGCTGTCCATGGTCAGGTGCCGCCGGGCCTGAGGTGGCCCATTGCCTGAAGCAGCCGATGATTCGTGTACTCTGGTGGGGCTGTCCAGAGTCTGATGGAGCGCTCAATGGCTGGTAGGCGCTCTGCAGGTGAGCTGGAGGTGCTGCACTTAGGTCGGTGCAGGACTGGAAATAGGTCAGTGAAAGTTGCTGGCGGGCGCTCTGCGTTGGAACCTGAGAACGGGGGCGCAGCAGTTGCTGAGGCTCCGGTTGCCCCATTGTGTTGGATGGGCAGGATGGGTGATGAAGGGGTCCCAGTTGCGGTGGCCGGGCGGCGCCGTATTAATGTGGGCATTTCTGCTGTGGGTAGGAGCGCAGAGGCCATCGGACAAAGTGCTCTGCGAGCTGTTATTGAGTATAAAGAAACAACGGAGCGCCGGACTGCTGGAGCAACGGGTCCAGGCAGCGATGTTGCTTTCATGGTGTCGGGAGCAGCTATGATGACGTCGGCTGTAGGAGGGCCGACGCTGATTGGAGGAGGACTCGCGTTCGGACTGGCGTTCCAGCAACATAAGCTGGAACGCAACGTTGAATGCCTCTCTGGCGTTTGTTTGGAACGCAACGTTCCTCATGAGGGTTACGCCGGTGCTGGATGTGGGAGCCGTTGTGTTTTGGAAATGCTCAGCTGTTGGAGTGGGACATTTGCCAGAGTTTCGTGCTCCACAAATAGTCCGGGCAGTAATTAAATAAGTGACTTTTTGGCACAACGGGAGGGAATGGATGGCATTGATGTTATAAGTCATTTGTTACTGGAAATGGAGGGAAGCTCGGTGATCGTGTCTGGATTTATGGACGTCTACAGGGTGTGCGCTGGAGGACGGTGGATGCCACTTGCAGGTGATTTCACAAGAAGGGTAGCAAGGTCGGATTGCATTGATGTTAGAAGTCATTTGTTACTGGAAATGGAGGGAAGCTTGGTGATCGTGTCTGGATTGATGGACGTCTACAGGGTGTGTGCTGGAAGACGGTGGATGCCACTTGCAGGTGATTTCACAAGAAGGCTGGCAAGGTGGCGGGCGCTGGATCCGGACCAGTGGGGAATAAGTAATGTGATGAAGGATCCGACAAGTCACTAAATAGAGGTACATGTTTGGTGAGGCCGGTTGTATTGGTTAATGCTGTTTGTGTTTACGTTGTGGCCTCTGGGTTTAGTACAATTTGGTTCGGGTCATGGGTTGATGTTAGCAGTTTATGGCCTGTCATTTATGTACTGATGTCGTGTTTGTGTGTGGCCTGCTGTTAGGACATGCCTTTTGGGTTTTCACTATGGACTCGTGGGTGTGGGGTCCATGGGACATTGTAAGTTGTTTATGCAATGTTTCCTTTGCAGGTTGGCTGAAGTGGACATGTGGGTGGGGGTATGGCGCAGGGTTTTTAGCGCCATGGACTTGATCTGGGTATCGCTTACTGTGTGTTTTACATGTTGTCCTGCAGTGTTTTGTTGTCGTGTTCGTAGGGGCATTTCCCCAGGTTATGTGTGGATGATTCCAGTACTTTTAGGGGTAGTGAGGTGCTGTATGGTCAATTTTGGGGGCAGTGAGGTGCTTTCACTTCATGCACATGCTGGGATTGGTGCAGGGATTGTGGCGCAGAGGATTTGCATTTATGTTGTGCATTTCTTGGAGGATATTTTGGGGGGTGGCGCAAGAACCTTGGCGCCATGACGTTATTTAAAATTATTTTCTTGGGATTCACATGTTGTCCTGGGGGTGTGTTCTGTTGGTTGTGGTTTGTCCCCTGGTTATGTGTGGATGATCTGGAGTTTTAAGGGGTAGTGAGGTGCTCCCTGGGAATTTAAAGTGGTAGTGAGGTGCTGCGTGGTTAATTTAAAGGGTGGTTAGGTGCTGGTCATTTTAAAGGGCAGTGTGGTGCTGCCTGTCGTTTTTCAGGGAATGGGAGGTGCTGTCGGGTTGTTTTTAGGGGCAGTGAGATGCTGCATGGTGTTCTAGGGACAGTGAGGTGATGTCTGGTGTTTTTAGGGACAGTCAGGTGCTGTTTGGTGTTTTTAGGGACAGTGAGACAGTCAGGTGCTGTTTGGTGTTTTTAGGGACAATGAGGTGTTTGGTTGTTTTAGGGGCATATTGCGAGTGCGCCCTGGTTGTTTCAGAGTTTAGTGAGGTGCTGTCTGGTTGTGTTCTGGTGTGTTTTGGGTGTTTTAGGGACAGTCAGGTTCTGTGTGGTGTTGGGACAGTGAGGTGCTATCTGGTAGTTTGTAGGGGCAGTGAGGTGCTGTCTGGTGTTTGTAGGAATGGTTTGGGGTTTATGGAGGTGCTGTCTGGTTGTTTTAGGGGCAGTGAGGTGCTGCCTGGTTGTGTTCTGGTGTTTTAGGGACAGTCAGGTGCTGTTTGGTGTGTGGGGACAGTGAGGTGCTGTCCGGTCGTTTGTAGGGGCAGTTGGGAGGGGACAGTGAGGTGCTGTCTGGTCGTTTGTAGGGGCAGTTGGGAGCTGTCTGATGTGGTAGGGACTGTGAGGTGCAGTCTGGTTGTTTTAGGGGCAGTGAGGTGCTGTCTGGTGTTGTAGGGATAGTGAGGTGTCGTCTAGATGTGGTTTATATGATGTTAGGTGGGGTAGCGAGTTGTTTTGGTTTTAGGTTATTGAGGTGCTGTCTGTGTTTCAAGGGACTGTGAGGTGCGGTCTGGTTGTTTCTGGTGTTTTTAGGGACAGTGAGGTGTTGTTTGGTTGTGGTAGGGGCATATGCGAGTGCGCCCTGGTTGTTTTAGAGTTTAGTGAGGTGCGGTCTGGTTGTTTCTGGTGTTTTTAGGGACAGTGAGACAGTCAGGTGCTGTTGGTGTTTTTAGGGACAATGAGGTGTTGTTTGGTTGTTTTAGGGGCATATTGCGAGTGCGCCCTGGTTGTTTTAGAGTTTAGTGAGGTGCAGTCTGGTTGGTTCTGGGTCTGGTTATTTCTGGTGTTTGGTTGTTTTAGGGGCAGCGAGGAGCCCTGGTTGTTTTAGAGGCTGCAAGCTGTACTCTAGGGTTGTAGGGGCAGTGAGATGCTGTCCACATGCTGTTAGATGGGGTAGCAAGGTGTGTTGATTTTAGGACAGTCAGGTACTGTTGGTTGTTGGTTGGGCAGCGAGGTGCTGTTGTTGATTTAGGGTTTATTTAGGTGCGGTCTAGGGCCCGGTTAGGGGTAGTTAGTTAGTTGCCATTGCTGTACTTAAGTGGTTTTGAGGTGCTGTTTATGTTTTGGGTAAGGGCAGCTAGGTGCTGTCTGTTCATTCAAGGGGCAGTGAAGAGATGTACCAAACATCTCTTCAGGGTGGTGCTGCCGGTATCTAGGTTAAGGGGCAGCCAGATGATTTTTGGTCATGAGTTTTATTTCTGGGTTCCTTCTCCTTGTTGTTATTTAGCTGGTTGATAGCGGGGTGTTGGTTCTTCCATGTTGTGGTTCATTCAGCGGGTTTGTAGCTGAGTGGGCTCAGGTTCTGGGGAGAGCTTGCGCTTGAGTTAGTTTTTCGGTTTTCCAGTTAAGATCTTGGTTAGATCTTGGGGTGTAGTGGTTTGGGCTCAGGGGGAGTAAACATGGTTTCTGAGCTATAACATTTCTGGTATTTGCACTTATGGTGGATTCCTACCATGAGTCCAGTTGGTGTTATTGAAGAGAGGGGCAATTGTCATAATCTGTGCTGGTCATGATCATGGCCATGAGTGTTGTGTTGGTTGAAGAGAGGGACATATGTCATAATCTGTGCTGTGATTGATTATGGCTATGAGTGTTGTGATGGTGGTGATGTCACTAACATTCTAGGTGTAGTGTTGGTATGATGATGTCACTGGGACTCTGGTGGAATGTTGATGTATGTTTTGGGTTCTACTGGTGTCAGTTGGCCCTAAGCTGCTGTGCTAGATGGATGCCCCAGTGCTTTCTCTACTTAATAACTAAGAGAAAAAACCTACATGTAAACTACTTACCTTCGGGTGTTCTTGATTGGCGAAGGAGGCCTAGTTTATATCAAAGAGCCGGATTCATTGCTCAAAGAGTAATAGAGACTTAATTCTGACAAGGACTCTTTAATTTGGGCTGTACTGAATCCAAGATCTGCTTTACTTAATTTTTTTTTAAATTGGTCAATAAAGAATAATATTTCTGTTCCAACCAGCTGTCTGCCTCTGTTGTCACACCCCCCAGTCCGACCCTGAGCAGAGGGGAAACGTTACATGAAAGGTGGTAGAATCTAGGAAAACAGAGCTGCTGAGGAAGGCAGAGACAGAGCACAAGAAAAAGAGGGTAAAACGGAGAGAACAGAGCATATTCAACTTCAACAGGAGGTTTGTGGGAGGGAGAGTGAATGCATTAAGAGAGAGCAGCATGGAGCTGCGAAGGACTAAGTTTAAGGGCGCAGAGCTTGATGAATGGCTGAACTAGCTTGTTGTGTTGGGATTTGAAGCTGTTCTTACTTTAACCTCACTTTGGCTTAATTTAACTTTCCTGCGCCAATCGCAAAGGCATAAGTGTTTCAGCCGTTATCGTTTTATTATCAACGTTTCTCTAGCCTGTTATTGATAATATACCATCTTTCAATTGAATGCATAGCTATAATAACGATATCATTATTTTTTACCATGGGATAATCTGCATACTTCTCCTCCCCAAAGTGGAGCGGACTCTGTCTGCTTGGAACAGTCCAGTGACATTTTAAGATGCATTAACTGAAACAAAACTTTGTTACGACCTATTTTATGAGCTTCTCACGTCGTGTTGCATTGAATTGTGAGATTATTGCTGTGCACAAATCACACGAATGGGCAAGTGGTACCTATTTCATAATGGACTCCCACAACCACAGCATTCTTTGCCATCCAACCACTCATTCCTTACCATCCCGTACAATACAAAGCCACCATCCCAATGACGAAATCACCAGTGTATTTGCGGCTCTCTACTAACACATGCACTGGTAAATAATGGCTCTCTGTCTGGTCATTCCCCCAATCTCTGCCAAGCATGACCCTCATTCTCGCGAATTCCCAGCACAGGCCTTGCAGCAAGCTGAATCCATGCTTCCCTGGCACTGTTGCTGCAAATAAATATACCCCAGACATGTTCTACTGATGTGAACATAACAAAATATGATCCACAAAAACTTAACCCATCCTACGACCCACAAGTCCATATGTGGAGAAAAACTTAAGAAAATGAACGGCACACACTAAATTATTAGAATAAATTATAACAGTGCTAAAGTCTTTACATTTGTGAACAAAGACTCTGCGTCCTCCGGAATGGCACCTGCCACCTGACTGACCCAACTAATATGAACGTAAAATGGGCAACCCGAGACCTGACCCATCTTCAGTACCGTCCGTTTAGTGCAAGAAAAGCTCTCTAGGACTGTCTGGAGCAGGCCGCAATACTAGGTCAGGCACACCATAGCAATTATGACATTAATTCTGCCAGAATATTCAGCGTGGAACAAGGCGCGCCGCGCCCGCTGGGGCCCACAGTACATATAACACACAGTTTTAACCCTGATCACCATACATATACGCCAGGCGTCTTTTACTTTTGTGAACATGACAAAATATCCACAGATACTTAACCCGTCCTACGACCCACAAGTCCAATGTTGCCCTGAGCTTATTTCGACATGCATCTTCTAAAAGTAAGTTAGTTACCTACATTTTTCACTGCGTACGGTAACTGGTAAGTGCAGCAGGTAGCGCAGCAGCACACACAGTACTTACATTCTGATATCTTCTCACAGTCCACTCCGACTCCGACAGAGACTTGTCCGCTCCCTCAATCCCAAATTTTGTAGATTCTCCTGGCTGGCACTGCAGGCTGGTGGCGGTGGGCATGGGGCAGGCTGCCTGGCACACTGCTGGGCTGGCACCGTTATGTGTTCTGGACGGGATCGCAAAGGGCAAAGGCACGCACGTCGACCGATGTCGTGGCACTTGTTGTTTTGGGGTCGTCTGTGCACGGCACATTTATGGCAAATCAGCCTGGTTCGCAGCTGCAGGGCAGGCCTGGGTCGGCCGGCCCTGCCCGGGCCCGCTGGGGACAGGGGAAAATTGGACAATGGAAATAACTCAGACTGGGTAGCAGTGTGTTGTCATATCGCACCATAGTGCGATTTTCATTCATTCCACGACGTATGGTGCGAATTTGACAACACACTGCCACTGAGCAGTTCTGCAGCAGGCTCAATGCATGAGCACCTCCACCTAGGCTAGCAGTGCAGGCTCACACACCGCGGCTCAACCCACCACCCTCCAGGCTGGATCCGCCAGGCCCGGTCCTCACGTGCACACATCTACATCAACAGTTCTCTCTTTGCAGCCTGCCTGCACCCTGCTGCATGATATGACACACCACGTCCGCTGTCTGTTTTGTAAACGGATCATCATGTCGGCTGGCATGTGGCTGCAGGGATCAGAGCAGCAAAAGGAAAGGAACACAGGAAGGGGGTGGGGAGGTCGGGTGAAGGTTGGTCAGGACGGTGACGGTCAGGAGGACTCATTGCCTCAATTAAGTGTGGTTGGCTTGGCCCGGGGAAAGCAAGGAGTGCTGTTGTTATTTTTATTGGTAATTTTATTAGACTCAGTCTTTGAAGTCTGGTACCCTGGCCCTGCCTGGCAGTGTCCACCACCACCCCTACACCGCCACAGATAAAGTGCTGTGTGTGCATCTTCTCCAGTGCGAGGCTGCCCAAGGCCTAGTGAGCCTGATGAGGAATTTGAAACCGGCGCAAGGCACGGGGAGGCCGGACAGGAAATGGATGCATGTGTAGTTAGTAATACATGTATTTACTGTCAACTACTACTCACTCAAGTTAATACTTTCTGCATGGCATGCCATGGGCATTGGAATGCATGAATTTGCAAGATGCAAGCAGCTTCGCGAGACAGTGAGCGAGAGACGAGTGTGTGTGTTGACTAGCCTGGCTCCACCACTGCCTGAGAGTCACACAGCCACTGGCTGGTATACGAGTTTATTTATTTATTTATTTTATTTGTTTGTTTATATAGCGCCAGCAGCTCGCAAGCATCAGGGCGCTGACATGTACACGTAGGGACAAAACATATAAAATCACAGGACAAGGTGTTCAAAAAGTCATTAGGGGTATCAGTTTCTTTGGACCGGTTTATCATTTGAACAGATGAGTCTTGAGTTTTTTCCGGAAGCTTGTGTTTTTTTGTTCTAGTCTTAAAGAGATGGGCAGGTTGTGGATGCTTTAATATGGAAGGCTTTCACATGTCCGTTAGCCTTATTTAATCTGGCAATTTCGATTTGACCTTTTAACTCCAACCTGAGTGTCCGTCTTCGTACGTTCGGGGCCAATTTGTTTTTCAGGTAAGACTGGGCAGTCCTCTGGATGCATCTGTTTGTCAGCGTCATTGTCATGATCCCAGCCAATGAGCACAGTTTACATTCAGGCATTCCAGATAAGCCAGGAACATTATCTCAGTCACTGGGTCAAAAGTGGGTGTTAGCCTGGCTTACATGGTATTTGCAGCACTCCCAGCATCTGTTTCCATAGACTTTCAAAGTGTCAACATTGGCCTCATACTCCAACATGGCTGCCGCAAGATCCATTCATATCTTACAGTGCGTTCCATTGATATTGCAGAGGGAGCTACTTAAGCCCCACCTCCGCTGAAGCGTTCACTTCGCATCTTCTCCGTTGACAGTGGGTAACTCTACCAATGCTTTCGCCTCATAGGACCTGCCAAAGGAGAGAAATATAAGACATTAGCTTTACAGAAAAAAAGACAACAGAATCTCATAGATTATAGAAAATATTTACCAAACCGTAGTTTTCTTCGAAGCAGTATCTTCAGTCAGCAGTGGTCTTTTATTACTGCAGCAGCTCCTGTCAGAAGTTTCTCTCACAGCTGCAGCATCATCTGATAAGTTTTCGTCCGAAGCCGCTGTATCTTCAGTCAGAAGTCGCCTCCGCGGCATCCGAAAGGAATTTCCTCAGCTTTCTGAAAATCTGCAGATAAAACGGAGGTATTTAATGAACTAATGAACTGAATAGAAAAATACAAAAGAAAGTTAAATAAGCTTACGTACCTGAAGTACTGCAGGTTTCTCACAGCACAGTTTCAGCGCTTTTCCTGAAGACTGCAGTTATTCCGTATAGTTGAACTTACGTTGTTTAACGTTTCCTCAGCCTAAGTAACTTCATGGACATCCACAGCCATAAACCTTTCCGAATTCTGAGAACCTGCAAAAGAAAAGTTAATAATTAGAAAGAGAGATCTCTCCAACGTAGGAATAATTACAAGCTATATATAAGAATACAGTGTTTTTTCCCAAGATACTTTACCCAAAGACAAGTATGGATCCCTCGGCATTCCAAGACTCCATTGTATTACATTTCTGCTGAAACCAGGATGGAGACCTCCACACATAAACACAGGTGAGAGGGGAGAATTACAAAAGCATACATTTTAAGGCAGCACCTTCACAGTAATTAGATGCTATAGCCATTCTATTGTTATTATTGTTTTTACAGAAAAGCAAACCACAAAGTGTCGAAGTACAAGTTCACAGCCTGAGAAGGCATTACGCTCCAGAGGATTCCAGGTAAGCGTTAGTCATAGCCTTAAATGCAATTCTTTCCTCAACGGCTAACCAGTGTAGATTCCTTATATCCTCACTTATATGTTCCTTTTTGGACTTCCTTTTTATAATCCATACCGCATTATTTGGGATATTTTGGCATTTGGCGATATGGCACTTATTTGCTCCCAACATTGCCGTAATCCAGCCTTGATAGGATGGTGGCTCTGGCTATTGTTGAGCAATTGTCTTAGCTCAGGTAGGGGTGAATTGACTTGAGTAGACGAAAGTGATATGCGCAGTTCTTGTTTAATTGGAGAACATGGATTTTGGCACTCATGGACGAATCCATGTATATCCCTAATGTTGTTACTCTGTCTACTACCTTGATTTGGATGTTGTTTATGTGGAAGGATTGATATGCGCTGTTAAGTTTGGCTCGGTCTTATTTGCATTTAGACATAGCCATTTGTTATTTATCCAGTTCTCAATGGTTTTGTAGACTTCTTCCACCTGTCATGATGCCTACCCCCGGGCATCCGTATCGAGTCCATCAGCCCCGGGAACAGGCATCCAGATACTCATTAAAACCCCAACAGCCCTGGCTGGGGGCTGTTTGGATTCAGTCCTGGCGCCTTAGGCGCCAGGCTCATCATAGAAATCAGTCCTGGCGCCATAGGCTCCAGGTTCATAGACTTTACTTACCTTATGCAGACCATGCTGCAAATGAGTCCAAGCCAACGTGAGGCCTGGATGGGACTATTTTATTACAGGGACTATTTTTTACTCGGGTGTGGTTCTGAGGAACTTCTTACCTGGGACTACTTTGCAGGCTATTTAAACCACACCCGAACAGCAGCTCATGCTTCGTGTTATTCTGCATCCAGCAGCGTAACGCTCACAGTGTCTGCAAGTCGGCATCCACTATTCTGCCACGCCCGCCTCGAATCCGGAGCTCCTAGACAAAAGGAAAAGGAAGGAGAAGAGGTTAGATCACGGACATTATTTGATTCCTTACCTGATTCCGGACCCAGCACATCTCCGAGCCTGGAAAGGACATTATTTCAGCACGCGTCGCTTCACCAGCAGCAGCGCCGCGTTATACTCACCAGTCCACTGCTTCTTTCAACTCGGCGCTGCCTCCATCATTTTCTTCGTCGAAACCCAGCACCTGGGGGGAAAACAAAAGGAATAACAAGTTGAGCAGAGAAAACTGACAAAGACAATCTCTTTGCCACCATAGGCTTACCTGCTTTACCACCGGAGGTATTATCCTTTAATTCGCCGCATCTTTCTATGCCGCACCTATAAAGGGAGAGACAACAGCAAGTTAAACTCATGCAACTTTTACCGGACAGTGTTTGGTAATACAGACTCTTACTTGAACGCCATCAGCTGCCTCCAGGCAATATTCTTTTGGACCCAGCTGCAACCTAACGAGGGAATGGAACAAGAGTGAACATCGGACATATTGAACACTTTGAACTTTATAGACACTGGAGTCAATATTCCTCCAGTACCTTCAAACCAGTGAAGTGACTGGTATCTACGCGCCCCGGCATGCCATGCAGGATGGAGAGCTCATCATTTAAAAACATAAGGTGAGGTTACCAAGAGGGGATATCGGAGGTGATTAGTGGGGAGAACGAGAACAGTTGGGGGGGCCATCACTAAAGTCCACGGGTGGCTAAATCCCTTTCTCCACTTGCAGGAGAATACTTCTACGAGTCCAGCAGACAAGATTAGGCGGGCCAGTCCAGACTGTCATCTCTTCACTACGCATCACGTTGGTGGAGACCGCAGCTGTCCGGGTCCGATCGACGCCCCTGTGGGAACCAGGTGAGCGTAACACCACCCTTGCGCTATCCTGTTCGTAGTCCCCGCTCAATTCCACCACCAGCTGAGTGTTGTTGGTGTAGTTGTTGAAAAAGACATCCAATTTGTCGAGGACCAGGCATAAAAATCTTGTGTACAGATTAAATAGTAATGGAGATAGGCTGGCTCCTTGAGGCACGCCGCAGTTAATTGTCTTCACAAATGAGAAGTTGTTACCCCAGTGAACCCTGGATTTTCTGTCTGACAAGAAAGAGGCTAGCCATCTAATTGGTTCTGGGGAGCAATTGGCGACCTTCGCCAAAGCCGATTTGAGTTGATTATTGCCTACGAGATCGAAAGCCTCGCTAAGGTCTAGCAGCATGAGTAGACCAGTGTGTACCCCTTTTCCACAATGCTTAGCATGTGTGACTGCAGGTCCAACAATGTGGTCTCAGTACTATATGCTGTGGGAAATCCGGATTGCTGATCGTGTAGTACATTGTTGTATTCCACGTACGCTAGAAGTTAGGCAGTTGCTATCCTGTCAAGTACTTTTAGCAAGAAATTGCAACTTATCGGTCTCAGATTGCCGGGGTCTCTGTGATCTGAATCCGGTTTTTTTGCTAAGGGCGTGACAGTGACAGATTTGATGCTTTTCTGGGACATGTCCATCACGGAAGGATGTGCTCACCATTTTAGATAGGAATGGAGCGAAAATGTTGGTGTTTTCCAAAATTAGTTTTGGGGGAATGGCATTTTCTGCACATGTGGTAGGTCTCATTGAAGTTAGGGTTCTCAGTATTTCTTCTGTGGTGACATTTTTAAATTGGCAAGGTTCCTACTGACATGTGATCGATGCTCCTACTGAGTGATATATTTAATCTGATGGTTGTTTTTGAGCCTCCCGAAGCAGGGTCCTGGCTTTGTTGTCTTTGGCAGTGAAGGCTAATTGTACATTGTTACAGTCCACCTTAGATGGAGTAAAGGGTGGAGCTAATGCCTTGGGTTTTTCTATTGATTTTAGTATTTAAAACAATTTCCTCGTGGATTTCTTTTGGCGTTGCATATGCTTTTTTTGTATGTTTTTTCACTCTCTTTCACCAGTCCTTATTTTCTTGGGTGGGATTTTTCCTCCATCTGTTCTCCCTTCTCCTCTTTTCTTTTTTTTAAGGCGGTTAGGATGTTATTAAACCGTTTCTGGTGGTTGCCATTTGGTCTAAATGTTTTTGTTCTTAGAGAGGCTATTTGATTCACCATTAAGTTGGTGTGACGTGAAATGTTTGCGATCAATTTGTCGTAGGATTCCTCGTCATTAGTCTTTTAATGTATTGAGTATACATTGTTCAAGAAGTGTTGGCTCGAGGTTTTTGTAATTCAGTTTTGAAATTTTGATCAGTACATTCTCTTTTGTTATTTCTTGTAGGAGTATTTAGTGTCAGCGAGAAGAGGACAGTGAAGTGGTCTGACTAAATACATGGGTTGGTTTGAAAGTCACTTGTCTCCAAATTGTTGGTGATTATCCAATCGAGTTGGTGGATGTTAGAGAAAATCCTTAAGTGGATGGCGTCTTTATCCTTGGGGTTCCTGTACCATCTGTTAAAGTCCCCCAAGACCAATGTTTCTCTGTTTCGGCCCTTTAATGGGTTTAACTGTGTGTTAAATCTTCATTAAACTCCGAGATCAGGGATGGTGGCCTATATAATAGGATGATGTTCAGACAGTGGTTGTCTGTTGGGGTGTATTTGAGATGGAGAATTTCACAGCCATCACTTGAGGTGGTTGCTGGAAACATTTGAATCAAGCTTCTGATGATGATCGAGTTGGGACAAAGCTCAGCCTCAGGCTGGCGCGCACACACAAACACACACAAACACACACAAACACACACACACACACACTCACGCTCAGGACACGGCACCGGCAGTCAGCAGTGAGCCAAAGATGAGAGATGACGCACACACACTGTGTGTGCGTGCCTGATGAATTAATGGCACATGGGCTGCCAAACAGCAAGGCCCAGCGGGAGCTCCAACGGGACGCAACGGGCACCAGGCTGAAGCCAGGGGGCAAGTGCCCCCCCTGGCTCCACCATTGGTCATCACTGTAGTGATCTTAAAGCACTGCGTCCATGCATGAGCAAATCTCATCTCATTTCCGGTCCCCAAACCATCTCTCCTTCCAGCATCCCACCGGATTCTAGGATGAAATGTGTAGGGAGAGTTATCTAATCCGGAGGGAAAAAACTCTTAGCGATGGTTGTGCACAAGAACCATCCCAGAGCGCATAACAATGTCACTTCCAGTATCTCATTCAGTACGTAAAGTTCCTTACACTACCCTGGCATTTTGCTGGATTGACATCACTGGGGGCACATGTCTCTTCTTACATCAAACCTCGTAGTCTAAATTACTCACTATGACCGCCATATTTGACAGACTATGGTGCAAGTCTGCTCATTGCTTTTACACAACGAGCAGAAACACCAGGCTAAATACAATTCCATAATTAACACTGCAGCCTAAGCACAAGTGTCTTACCTATTATAATTTCTTTTCAAAACTTCTTTTTATTGGTTTTTACACATACAGCTTTCGAAATAACATCAGACATTAAATGTGTCTTTTAGAGCTTTGATTTAACAAACAAAAGAAAATAACAAAACCAAACCGTGTCTCTAGTCTCTGGGAGGGGACAGACGAAAAGGGGGGCAGGGGCGAACACAGGGGGACATCAGTTTTCACATTTTGCCTGGTTGGGAGAACTGATTCACCTCAGCCTATTTCGAGACGCAGTTCCTCTGGCATGAGTTTGTCCAATGACACTGGGCATAGAGATTTATGTAACCTTCGAGATCATCTTTGGCCCCGGGAATTCCTGTTTCTGTTTTGCTTTCTCCAGGTCGTTTTTAGTCTAGCTTCTCCATCTGAGGGTCGGGGTTGTCTTGCCACCCCTGAAAATTGCTGCATGCAATCCAGGAAGGGGGCCAAATTTGGTAGAATTTGCTCCTGTTGTCGATTCAGAGAGTCGTGATTTTTTCTGCTGCCACTATGTCCCAGCATTTGGACCACCACATTGGGATTGCCGAGCCCTCTGGGGTTTTCCATAGCCTGGCGATTGATAGCTTTGATGCTGTTAAGAGGTGTGAGCACAGTTCGGCCAGGCGTCCTGTCAGTGGGAATTGGCCCTCGTCTGTCGACCCCAGCAGGACAGTTCCTGGGTCCCACAGGATTGTGAGGCCCGTGATTAGTTTGATTTGTTCAAGAACGCTCCTCCAGAATTGTGCTGCCTTGGGACAGGCCCATAGAAGTTGGAATAACGTGTTTTTGTCTGGACATCCCCTCCAGCATTGCTCCGGAATTGTGGGGTTACATTTGTTGAGCATCTCTGGCGTTCGGTACCATCTGTAGCACACCTTAAATGCCCCTTTATTGGTTATACATTTAGAGTTTTTGTGCACTCGGGACCAGATGCGGCTCCACTCCTCCGGTTCGATGTCTCTGCCTATGTCCTTTTCCCACTTTTTGCTTGGGTCTGTCCTGTCGAGCAACTTGAATAGGGTGGATATTTTCCCCTTTGGGGGGGTAGTAGTGAGTGTTCTCTCTAGGGCTGACGGTTCTCTGCTTCCGCTTTGCCTTACTACCGCGCTTGATAGCCTGTGTCTGAGCTGTGCATACGGGAACCTTTCCATCTCTGGGACCTGGAATTTGGCTTTACAGGCTTCGAAGTTCAACGGCTCCCCATTCTCAAAGAAGTCTGCGATGACCCTCAGTCCTCCGTCCTTCCACTTGCTAAAGCTGTTTGGAGAGATGCCTGGAGTGAAGTCTGGGTTGTCCCATATGGGGGAGAGCGGACCCACTGTGTTTTGCGATTCCAGTGGCGAGCTGCCCTCTTCCAACTCGTCGCTGTGTTTCTCGTCGCCGCTAGGGGCCCTGCGTTTGGGCAGTCACCAAAACTTTTCATATGTGGCAGGGATTCTATTGGTATCTGGCACCAGCCTTCCTCCAGCGTCAACCATCTGGGTAGGATATCGCTCCGCTTCTATGCAAAGGCCTGCGATAACTGCGCCGCAAGGCAGTACATGGTCACATCTGGGATCCCTAGGCCGCCCACCGCGGTACCCCGGAGCATGATACACCTCAGTATTCGCGATTTCTTTCATTCCCATATGTATTTTAGGATATCTACCTGTAGCTTCTGGATGACTTTCTTCTGGATTGTTACTGGGAGGACAAGGCAGTGATAGAGCAGTCTTGGGATTAGGTTCATCTTCACGGCTGTAATCCTTCCGAACCATGAGATTTCTTGCTTCTGCCATCGAGCTAAGTTGTTCCTAAACTCTGTGAACTGGGGGCGGAAATTTATTTTGTAGATTCTTTCTGTTTGACTTTGCAGCTGGACCCCTAGGTAACTGAGATGCCGTTTTGCCCATGGGATTGGGTAGCTGGCTTCCAGAGCTGTCCTGTGCTGCTTCTGCACGTTGATGCTCATTGCTGCAGACTTCGTGAAGTTTATCTAAAATCCTGAGTCCTCCCTGAATGCTTCTAGTTCTTGCCAGATTGCCTGCATGGATTCTTCCGGTCGGGTGGTCGTCAGTAGTACGTTGTCGGCACATAGGGCCACTTTGTAAGACTCTCCTTTGACTTCAAGGCCATGTATTGCCGGGTTGTGTTGGGTTCTGCTCACGAATGGCTCAGTTGAGAGTGCAAATATGAGGGGGGATAGGGGGATCCTTGTCTAGTACCTCTCGTTATGTTAGTTGTCTTACCTATTATTAAAAGTGTAATGATAGCTTTAATTAAAAGTTGAGGGAACAATTCCTAAAAAAGCATAGTCCGCTTTTACACCATTGTCTGGCTTGAATGCATGATGCTCCAATCTATTTTAGACAGTACTTGAAATGAGTTTGTTTTGGGCCTCCCAGGGGGTTCATTTCGTAAAATCAAGGATCCAGACCAACCACTATGAAATTGTGTTTTTACCATACCAATACTGTGCAAAGCTATCTTAAAATATGTCACAATAGCATTCCCATATATTTGGGGACAGGCAGCAGGTATGCTGTACAATGAAATGCTGACATGCATTGTTTTAGATGGGCCTTGATTTTTCTTTTACATAACCACCCTGAAAATCTATTGCTAACTGCTGCTGTGTACTGTTGGTGACCTTACATCTATATTGGAGGTTTCTCTCTTTTTTTGCATTCTCTCACCTTACATTTTCACTCACTCACCCGCTTGCCCCTCCTTGTACTTGTCATCTCTCCTCGTTCCTTATCTTTCGCTTTTGCTTCGCATCTTGTCCCTCTTCTCACAACCTCCCTCTATCGCCTCGCACACTTTCCCTCTCCCTTTCTTGCCTCCCACCCTATCTTACCATATTTTATGCTCTCCCACTCTCGCCTTGCATGTTCTGCTTCTCACTCCCCTGGTACTTTCTTTCTCTCTCGCACATCTTTCTCTTGCTCATCTCTCTCTCTCTCTCGTCACACCTCCTTTCACTTTCTCCCTTCGTGCGACCCTAGCTTTCTCTCCCTCTCCTCATTCCCTTGTCTCCCATCTCTCTCTCCTCACTACACCCCTCTTTGTCTCGCCTCTCTCTCACCCTGCTCCCCTCTCCTGTCTTGCTCTCTCTCTCTTTGCACCTTCTCGCTTTCTCTCGTTCATCCTCTAGGCTCTCCATCACTTTTTGCATCCTTCCTTTCACATTCACACGCTTCCACTTGCTACTGGATGCCAGTAAATGCAAACTGCAATGAATAGCAGCAAACTCCAACACGTTTGGCTTTGTCAATGCTTGTCTTTTTTAGTTTGACACAAGCCTGTCCTTGTTGGGAAACCTGAAATTCCAGGTCGAAATACGAGGAGGCAATTTTAGGATTTTGGTAAGCCAAAATACTTCCACATTCATACATGCGGTCTATCAGGTGGGGGCACTGAGGGGCGAAGCAGCTAAGTGTCGAATAATGTGGATGCCCTGAATATAAGATGCTGGCCGCTTGGGAACGTAAGAATGACCACCAATTTATCAAACATGTCCGTGATAGTCATTCAAATGTGCATTTCTTCTGGCCATGCAGTGCACACTTGGTATGGTGCTCATTTCATCGGTCCGAATAGTCACCATGAAATAAAATGTGTTGGAAGCATGAGACGTATATACAGCTTTGGATTATTTCATTGTTTGAGTTTCAGCTGTCCTGGTGAACAAAGTGCGACTTTCAGATGCAGATTGTCGATTAGGTCGATTCGTTCACGCTCAGCTGCACACATTGACAGGCCGATTCATGGAATAATTAGCGCGGCGCAAGTGGGCAAAAACGTGCGAATCGCAGTGGAATAGCGAAAACGCAGTGCAAGTGCGAAAATCGCACGAAAAGCAGCGCACTTCGATTCATGGAAGGCCGTGCGCGAGAAAACCAGCGGATGTGCGATAAAAAAGTGCGCGGCGCACGTTGGCACACAGGCCATCTAACTGCGTGCGCCAGGTCACAGCGAAAATCGCACAGGCCACAGCGAAAATCGCACATAGCGCGGCGCACGCAACAAAAGTAGGCGGTACACGGGCGTAACACTCGGAATGGGGAACAACTTGCCAAAACGTGGGCGTCACGGGGGAAGTACAGGGCACAAGTGCGCGGAACGCCCACACGCTCGCCTACAACACGTATTCATGGAATAGAATAGGGCAAAAAAGCGCAAGCTCAAACCAGCGCACAGGCACAAACACGACCGCCACAAGAAAGCAGGCGGTAGCGTCTCTGCGGCTGTAAGAAATGTGCGCCAAAAGGTGCGCCAACAAATAGCACCTATATACTGCCATGATGAATGTCCTGTACTGTGGCCCTCCAGGACAAATGACGTGCAAAGGGGTACCCAAAAACACGGACACCCGCTGACAAAAAATACGTGTGCGTGTATACCGGGGTGCGCGGGAAGTCTCACACGCGATTTGGCCGGGTACGTGGATTTCAGGGGTGCGCGGGAAGTTCCACACGCGATTTCAGCAGGGTATGTGTATTTCAGGGGTGCGCGGGAAGTTCCACACGCGATTTCATCAGGGTACGTGTATTTCAGGGGTGCGCGGGAAGTTCCACACGTGATTGGCCCAGTGCGAGCAGGGTACGTGTATTTCAGGGGTGCGCGGGAATTTCCACATGCGATTTCAGCAGGGTATGTGTATTTCAGGGGTGCGCGGGAAGTTCCACACGCGATTTCATCAGGGTACGTGTATTGCAGGGGTGCGCGGGAAGTTCCACACGCGATTGGCCCAGTGCGAGCAGGGTACGTGTATTTCAGGGGTGCGCGGGAAGTTCCACATGCAATTTCATCAGGGTACGTGTATTGCAGGGGTGCGCGGGAAGTTCCACACGCGATTGGCCCAGTGCGAGCAGGGTACGTGTATTTCAGGGGTGCGCGGGAAGTTCCACACGCGATTTCAGCAGGGTATGTGTATTTCAGGGGTTCTGGGGAGTACCACACGTGAATTGGCCATGTGGGTCCTCCCAGGTGTACGCTCCACAACCTCCACGGCCCCTGCAGGCAGCCCACACCACGGGGGACTACCCTGCACCCCTGCTCATGTCCCGCAGGCAGCCCATCCACCATGGGCATGCCCCCCAGCCAACCCACATGTCACCTTGCACTACTGATCAACAATGCATGCCTCCCACCACCCCCACCCCCCAGCACTGTGGGGCACCTGCCAGCAGGCCCCCACTCATGTCCAACTCATGTTTCCCACCCCCCTGCCACCATGGGCAGCCCCCACCAGGCCCCCACCCATGTCTCCCACCACCCCCACCCCCCAGCAGTGCAGGGGCAGCCTCCACCAGGCCCCCACCCATGTCTCCCACCACCCCCACCCCCCTGCCACCATGGGCAGCCTCCACCAGGCCCCCACCCATGTCTCCCACCACCCCCACCCCCCAGCAGTGCAGGGGCACCCTCCACCAGGCCCCCACTCATGTCTCCCACCACCCCCACCCCCCAGCAGTGCAGGGGCAGCCTCCACCAGGCCCCCACTCATGTCTCCCACCACCCCCACCCCCCTGCCACCATGGGCAGCCCCCACCAGGCCCCCACTCATGTCTCCCACCACCCACACCCCCACCCCGCTGCCCCCACTCATGTCTCCCACCACCCCCACCCCCCTGCCACCATGGGCAGCCCCCAAGCCTGATTTGCATATGGTTTTTCCCCTTCTGTAATGGCTTGGCAGGCTGAAAAACGATGGTCTGGAGGGTTGCCCAGAGCTTTGCCCGTGGTTATGATTAATTCAAAACCTTCCATCCATCACCTTTCTGTTTTGCTAAAGTCACCCCGAGTGGGACGGGTATGCCCAGACGTGGGTCCCGAGTCTGCCGGGCCTAGAGACCCAAGCTACTCCTCACTGATGACGCCCAAAAAGGCTGAAACATGTCTGGGGATGCTTGTGGTCTCGTGCAGAAGGGATATGACCTAGCAGTTCGAGCTGGACTGCCCCTTTTGGGGTAGGACCAAGCCTGATTTGCATATGGTTTTTCCCCTTCTGTAATGGCTTGGCAGGCTGAAAAACGATGGTCTGGAGGGTTGCCCAGAGCTTTGCCCGTGGTTATGATTAATTCAAAACCTTCCAGCCATCACCTTTGTTTTGCTAAAGTCACCCCGAGTGGGACGGGTATGCCCAGACGTGGGTCCCGAGTCTGCCGGGCCTAGAGACCCAAGCTACTCCTCACTGATGACACCCAAAAAGGCTGAAACATGTCTGGGGTTGCTTGTGGTCTCGTGCAGAAGGGATATGACCTAGCAGTTCGGGCTGGACTGCCCCTTTTGGGGTAGGACCAAGCCTGATTTGCATATGGTTTTTCCCCTTCTGTAATGGCTTGGCAGGCTGAAAAACGATGGTCTGGAGGGTTGCCCAGAGCTTTGCCCGTGGTTATGATTAATTCAAAACCTTCCAGCCATCACCTTTCTGTTTTGCTAAAGTCACCCCGAGTGGGACGGGTATGCCCAGACGTGGGTCCCGAGTCTGCCGGGCCTAGAGACCCAAGCTACTCCTCACTGATGACGCCCAAAAAGGCTGAAACATGTCTGGGGATGCTTGTGGTCTCGTGCAGAAGGGATATGACCTAGCAGTTCGGGCTGGACTGCCCCTTTTGGGGTAGGACCAAGCCTGATTTGCATATGGTTTTTCCCCTTCTGTAATGGCTTGGCAGGCTGAAAAACGATGGTCTGGAGGGTTGCCCAGAGCTTTGCCCGTGGTTATGATTAATTCAAAACCTTCCAGCCATCACCTTTCTGTTTTGCTACCATGGGCAGCCCCCACCAGGCCCCCACTCATGTCTCCCACCACCCCCACCCCCCTGCCACCATGGGCAGCCCCCACCAGGCCCCCACTCATGTCTCCCACCACCCCCACCCCCCAGCAGTGCAGGGGCAGCCTCCACCAGGCCCCCACCCATGTCTCCCACCACCCCCACCCCCCAGCAGTGCAGGGGCACCCTCCACCAGGCCCCCACTCATGTCTCCCACCACCTCCACCCCCCTGCCACCATGGGCAGCCTCCACCAGGCCCCCACCCATGTCTCCCACCACCCCCACCCCCCAGCAGTGCAGGGGCACCCTCCACCAGGCCCCCACTCATGTCTCCCACCACCCCCACCCCCCAGCAGTGCAGGGGCACCCTCCACCAGGCCCCCACTCATGTCTCCCACCACCCCCACCCCCCAGCAGTGCAGGGGCAGCCTCCACCAGGCCCCCACTCATGTCTCCCACCACCCCCACCCCCCTGCCACCATGGGCAGCCCCCACCAGGCCCCCACTCATGTCTCCCACCACCCCCACCCCCCTGCCACCATGGGCAGCCTCCACCAGGCCCCCACCCATGTCTCCCACCACCCCCACCCCCCAGCAGTGCAGGGGCACCCTCCACCAGGCCCCCACTCATGTCTCCCACCACCCCCACCCCCCAGCAGTGCAGGGGCAGCCTCCACCAGGCCCCCACTCATGTCTACCACCACCCCCACCCCCCTGCCACCATGGGCAGCCTCCACCAGGCCCCCACTCATGTCTCCCACCACCCCCACCCCTCAGCAGTGCAGGGGCAGCCTCCACCAGGCCCCCACTCATGTCTACCACCACCCCCACCCCCCTGCCACCATGGGCAGCCCCCACCAGGCCCCCACCCATGTCTCCCACCACCCCCACCCCCCAGCCACCAGGGGCAGCCTCCACCAGGCCCCCACCCATGTCTCCCACCACCCCCACCCCCCAGCAGTGCAGGGGCACCCTCCACCAGGCCCCCACTCATGTCTCCCACCACCCCCACCCCCCAGCAGTGCAGGGGCACCCTCCACCACGCCCCCACTCATGTCTACCACCACCCCCACCCCCCAGCAGTGCAGGGGCAGCCTCCACCAGGCCCCCACTCATGTCGAAAAACCACCCCCACCCCCCTGCCACCATGGGCAGCCCCCACCAGGCCCCCACTCATGTCTCCCACCACCCCCACCCCCCTGCCACCAGGGGCAGCCTCCACCAGGCCCCCACCCATGTCTCCCACCACCCCCACCCCCCAGCAGTGCAGGGGCAGCCTCCACCAGGCCCCCACTGTCTCCCACCACCCCCACCCCCCTGCCACCATGGGCAGCCGCCACCAGGCCCCCACCCATGTCTCCCACCACCCCCACCCCCCAGCAGTGCAGGGGCAGCCTCCACCAGGCCCCCACTCATGTCTCCCACCACCCCCACCCCCCTGCCACCATGGGCAGCCCCCACCAGGCCCCCACTCATGTCTCCCACCCCCCAGCCACCAGGGGCAGCCTCCACCAGGCCCCCACCCATGTCTCCCACCCCCCACCCCCCAGCCACCAGGGGCACCCTCCACCAGGCCCCCACTCATGTCTCCCACCACCCCCCAGCAGTGCAGGGGCAGCCTCCACCAGGCCCCCACCCATGTCTCCCACCACCCCCACCCCCCAGCCACCAGGGGCACCCTCCACCAGGCCCCCACTCATGTCTCCACCACCCCCACCCCCCTGCCACCATGGGCAGCCCCCACCAGGCCCCCACTCATGTCTCCCACCACCCCCACCCCCCAGCAGTGCAGGGGCAGCCTCCACCAGGCCCCCACTCATGTCTCCCACCACCCCCACCCCCCTGCCACCATGGGCAGCCTCCACCAGGCCCCCACCCATGTCTCCCACCACCCCCCAGCAGTGCAGGGGCACCCTCCACCAGGCCCCCACTCATGTCTCCCACCACCCCCACCCCCCAGCAGTGCAGGGGCAGCCTCCACCAGGCCCTCACCCATGTCTCCCACCACCCCCACCCCCCAGCAGTGCAGGGGCACCCTCCACCAGGCCCCCACTCATGTCTCCCACCACCCCCACCCCCCTGCCACCATGGGCAGCCTCCACCAGGCCCCCACTCATGTCTCCCACCACCCCCACCCCCTGCCACCATGGGCAGCCCCCACCAGGCCCCCACTCATGTCTCCCACCACCCCCACCCCCAGCAGTGCAGGGGCAGCCTCCACCAGGCCCCCACCCATGTCTCCCACCACCCCCACCCCCCAGCAGTGCAGGGGCACCCTCCACCAGGCCCCCACTCATGTCTCCCACCACCCCCACCCCCCTGCCACCATGGGCAGCCTCCACCAGGCCCCCACCCATGTCTCCCACCACCCCCACCCCCCAGCAGTGCAGGGGCACCCTCCACCAGGCCCCCACTCATGTCTCCCACCACCCCCACCCCCCAGCAGTGCAGGGGCACCCTCCACCAGGTCCTCACAATCCCCAATCACCCGTAATGGTCAGCCTCCACAGCCAAAAAGCCCTACCAAGTAACCCATTCACCCACATGGAAATGGAAATCACATGTTACACCCCCAATGTTCATGAAGCTAATGAACCCATGTCCGTCACACACAATGGTTGCAATTGAATGCAGCAGTGCAGGGGCACCCTCCACCAGGCCCCCGCTCATGTCTCCCACCACCCCCACCCCCCTGCCACCATGGGCAGCCTCCACCAGGCCCCCACCCATGTCTCCCACCACCCCCACCCCCCAGCAGTGCAGGGGCACCCTCCACCAGGCCCCCACTCATGTCTCCCACCACCCCCACCCCCCTGCCACCATGGGCAGCCTCCACCAGGCCCCCACCCATGTCTCCCACCACCCCCACCCCCCAGCAGTGCAGGGGCACCCTCCACCAGGCCCCCACTCATGTCTCCCACCACCCCCACCCCCCAGCAGTGCAGGGGCACCCTCCACCAGGTCCTCACAATCCCCAATCACCCGTAATGGTCAGCCTCAACAGCCAAAAAGCCCTACCAAGCAACCCATTCACCCACATGGAAATGGAAATCACATGTTACACCCCCAATGTTCATGAAGCTAATGAACCCATGTCCGTCACACACAATGGTTGCAATTGAATGGGAAAACACCCAACATGACATGCATGAAACCAATGAGATGATACCACACAGTGAAGTATGAAAACAAAATTGTATTGAAAAAATAAAGAATGCTAAAGAAAGGAAAAAAACTACAATGGGAATGAGAAAAATATAAGCTGCATGTCCGTATTAAAAAAAAAAACTGCTAATCAGAATCCAAAAAAATGTCGTCCAAAGTCAAATGTAAAAAAATCTCTATGCAATAAAGAACTATGTAAAAAAACTACCAAGGGTCCATGAGCCCAACTGAACAAAGGAAACCTACTAAAAAACCTAACTAAAAATCAACTATATACAAAAAGTGGAGCAGTGTCCGTCGACTCCAAATCATAATAAGAAACAAAGGAAACCTAAAACTAAAGAACTATATACAAAGGCGGCGGGCAAGTCCAGCGGCTCACTCCGTGGTGTCCCGGGCCAGGGCATCATCGAACTCCTGTTCGATATGTCCCGGAGGCGGTCCAGTTCCATGGCCCAGAGGGTCCGCAGGGACAACGCCGTGTCCTCCTCCAACCCCCTGCGGATTGCCTCGAGGCACTCGGCCCGCCTCAGGGCCCTCCGCATGGAGTTCTCCGCCCTGACCATTGTGAGCCGCGCCTCTTCCGCCCGCCGCCGCTCCGCACCTATGGCGTGGCCCAACCGCTGCCACACGGAAGACACTCTCTGTCCTGGGTCCCCCTGCCCTCCGGCCGATGCCTGCCCCTCCGATGTCGAAAGCCCCAAGCCTTCATGTCTCCCACCATGTTGCTGCTGCTGCTCTGCCTCTGCCCGTGCACTGCCTCCTGCTGCCTGCACATCCTCCGCCGGCTGGGGTGCAGTTGTTGATGTGGCCACCCCTGCTGGACCTCCGACTCCCGACTGTGGCAGGGATGCCTCCTCCACCAGCCTGGCCGCACCGTCCGAGGCAGCTCCACAGGGCACCCAGGTGACTGATGGGTGGGAAGATGGCACAGAGGACGACTGGCGCGTAGGGGGTCCAGTTGAGGAGGGGGTCGGAGCAAGCCCCCATCAGACGGAAGAATCCGGCCTGGGTGACCTGTCCCAGCAGGCTGACGTGGTCAACGAGCCATTCGGGATGACGTGCAGTCTCTCCATGAAAAGACTGCAGGTCACCTCGCATGGCCCGTTGACGCAACGCCACACCAGCCAGGACAGGCTCAACCCGGACCTGGATGGCCACGTCCGCAGGCAGAGGAAGGCCAGTTGACGTCAGCTCATCCCCTGCCTGAAAACGGGTCTGGACGTAGGCATCCCTGCTGGTGCAAGATGATGCAGGGACAGGATCGGGGACAGGATTGCACACAGGCACCTCTGCGGCGGCCTGTGCTACCTCCTGTCCCTGGTCCTGCACTGCACCACTAGCACCAGTGGGATCCCCACCTCCAGACCCCGTCTCTGGTGCTTGCACGGCCTCCTCCACCAAACCCCCCACCAACCTGGATGACTCCGTGCCATCTTCCCCTGTTGGTCCATGTGGGGTCCCAGCTGCCCCTTCTGCTGCCGAGCAGTCCAACTGCAACCTCCGCCTCTTGGACCTCCCCCCGGCAGGTGCGGCCTGGGACGCGGCACCGGACTCCTCACTCCCCGACGAGATGACAACACGGGAGGGGAGCCGGGCCTTGCGTCTCCGGCTGGCGGTCGGATCCCCGCCGCTGTGCTCCACAGCACCTTCTCCGCCCTCTTAATCAGTTGACGCTGCAGACAGTGAGAAACAAAACACAGGCATCAGGGCACTGTACAATGGACACATACACACATGACAGTTGCACATGAGTGGCATTGGCAAACCTCAGACATGTCATCACAATCCCCAACACACATGTCATTGCAGCTCGCACACATGAGCCATACCACAGCCATATCGCAACTGCCAGCACCATCCCTACACATACAACAGCATCAGCAGCCAAAGGGGAGACAGACATCACATGCAACACAGGAAGTGCACCACACATGTACACACACCACCACACTTGCATGCATGTGTACACCTCTGCCAAGTGTCGCACTGTTCAGACGGGCATCCATGTCACATCTGCCAATCAGGCTTCCACATACCGCTGTCACATGCATCCATGTTGCATCACTGTTGCACCCTTGTCAAATACACACACATGCACATGTACACAGTGCTCATACATGCAGCCGAAAACAACATACATGCGTGACATCACGGACATGTCTACTTACATACACATTCATCCATACATGTGTGCACGCACAACTGCATTTGCCATGCAAGCCTACACACACAAGCACCATCCATGTCTCACACATTACAGCCCTCGCATGCGTCAGCCCCACGGCCCTGTACGCCCCCACCCATACTCGACCCCATACAAACAGATGTGCAACCTGCACAATACCGAATAATCACCACACGCACTGCTCACGATCAGGATGCATGTACACTCACCGCTCGACTCCAGACGGGTCTGCTTCTCTAGGACCTGGACGTGGAGCGCTGGGGATATGCGTTCCAGGACCCCCATCTGTTCTTCCGACAAGTGGCCCCGGCGCCCCTTGGCATCCGCTGCCTTCAAGAGGCGCCGGGCTTTGTTCAGGGTCCTGGACCTGAAGTCCTCCCAGCGCTTCCTGACATGTTGTAAGTCCCGGACTGCCACCCCCTCCGCGTTGATGGCAGTCACGATGTCAGTCCAGATCCGAGTCCGTCCTTCCTTGTCGGCGCGGGAACTTCCGAAGAGGGCATCATACTGCCCCAGGACTTGCTCCACCAGGACACCAACTTCGGTGGCACTGAAGCTGGTGCCCCTCTGCCTCTCTGGCCGGGGGTTGTCAGTGGTCACAGATGGTGTTTGCCCCGACATGACAACCCCAGAGGCAGGAGTGGGTGGGCAACTGGGTCCTGGGGCTGGGCTGTGGAGCGATGGAATTCCAGTCGGGAGTCTTCGGTTCCAGCAGGGGTGGTCACAGCAACAGCACCCCTGGCTGATGTGCAGGCAGCAAATGGCAGTGCACGTGGGCAGCAGGCAGTCAGGCAGCAGCAGATGGCAGGTGGGAGCGTGCTCGGGGTTCTGGGGGGCAGTAGTTCGGCCTTCTGGGCAGGAGCGTGGTCTTCCGTGTGCTTACGCGTGGCCAGCTTGGTACGGAGTGATTTGGCACGTGAAAATCCTGCACGTCAGCGTGAAAATCGAGGAAAGGCCCTTAGCGCGTAAGCGCGTCAGCACGCATACGCGATTCTATTGGACCAAAGGCCGTAAGCGCGTCTGTGACGTGACCCGCACGGGTGTTTCCCACACAGCACGTGATGACAGAGCACACGTGGAAAGACTGCACGCCAGAGTGTCATCGCGTGTAATTGGACAAAAGTGCGCGAACACGCGATTGGCCTATGTATGTGTATATCAGGGGTGCGCGGACACTTACACACGCAAGTACGTCAGCGCACCTGTATCCCGGGGTGCGCGGGAATTTCCACACGCTATTGGACTGGGTACTGGATTTCAGGGGTGCGCGGGTCACATGCTCTCCTACAACACGCGCAACGCATTAATTTGCGCGCTAACAAAATAACAAGCTCAGACCCAGGATGAACATACCGTTCCTAGCAGCAGTAGGCGTGGCCTACCAAAGGAGGAGGAGGAGGATAGTCAGGGCCAGAATATTCACACCCAGAACCAGCCTTTTCGGGATGCCTGATGACCAGGTGCATGGGAGGTACAGGTTTCCACCACACATTATACTGGACCTGGTGAGTGAGTGGGAGGATGACCTCACATCACCCACCCTGTGCTCCCAAGCACTCAGCCCCCTGGAGAAGGTCCTCAATGTACTGCACTTCTTAGCCACTGGATCATTTCAGCGGACAAGTGCCATTGTGGGTGGTGTATCACAGGCCACCCAGTCACGCTGCCTACACCAGGTCTTGAACATCATCACTGCACGCTCATCAGTCCGCAGGCACATATACCTGCCCAGAACACCTGCAGAAAGGCATGCTGCCGCCCTGGATTTTTACGCTGTGGCACGATTCCCCAAAGTGCTAGGTGCCATCGACTGCACCCATGTGGCTCTACGTCCCCCCAGGGCATCTGAGCACATCTATAGGAACCGCAAGCACTGGCATTCCATCAACGTGCAGGTAGTATGTAATGCCAAGGGAATCATCACCTCAGTATATGCCAACTATCCCGGGTCAACCCACGACAGCTTCATTTACCGAATGTCCACCCTAAGCCGGGACCTAGAAGCTGGGCGGCATGGCGATACATGGCTGCTTGGTGAGTATGAATGCCACTGCACATGCATGCATGTCAGATACTGAGCAAGGTCACAACCCCACCAATGATACCAATCACCACCTCCACAGGGGACAGTGCCTACCCTCTCAGCCCCCACATGATGACGCCAATTCGGAACCCCACCACGCCACCCCAGGTAAGATATAACACAGCCCACATTACAACCCGGGGCATAGTGGAGCGCACATTCGGAGTGCTAAAGTCACGCTTTTGCTCCCTTGACCGTTCTGGCGGGCAGCTGTTGTACGCTCCCCCAGTAGTGTGCAGGATCATAGTGGCAGCATGTGTCCTGCACAACGTTGCAACACGCCGGGGCCTGGCCGTGGACATGGTGGTGGCCCCACATCCCCAACCACATGCACAGCCGCTGCGCATGGGAGGGGAAAGGGCACGGGGGGAGGCAGCCCGTACACAGCTAGTGGCTAATTACTTCACATAGAAATCACACCCCTGTGGAGTGCACACTGCCCTGGCACATTCCATCTGACAATCAATGATGACTCAACCTGACACTGATCCTGAATGTCTGGAGAATGAACCGTGAAAACCATATCAGCCTGAGATTGTTCACCTGGAAGTGTCACAATGTGTGCATCCCTACCCACACAGACACCACCAATGCAGTTTTGTGAAGTAACACATTCAAGCAGCTAAAATGAATACCCACTTGCAAAATGCAACAAGAGGACAGTGCCATGTCAGCCAACCCATCCCCATCCCCAGCACCGCCACACGACACACTGTGCCATGTCATGCTATTTGCAGGTAAACAAAGTAATCCCCACAACATGACACTAGTGTCACAATGTAGAGTGTCCCTAATTGAAACTTGCAACACCTGAAATGCTCACAGTAATGCAGGACCAACAACAAACCTGAGCAGGTACTACCATTAACATGACATCACAAATGTTATATATTAGTAGTCTCACCACCTGGAAATGCCTGCACTCCCACCACTACCAACTGTGCAGTGTTGGCGCCATGTAGAGTTGTAGGTGCACTGCTGCCAGCATGGACCCCATCTCCAGACTAGAGGGCCTTGTGTAGACATGAGGAAGGGACCTGCAAATTGGGAGGTAGACACAGATTAGTTACACATCAATGCAACATGCAGTGTACAACACAACAGCAATATGCACTAGGAATGTATACACAGTATTGACTAGACTACCCACACATGTAGTGTGAGTCCAATGTCACCATGTACGTCAATGTCACTTGGGCACACCCTTTGCAAGCCCATGGAAACGGGAAGCAGGAGGGGTGTGTGTGACTCAAACCCAAGCATCTGAACCAAATACATGACAAGCCTGCATGTGCCCAGCCACAATGCTGCGTATGCCCACAGGAACCACGGAAGCCAACAAATTGTCCCAAAAAAATTGGGAAAAATTATTTAGAAATTAAAAAAAAAAAAAATATTAAAAATTAAAAAAAAAAAAAATGGCCATTGATGGGCCCGGGGGGGGGGGGGGGGGGGGGTTTGGGAGGCCACCCAGGAGGTCCGAGGACAGGGTGCACACCAAAACCCACCTGTGTGGGTCCTGGGGAAAAAAAACACCTCCATGGGCTCATGGCCCACACGGCTACCCTATTGTGGGAGTATCACTGCTGTCGCTATTATCACCCTGTGCAGCTGCATCCGGAGGTGGTTGCACTATGGGAGGCAGCCCACGCAAGGCCCTAGTCTGCTCCTCCATGGCTGCAAGCATGCGGGTGTGGTAGGTCTGGTTCTGGAGGATGAGTGTGCGGAGGTCCCCATGCAACAACTCACGGGATGCCCGGACCTCCGCCCTTGTTGCCTGCATCTCAGCTGAGAGCGTACGGGTGAGACGCTCCAGCTGCTGTTCTGTCCTTTGGTGTGTTGAAGCTTCAAGCTCAACAAGAGTCGTCCTGAGGTGAAGGAGCTCCTGCCTCAGGGCTTCCCTGTGGGCCTGGGACTCCATGGAGATGGCCTCCTGCAGAGTCGCCAGTGCCGCCCGCCTGTCCCTGTTGGACCCCAACATGTCCTCCCTGTGTGACTGGCAGATGGAGTCGGTTGCCTGCTCTAGTCGCTCCATCAGCCTTTCAGGGGGGACAATGGAAGTGGCCACCCTATCCATGGCCTGAGCCATCATCTCGGATGATGCTGCCTGTTGTGTTGCCATACCGTAAATGGATTGCTCCCATGCGGTATTGCCAGGTGGCGTACGGCCACCACGTCGGCGGGCACCACACCTGTCTGGGGCAAGGCGAACTGCGCCTTGCTGTGCCGGCACTGCCTGAGGCTGCAGGACTGCATTCCCCCTCTGATCTGCTGGCCCAGGAACAGGATCAGATGTCGCGGAGTGTGACCCTGCATCCGTAACCACCAAAGGCGTAGCTGCCAACACTGACATCCCCATTGAGTGTTCTAACCCTGGTGCAGGTGGGTGGGACAGAACAGAATCCCTCCCTGGAACACTCTCCTGCGACGGCACGTAGGTCTCATCCGAATCAACACCTGAGTACAGCTCGGGGGAGGTGCAGCCAGAGACACCCCTTGAGAGCACGACCTGCAGCACTTGTGGGTTCTCACCCACCACCACACCACGTCCCTCACTGGTGGTTGGTCGGCCCTCGGACCCCTCCTGGGTCTGCACCATCGCCACAACCCCAGCAGTATCAGGTCCGCCTTCCCCTGCAAAGACATAAAAACAAAGAAATGGAAACAGGCATTAGCACCATGGCACACAATGAGGCCTGAGAAGCAAGAGAACCAGTACTTGATTGACACATGTCCCACATGACTAAAACCCTCCCATGCATGCACCCTCACTGCATATGACGGGCAGGCAAATGGCACACACTGATGACACCAAGATGGAAGATGAACACATTTTCTGCATGCTGCCTGGCAGTGGCATCACACATTGGCCTGTGATTGCCAGGTGAAACACACATGCCATCACACAGATGGCATGTACCATTGCTATTGAGTGAAGATGGAGAGGAGGGCAGCACCTATTCATTCAGTCCAGTTCCCGCATGTAATAGCTTTTCTAATTCTAACAGGTCAGATTTTTCACCTGGAGCTGCCAGTCTGAAATGGTCCAATTGCACAGGGACATGTGTGAACAAATGATATCCAGGTAACAAAGTCACTCCACTTTACCATAGCCATGTCAGACATGTGACTAGTGGACTGCGACATGCCTAGTAAAGGTGGTGGAATGCAAACAATCTGACTGAATGAACAGTGAAAAATAAGCAACAATGTTGTGGCAAGGTGACACTTCAAGGGCAACTGGCGTGCAGTTGGGCTAGATGTCTTCTGTTGGCAGAAGGGATACTGCTATGGCCAAATGCAGCTGCGCAGGATGTATTGCATGAAGCACATGGCTGACCCATACGACTCAGGCGCACACACTCTCACCTGGCACACAAACAGAAGCCCTCACACACACACCATGCACATGGATGACACACACATGCATGTGCACTCACCGGACAATGCCTCGTAATCAGCCAGATCTCCCACGCCTTGGATCTGTTCCTCCGTGACGTAGGTCCCAGCGACTGACTCATGTGGAGTGAGTTCCATGTCTACTACTGGAGACCCACCTCCAGTCACTAGAGTTGCGGCATGACTTGAGGCCAGCTTACTCTTTGCCCTGCGCTTTAGGTCATTCCAGCGCTTATAGCAATCATTGGCTGTGCGCCTCACGATTCCAAGGGCACTTACGATGTCCGCAACGGTCTGCCAGTGTGCCTGGCGTTGTGCAGGTGTGGTCTTGGATCCTGCAACAATGACCATCTCGTTGTCATGTGCGGACACATACTCGACAAGTGCATTCAGTTCGTCATCCGTGAAGCTGGGCTTCCTGGACGGGCCGGACTGTGTAGCCGTGTCTGGGGCATCAGCCTGTGCCGGACGAGCACTCTTCCTCTTCCGCTTGGAAGGTGGTGGTGGTCCTGAGTGTCCTGCGCCGCTCTGGACACTAGGGGCAGGAGCCCTGGTGGACTCTGTATGAGGAGTGTGGGATTGCACACTCAGCATGGGAGTTGGTGCAGGCATTGGCTCTAGTGTGATGGTGTCAGGGGGAAATGTCAGCAGCATGGACTAGGACCGACACTGTCCTGGCTGGGTGTGTGAGGGCTGGGGTGGATGGAGCCGCAGCTGCCCCTGCAGCCTCTCCGCCCTGCCTACTTGGTGCAGCAGATGACCTTGCTGCCCCAGATGCACGTGGCATGGTGACATCAACGTGCACCAGCGCACGTGTCATAGACCTGCTGACCTGGAAGTCAGCCATGGAGTCAGCCAGGTCTGGTGCCACAATGGGCTGGTCCAACAAGGGCTGAGCATGGATGGTGTCAGCCACATCAGCCTCAACGGGAGGGGGGGGGGGATTATGGGTGCCCTTGACTGGTCCTCCACACATGGGGGGACAGGCTCACCCTGCAAGTAACGACCACGTCCCCTACCGGATCCACCACGGCCACCACTTGTGGCTCTTCCACCTTTGCCACCCTTACGGAATCCTCGCCTCCCAGCCATGGCACTGATGTAAATGTGCGTATGGGAGTGGCTGTAAACTATTGTCCTGGGCAATTGGAGGTCAAAGGGGTTGGGTACCAGATGGTAATTGTACCCTAGTGCTCTTGCAAGGCTGATTGTAACCCCTGGGGAAAGATGACGGGTCACGCTACGCACAGGAGCCCCAAAAAAGGGAGATGACGTGCACGCAACCCCTCCTAGACCACGTGTGCAGAAAGAAAAACCTGCACTACGCTGTGGCACCCAGTAACACAAGAATGAACGTATGCGTGTCACATGCAGCCTAGAATGACCTCTGAAGGGGGAAGGCTACACACGGGGCAAGCACAGATGTTAGATACGTGCGTGACTCACCGTCGGCCAGGTAAAAGAGCGTGAAAAAGGAGCGCGTTTGGTTGGCAACACCCCCGCCAAAAGAAGATTTGTACGCTGTCTGAGGAGACAGGACAACAGTAGAAGGGAACACTGTTTGAGGGAACAGGCCCAGGTAAACCAGTAAAAGAGAAAAAGCTGTCAGAGGTAACAGGGAATACGAACTTGAAACGCTGTGAAGTAAATCACGTGTGAAACGACAAGAAGTACAGAATTCACCCACTCGCTCTCCACGAAAAGCACGTACAAGGAAATGGTGTTCTACACGTACCTTTTATACAGGCCCACACGTCCAGCGTCACTTACGCGGCGTGTACGCGCTAGGGCCATTTCCACCAATTACACGCTTTGTCACTTCTGCGTGTAGGGCCATTTCCACCAATCACACGCGATGAGACTCTGACGTGCTGTCCAATTACACGCGATGACACTCTGACGTGCAGTCTTTCCACGTGTGCTCTGTCATCACGTGCTGTGTGGGAAACACCCGTGCGGGTCACGTCACAGACGCGCTTACGCGCTGAGGGCCATTGGTCCAATAGAATCGCGTATGCGTGCTGACGCGCTTACGCGCTAAGGGCCTTTCCTCGATTTTCACGCTGACGTGCAGGATTTTCACGTGCCAAATCACTCCGTACCAAGCTGGCCACGCGTAAGCACACGGAAGACCACGCTCCTGCCCAGAAGGCCGAACTACTGCCCCCCAGAGCCCCGAGCACGCTCCCACCTGCCATCTGCTGCTGCCTGACTGCCTGCTGCCCACATGCACTGCCATTTGCTGCCTGCACATCAGCCAGGGGTGCTGTTGCTGTGACCACCCCTGCTGGAACCGAAGACTCCCGACTGGAATTCCATCGCTCCACAGCCCAGCCCCAGGACCCAGTTGCCCACCCACTCCTGCCTCTGGGGTTGTCATGTCGGGGCAAACACCATCTGTGACCACTGACAACCCCCGGCCAGAGAGGCAGAGGGGCACCAGCTTCAGTGCCACCGAAGTTGGTGTCCTGGTGGAGCAAGTCCTGGGGCAGTATGATGCCCTCTTCGGAAGTTCCCGCGCCGACAAGTAAGGACGGACTCGGATCTGGACTGACATCGTGACTGCCATCAACGCGGAGGGGGTGGCAGTCCGGGACTTACAACATGTCAGGAAGCGCTGGGAGGACTTCAGGTCCAGGACCCTGAACAAGGCCCGGCGCCTCTTGAAGGCAGCGGATGCCAAGGGGCGCCGGGGCCACTTGTCGGAAGAACAGATGGGGGTCCTGGAACGCATATCCCCAGCGCTCCACGTCCAGGTCCTAGAGAAGCAGACCCGTCTGGAGTCGAGCGGTGAGTGTACATGCATCCTGATTGTGAGCAGTGCGTGTGGTGATTATTCGGTACTGTGCAGGTTGCACATCTGTTTGTATGGGGTCGAGTATGGGTGGGGGTGTACAGGGCCGTGGGGCTGACACATGCGAGGGCTGTAATGTGTGAGACATGGATGGTGCTTGTGTGTGTAGGCTTGCATGGCAAATGCAGTTGTGCGTGCACACATGTATGGATGAATGTGTATGTAAGTAGACATGTCCGTGATGTCACGCATGTATGTTGTTTTCGGCTGCATGTATGAGCACTGTGTGCATGTGTGTGTATTTGACAAGGGTGCAACAGTGATGCAACATGGATGCATGTGACAGCGGTATGTGGAAGCCTGATTGGCAGATGTGACATGGATGCCCGTCTGAACAGTGCGACACTTGGCAGAGGTGTACACATGCATGCAAGTGTGGTGGTGTGTGTACATGTGTGGTGCACTTCCTGTGTTGCATGTGATGTCTGGCTCCCCTTTGGCTGCTGATGCTGTTGTATGTGTAGGGATGGTGCTGGCAGTTGCGATATGGCTGTGGTATGGCTCATGTGTGCGAGTTGCAATGACATGTGTGTTGGGGATTGTGATGACATGTCTGAGGTTTGCCAATGCCACTCATGTGCAACTGTCATGTGTGTATGTGTCCATTGTACAGTGCCCTGATGCCTGTGTTTTGTTTCTCACTGTCTGCAGCGTCAACTGATTAAGAGGGCGGAGAAGGTGCTGTGGAGCACAGCGGCGGGGATCCGACCGCCAGCCGGAGACGCAAGGCCCGGCTCCCCTCCCGTGTGGTCATCTCGTCGGGGAGTGAGGAGTCCGGTGCCGCGTCCCAGGCCGCAGCTGCCGGGGGGAGGTCCAAGAGGCGGAGGTTGCAGTTGGACTCCTCGGCAGCAGAAGGGGCAGCTGGGACCCCGCAGGGCCCAACAGGGGAAGATGGCACGGAGTCATCCAGGTTGGTGGGGGGTTTGGTGGAGGAGGAGGCCGTGCAAGCACCAGAGACGGGGTCTGGAGGTGGGGATCCCACTGGTGCTAGTGGTGCAGTGCAGGACCAGGGACAGGAGGCAGCACAGGCCGCCGCGGAGGTGCCTGTGTGCAATCCTGTCCCCGATCCTGTCCCTGCATCATCTTGCACCAGCAGGGATGCCTACGTCCAGACCCGTTTTCAGGCAGGGGATGAGCTGACGTCAACTGGCCTTCCTCTGCCTGCGGACGTGGCCATCCAGGTCCGGGTTGAGCCTGTCCTGGCTGGTGTGGCGTTGCGTCAACGGGCCATGCGAGGTGACCTGCAGTCTTTTCATGGAGAGACTGCACGTCATCTCGAATGGCTCGTTGACCACGTCAGCCTGCTGGGACAGGTCACCCAGGCCGGATTCCTCCGTCTGATGGGGCTTGCTCCGACCCCCTCCTCAACTGGACCCCCTACGCGCCAGTCGTCCTCTGTGCCATCTTCCCACCCATCAGTCACCTGGGTGCCCTGTGGAGCTGCCTCTGACGGTGCGGCCAGGCTGGTGGAGGAGGCATCCCTGCCACAGTCGGGAGTCGGAGGTCCAGCAGGGGTGGCCACATCAACAACTGCACCCCAGCCGGCGGAGGATGTGCAGGCAGCAGGAGGCAGTGCACGGGCAGAGGCAGAGCAGCAGCAGCAACATGGTGGGAGACATGAAGGCTCGGGGCTTTCGACATCGGAGGGGCAGGCATCGGCCGGAGGGCAGGGGGACCCAGGACAGAGAGTGTCTTCCGTGTGGCAGCGGTTGGGCCACGCCATAGGTGCGGAGCGGCGGCGGGCGGAAGAGGCGCGGCTCACAATGGTCAGGGCGGAGAACTCCATGCGGAGGGCCCTGAGGCGGGCCGAGTGCCTCGAGGCAATCCGCAGGGGGTTGGAGGAGGACACGGCGTCGTCCCTGCGGACCCTCTGGGCCATGGAACTGGACCGCCTCCGGGACATCGAACAGGAGTTCGATGATGCCCTGGCCTGGGACACCACGGAGTGAGCCGCTGGACTTGCCCGCCGCCTTTGTATATAGTTCTTTAGTTTTAGGTTTCCTTTGTTTCTTATTATGATTTGGAGTCGACGGACACTGCTCCACTTTTTGTATATAGTTGATTTTTAGTTAGGTTTTTTAGTAGGTTTCCTTTGTTCAGTTGGGCTCATGGACCCTTGGTAGTTTTTTACATAGTTCTTTATTGCATAGAGATTTTTTTACATTTGACTTTGGACGACATTTTTTTGGATTCTGATTAGCAGGTTTTTTTTTTAATACGGACATGCAGCTTATATTTTTCTCATTCCCATTGTAGTTTGTTTCCTTTCTTTAGCATTCTTTATTTTTTTCAATACAATTTTGTTTTCATACTTCACTGTGTGGTATCATCTCATTGGTTTCATGCATGTCATGTTGGGTGTTTTCCCATTCAATTGCAACCATTGTGTGTGACGCACATGGGTTCATTAGCTTCATCAACATTGGGGGTGTAACATGTGATTTCCATTTCCATGTGGGTGAATGGGTTACTTGGTAGGGCTTTTTGGCTGTGGAAGCTGACCATTACGCACATGATTGGGGATTGTGAGGACCTGGTGGAGGGTGCCCCTGGTGGCTGGGGGGTGGGGGTGGTGGGAGACATGGGTGGGGGCCTGGTGGAGGGTGCCCCTGCACTGCTGGGGGGTGGGGTGGTGGGAGACATGAGTGGGGGCCTGGTGGAGGGTGCCCCTGGTGGCTGGGGGGTGGGGGGGGTGGGAGACATGGGTGGGGGCCTGGTGGAGCCTGCCCCTGGTGGCAGGGGGGTGGGGGTGGTGGGAGACATGAGTGGGGGCCTGGTGGAGGCTGCCCATGGTGGCAGGGGGGTGGGGGTGGTGGGAGACATGAGTGGGGGCCTGGTGGAGGGTGCCCCTGCACTGCTGGGGGGTGGGGGTGGTGGGAGACATGGGTGGGGGCCTGGTGGAGGCTGCCCCTGCACTGCTGGGGGGTGGGGGTGGTGGGAGACATGAGTGGGGGCCTGGTGGGGGCTGCCCATGGTGGCAGGGGGGTGGGGGTGGTGGGAGACATGGGTGGGGGCCTGGTGGAGGGTGCCCCTGGTGGCTGGGGGGTGGGGGTGGTGGGAGACATGAGTGGGGGCCTGGTGGGGGCTGCCCATGGTGGCAGGGGGGTGGGGGTGGTGGGAGACATGAGTGGGGGCCTGGTGGAGGGTGCCCCTGGGGGGTGGGGGTGGTGGGAGACATGAGTGGTGGCCTGGTGGAGGCTGACCCTGCACTGCTGGGGGGTGGGGGTGGTGGGAGACATGAGTGGGGGCCTGGTGGAGGGTGCCCCACAATGCTGGGGGGTGGGGGTGCAGGGGTACATGAGTTGGACATGGGTGGGGGCCTGCTGGCGGGTGCCCCACAGTGCAGGGGGGTGGGGGTGGTGGTGGGAAACATGAGTTGGACATGAGTGGGGGCCTGCTGGCAGGTGCCCCACAGTGCTGGGGGGTGGGGGTGGGGGGAGACATGCATTGTTGATCAGTAGTGCAAGGTGACATGTGGGTTGGCTGGGGGGCATGCCCATGGTGGATGGGCTGCCTGCGGGACATGAGCAGGGGTGCAGGGTAGTCCCCCGTGGTGTGGGCTGCCTGCAGGGGCCGTCGAGGTTGTGGAGCGTATAGTACTCCCCAGAACCCCTGAAATACACATTCCCTGCTGAAATCGCGTGTGCAACTTCCCGCGCACCCCTGAAATACACGTACCCTGCTCGCACTGAGACAATCGCGTGTGGAACTTCCTGCGCACCCCTGAAATACACGTACCCTGCTCGCACTGGGACAATCGCGTGTGGAACTTCCCGCGCACCCCTGAAATACACGTACCCTGATGAAATCGCGTGTGGAACTTCCCGCGCACCCATGGAATACACGTACCCTGCGCGCACTGGCCCATTCACGTGTGGAACTTCCCGCGCACCCCTGAAATACACGTACCCTGATGGAATCACGTGTGGAACTTCCCGCGCACCCATGGAATACACGTACCCTGCTCGCACTGGCCCATTCGCGTGTGGAACTTCCCGCGCACCCCTGAAATACACGTACCCTGCTGACATCGCGTGTGGAACTTCCCGCGCACCCCTGAAATACACGTACCCTGCTTGCACGGGGCCAGTCGCGTGTGGAACTTCCCGCGCACCCCTGCAATACACGTTCCCCGCTTGGCGTTTGCTGTTTGCCAGCCCGGTGAACTGGTCCAGGGTTAGCGCAGCCCTTTGCGATGATTTAGCGATTTTGATGGCTTTTCCTTGCGCGAGGGCGTTCTTGGGGGCGTTACTGGCGCTGCTGCAGGGTCGCTGCGATTCTCTGCGCCACGGCTGGTTTGGAAGCCTAAAATCCATGAATACGCTGTGCGTGGAAATCGGTTTTAGCGCACTCTGCGCCAGCCGCTTGCGACACTTTTCTGCGAAATTCTATGAATTACCCTCTGAGACTCCAAACGCACAGCGTTCTGGAGACTCGCGGCAGTTGGAGGACGAGAGCTTCCTCAACCTGGGGGGTTTTGAGCCTGCAATCTGCTCGCTCTCTGGCAAGCGCTTTTTTGCCGGATCAGCCACAGCCCCATCTTGTTCCGTCCCAATTCCTTCCCTGCTTACATGACAACAAAATGTAAGTCGATTGCTAGGCAAAACTGAGTCCGAATTGGATTCCAAGGGAATCCGTTGTGCTAAACCAATGGGCATTCCCCAGGAATCCATTTGTTTCACTGGCGTGAAAAATGATGCTTGACAAGACCAAGGAGGAAATCACGACAGAGATCTTCTCTCAGCTCCGTAGCCCTCATCTACCTCCCACCCCACTGCTTAAAAATGGGCTGCGGCCTTAAATGGAGCAGTACAATCAATATGCCTTGCTTATACACTTCCATTTAACACACACCACATTTTAAAATGCGGTTGTATATATCAAATGGATTTGTAGAAGTCCCATGAGAGGAAATGATGGAGAGTATTTTGGGAGACAGTGAATAAAAATAAAAATTACTGTCAATATATTTAGGAACGCTCTTGAGGCTCCACATTTGTAATTCATATTGTAAACACTGGAATCTCTTGAAGTCTTCCAATTTCTGACACCTATTTGTTTGCTTTTTCTGGACTTAAGACAGTGGTCGAAGTGTACGCAAGTTCCCTACTGGCCTGCAACGCTCCCCACAGACACCATCGTCGCGCCCCCTCCCGTGCACAATAAAACCCCCAAAACACCTGTGCCTGCTCTTTAAGGAAACGTCCTGTGCAGTGCACTGAAAATGCAAGTTTCATCTGCTTCCTACACTTTTATTTTAAAATGAAACTGTTCCGGGACGGTTTAAAAAAAAAAATAAAAAAAAATAATAGGAGCGGTAAAACTTAGTATAGAGCACCGCTCCCGCCCACTTCGACCACTCGATTTAGACACCCAAAAATGGGTTAGCATCTGTTTCGAAGTTCCCCCTCCCACACTGCCCACAGAGCACAAGCATATGTGTACAGTGATTAAGCCCAGTGTTTGCCTTTCTGTTTGCTCTGGTGAAGGGCACGCCCATGATTGCTTCTCTGCAGTGACTGAGCCCAGGGCTACGAGTGTGGAATGTTGGTCTATTGTGAGGTGATAGGAGCCAGGCATGCAGATGGAGCAGTATTTTAGCAAAGGTTATAATAGCTAGGTGAATGCACGTAGTTCCCCTTTCATTGATTTCCTGTTTCCTGTGACTTACTGTGTTTTAAGACGTGTGTTTTGGATTTCAGCACAGAGACGCTCTTCGCAAAAATTGAAAGACGAGAGACCGGCCAACAGCCCAATTGGACTATATTCTAGATGGCACAACGACGAGATCACGGGTCAGTAATCAATTTACATAATCATTCCCTGCACTTGCTGCCACTCTCGTGTAATTTTGTAATATGTGCCACAACAGACACATCGTGAGCACTAACCCATTTATTTTCTTAGCCATTTCAGAAAACGTAACCCTTATTCATATTTAAGATCTGTCTGTGCGATCCCCTTGACTTTAGCGAGACCTTTGCTATGAAGGAAAAGACAGATGTTTGGGAGAGACAGGTGAAGGATGAGAAGGGGTGTACATTAGGAAGTAGAGGGTTGAAAGCAGAAGGGAGAAACTATAGAAAAGCAACCGAGTTCATATGGGAATCAGTGATAGAAGCATAACATGAGCAGAGTAGAGTTAAGGATGTTGAGCAGGACAGAATAAAATCTTTTGCTAAGCGGGTTGAAAAAATACCTTAAAGTAAAAAATAAATTACACAAAAATATTGTTTACCCATTTTAGGCCATTTAACATCATCCCTAAAATGTTGTACTACACTGCCGTAAATATATATTTGAATCTGTACCCAAAAGGAAAAGTCAAAAGCAGTCCGGGACAAATTAGTATTATAATCCAATCCAAGAGGTTTGTCCCCAATTCGACCATTCAAAAACCGAATTTTGGTAAAAAGTTATTTAACCCCACAATGAATGATACTGCAGGCTGTAGTGGGCTAGATCAAAGCAAATTAATATGAAATAAGAAGAATATTTAATATACCTATCGTATTTAAGACCAATAATTTGTCCGTAAAATGGGGGTATTCAATTGCCCCTATAGAACATATATACAACAGATTGAAAATAGATTCGAAAAAATGGTTACAAGAAGCTTATTCATTTACAGACAACAAAAAGCAAAATGAAATATACATGAAGAAAACAGGCAACACAATTTTCCACAGAGGTTACATGTATTGAAGGATTACACTTTCAGAATTACTGTCTGGCTACCCCCCTGTTTTGAAAAGGCAAAACAAAAACAAGGAAAAATAGCAAAGAGTTGTTAGGGGGTCCAGATGTAAAAGGCCAATACTAAATCAGTTTGTTTGCGGCCTAAAGACACATCCCAGGATCTGGGATGTCTGTAGGCCGCAAACAAAACTGATTTATTATTGGCCTTTTACATCCAGACCCCCTAACAACTCCCTTATTTGCTAGATCTATATCGATATGGGGGATGATTTTTTCCTTTCTTCATGTTAATTTTATTTTGTTTTATGTTGTCTGTAAATGAATAAGCTTTTTGTAATGTTTTCGAATCTATTTTGAATCTGTTGCATATATGTTCTATAGGGGCAATTGAATACCCCCATCTTATGGATGAATTATTGGTCTTAAATACAACAAAATGGTATATTTAGTATATTAAATATTCTTCTTATCATATTCATTTGATTTGCTCTAGCCCACTACAGCCTGCAGTATCAATCATTGTGGGGTTAAATAACTTTTTACCAAAATTCGGCTTTTGAACCCTGAACCCTTTCATTGTTGCTGGGCCCATTCATGAGTGGACCATGACCACAGTGTCCGAATTGCAGACCCAGGGAGGATATGGGCGCTTGTGCTCATGGATGTCAGCCGGAGGCCCCGTCGCTCTTGCAGCAACTGGGGAGCCTGGCGTGACTCACGGCTGCTTGTACGCACCACACTCTCCTTTCTTCTCCGTGCAGCTGCTCCGAATTGATGACATTTGGCGGTGGCTCCTCGGATAGAACGTAGCCCTAAAGAGATCGTGGCATCTCTTGGCTTCTTTACCGGCATGGGCTGCAAGGATGCCATCCTGCTATCTGTATTGTGGGAGCTGTACGTTTTGATGAATCCGATGGAGTCATCATCATCCTGATTCCTCTGCAGTGACCTCTGTAGTATTCATGGGAGCCAGCAGTAAGTGAAAGAAGGATTTCTTTATTGAACGACCAACAGCCCTGTGCTTCGTCTGACATCCACTCTCCAACCGTCGTCCTGGAACTCTCTCCCGCATTCTCACTATGCACCGCACACCCAATATTCCCCCACTTGCGCACTCACATTCATCAGGAACACTCACACGAGAGCACAGTGTATAAGACACTGCACATCCCCCTCCCGCCAAACTAAAAACAAAAGAATGATAAAACTTACAAAGATAAACCAGAATACAATGCAGGACAATCGTCCTTGCAAGAATGTTCAAAGACACTATAGGGAACCAGCTCTTAAATGTCATCTCATGAAATAGTCTTTTGACCACACCTCTTTCTTCCTCCTTAAACACCCCTTTGATTTGTAGCAAGTATGACCTTGACTTGTAGCATTGTCACCTTCCTCCTTGAATTGGTAATAGTTTCATCCACCATCCTGCTTTCCTCCACTTCGTCTACATCAGACAACTCATTACCAATCCGCTCCACATCGCCAAAACTCGCAATACCCACACTCGCACCTTCCCATCTCCACCTACTCCCCCGATCCATATTCCAAATCGACCCATCCTGCACTCGGACAGCATTGTGGAAGACCTCCTTGACTCTTTGAGGCTTAGAATACTTCGATTCTCCCTTCCTCACCAATCTTCCTTTCTTTATTCTGACCAAATTACCAGGCACCATACATCCCCTCACCATTGCGTTCACTTTTTGCCTTCCTTCCATTCACCCACACAGGATTTAACAGTGTTTGGCTCTCTGCCTCTCATTAGCACAAACAGGGACTTTCCTGAATCAGCTCGAACAGACGTCCTACTACTCCACAACTTTTCTTCAATCGGCCTTTCTACTGACATGTTGTTTCTGACAGCTTGCTCTATAGCCTCAACAATCACCCTATTACATCTTTCGACTAACCCATTAGTTTGTGGGTGATGCTTAGCTGAGAACCTTCACTCAATGCCAAAAGACCTGCATACTTTGCCATCTAATTACTCCTAAACTGCACACCATTATCACTAATGATGGTCTTTGGGTAACCCTGTCTTCTGAACACATGCTCCAAAAACATTGACATCAGACGTTCCTACATTACATACCATTTTAATCTCGGGCCACTTGGAAGCATAATCCACCATGACGATCAAAAATCTATATTCCCTACCCAGTTTGCCATATGGGCCCACAATGTCAATACCAATCTGTTCCCATGGTTCCTCTGGTCTGCGCATAGTCACTGGTTCAAATTTTCTGACTCTAAAACTCTTGTCCGAGCTTTGACAAGGCCAACAGCATCTCAAAAACCTCTCAACTTTTAAGATCTATACCATGCCACCAATATTTAGACCACACATTCTGGTGCCTGTTGAACCTGAGTGTCCATGATGCGCCCTCTCAATCCTTCTCTAAGACTCTGGGGTGGTATCAACTTGTCCCCCCTAACCAATAAATCCTCTTCAATGGAACACTCATCTCAAACTTCCCAAAACTAGAGACCTCCCTCATCCACAAACCTTTATTGGGGCAGCCTATTACTGTATACTCCATGACCTTGCACAACACCCCCTCATTCTGCAACTCCTGAATCCACTTCTCTCTTGGGATCACATCCAGAACAACTGCAAGACCCTCCACTTCCTCAACAAACCCCTCACCTTCCAACTCCAGGGGCAACCTTGAAAGTAAATCAGCCACCTTGTTCCAATTTCCTGCCACATACTTGACCTCAAAATGGTAATCCTGTAGTCTCAGGCTCAACCTGGCAATTGTGGGTGTTGCCTTACACATGCCCCACACTGACTGGACCTCAACGAGAGGCTTTTTATCAGTACAGACTGTAAACTTACTTCCCAACGCATACTTCCTAAAATAACTTACCAGCCAAGCGCAAGCCAAAAGCTCTCTCTCAATTACTGAGTATCTACTCTCTACATCAGTTATTGCCCTGGATGCATGACAGATGATTCTTTCACGTCCGTCCACTATTATCTGTGATAACACTGCCTCCAATCCGATACCACTCGCATCCACAGACAATTTATTTTGCTTCCAATCACAAATCCTCTGAGATTCATGGACTCACACAAACTGTTTTTTATACACCCATTCGATTTCTTGCATTCTGCATCCCATTCGAATTTAATCTCCTCCTTGAGTAATCTTCTCATAGTGTCAAGCTAGCGAAATCCTGCACAAACCTAAAATAAAATTCACACAGTCCTAAAAATGACCTGAGCTTCTCCTTATTCTTGGCATCTGGCGCACTCTCGATGGCTCTCATGACATCAACCTTGGGTTTGGGCACCGTCACCACTGACTACATGGCCCAAATATTCCACTTTGCAGGCTCTTTAAACCTACATTTACTCTCCTCCACTTTCAAGCCCTTCTCACACAATCTACTCAGCACACCCCGCAACCATCCATCGTGCTCACACTCCCCCTTTCCAAACACAATGATGTCATCCTGGTAGACTAAAGTCCCCTTTAGACGCTTCAGCACTATGGTCATAGCCTTTTGAAACACTGCAGCAGCAGATGCCAGTCCAATCAGCATTCTCTTATAGTGGTAAATGCTGAAAGGTGTGATAAAAGCCGTCTGGTTCCTGCAATCTTCTGTGAGGTTGATTTGTTGGTATGCGTTTGACAAATCCAGCGTAGTGAACAGGTCGGCCCCCTCAATGCAATTCAGCATCTCCGATATTATGGACAGCGGACATCTGTCCACCAAAATACTATTAAGTCCCTGAGATCTACGCAGATTCTCAATATTCCATTCTTTTGACTTCCCAACGAAGGGGCTCACTCAATCGGATGACTCAATCTTCTCAATTATCCCTTCATTCTCAAGTCTATTCAATTCTTGCTCCACACTTCCCACTAAGGTGAAAAGAATTGACCTCGCTTTTGTATGCGCAACTGGAATTGCTCCGGTTTCAAATCAATCTTCTGAGCATGGTTATTTAACAGCCCCAACTCCTGATGAAACACATAACCATCATTCTTGTTCAAACCCTTCTTTGTACTTGGGTTGCCGCCCTTCACTAATAGCACAGGCTCATCCTCACAAGGATCCAATCTTATTCTTAACGCAGCCTGACCACTGCAGCCGAGAACATTTACTCCTTTCTTTGCTATTTAAACTTGGATTTAAGCCTGACAACTTTTGAATTGTCCCATATTTTTGATACAACCAAAGATGTGAATTCTTGAACCTTCAAATCCTCCTGGATTCTTGTTGTTGGGTGGATGAACTCTTGCTCTCAATCCTTGATACTTCAGTTTGTCCCATGTTCCAGCAGTAATTATGGTGTATGCCGAGCAGCTATCCACCACAACCGATAACTTTCAATTACTATGTCACTTCTGCAACATTTTAATTCTTCTTTTCCTGGATCATGTACTACTACGAGAAGAAAAAATGTGCCGGGAACCGGCACTGAGAATTACTTACCCCTCACTACAGAGATCCTAAAAGGAAGTTGAAGCACTTATGGTCACACTCACAAATGTCTACATGACAACATTTACACAAAGGTCAGCAGATACAAATGGTCGGACGCCAACGCGTACATGAGAACACATTTTAATTCTATGAAAAGGTAAAAAAGAAGGATCAATTTAATACATCTAGATAATAAAAAGACAAAAAAACAAACAAAATTTCTTTGTATCAATACATAATCAACCAAGTCGAGGTGGGGCAAGGAAAAAGGAAAAAAGAGACTAGGTGGGTAAATAAATACACCCTATAATCCTATATACTAATTTTTAGAAACGCCTAACTTTAGGCGTTTACTGAGATGTGGAAAGTCGACATGTTTCGGCCAAAAGTTGGATTGGACATTTTCTCAGATGTCCATACAAAGGTGGATATTATGGCCATCTTCAGGACGGATCATTTCTTCACAATTGGCCTTGTGAGTGGTGTGATACTGATATCATAAATCTATATATATATATATATATATATATATATGATTACCACATGTAATACAAACATTTCACTTAAATTTACATATACATTCAATTTGTATAAGCAACTAGCTAAAACATATAAATATTCTCATATTAACAAACCATTTTAATATTTAACAGACCTTTGTTTCACTATGGGAGATAATTGTGACATATATTTGTTGTCTACACCAAGTTGTTAAAAAGATCATAAAAGAGAGACATAAATAAGTAACATAACAGTGTGACACATAAAGTGGTTCAACCTCTTTTCATCATAGGATCAGGTGTGAAGAAGACACACAGGGTCAATAAATGACTTGTGGCGGTCAAAACTGGAGGTCTCTGAGCAGCAAGACTGAAGCCAGGTACATCTAGATATTCGTCCAGGAGAGGACAAAGAATCACTCTAAAAGTAAATATAAAGTGACCATATCATTAGTATTGTGCATTATTATGATTGAACTGACTCCGTTACGTGATTTCTGCCACAGAGTTCTGTTGCACTCTAAACTGAGTGTTGTAGAAAGTGGACGGAATGAAATTAATTCAAAGCCCAAACTAATCACTTACATGTTCCATAGTTTTAAAATTAGAAAAAAAGAAAAGGGGTGGTGCTTCGTGGCTACAGGTACTGCTGTGCCGAATATGAATGTAGAGATGGGCGGTCCCGCAGTCTCGAGGTGCTGTACTACTGGCGCCCTCCCTAGATAGGAGAGAGCATCATGTTAGAGGCACTTCTATTTAAGGTGGTTGGAGACATCTGCACATGCTTTATTTGGAAGAACAGTATTATGTATACCTCAAAACAATAAATAGTGTAAAACAACGCGGGACACGCTCGTGGCACGATTTCAAGAATGCCAATGAAGAAGCTTAGTCGCGTCGCTGTTAAATCAATAGAGCAGCAGATTAACGGCATGTCAGTAGCACAGCTCTACAGATAAAGAGGTAGAGCAATTAAAGGATAAACCACGGTAGGCAACTAGAAGCTGTACATCTAAGTCAAGTCACATGTCCCAGCGTGAACGCGAGTATGTGAAATCCTAAAAGTAGTTAGAGAAGGCTTACCGGTATTATCAAAGTGCTGCGCACAGCGTCAGCTCGCATCCCCGACTGCACTCCGACTGAAGGAGAGAGCAGATCGGATGTACCTCACGACGTAAAATGCGTGTTGAAATCACCTGAACAAGCAAAAACGACCTTGTTCTTAAAGAGGTAGTGCACTCGTTTGGCAATGATGTTAAACAAGTACAATGAAAAGCAATGTACAAAACAGAAAAGCACAGGGTGCGTCATGAATAAATGCACGAATAGATGTGTGAAATCCGTCAGGATAGAAAAATGAATGCGGATGTGGGCTCAGAAGGGCCAACTATGCCCCTGGTGAGAAACGCCCTAAATGCAGACGTTTATCATTGTAAGCGTAACCTCTCTCTATGCATATGCACAAAAAAACGAGTGATTAAAGAACAATATAAATGGGAGAGAAAAAAAGATTTGATTCTATCTCTAGAGAATTCCATAGGAAAGAAAAAATCACGAGGTATTGTAAGAGAGAGATAAAGGCTGATGATACTGTATTAAGACACCAAACTATTCCATTCTAGGCAGGAATTCAAACCCTGGTTAACTGTGTTGAGGTTGTAATCCAACCTTTGTTCTGTCATACTAAGAGATAATTCTCTGTTGCCCCCTCTAGGGGGTGATGGAACTTTTTGAATAACAAACCAGTGTAAATCAGTGTATTTGTGGTTTGCAGAGAGGTAGTGAGCTAGGAGGGGTTTGTTATCAGTTTTATTTTTCAAACAAGATCTATGCTTGCATATTCTTAAATGTACCGCTCGGCTGGTTTTGCCTATGTAAAGTAAATTGCATGGGCATTTGATGCCATAGATGAGCCAGTCAGATGCGCAGTTAGAAAAAGTGCGAAGGTTCCAAGTTTTGCCATTGAGCTCAATAGTTTTACAATTGGTGGTCAAAGAACAGACTGAGCAGTGGCCACATTTAAAGTGTCCAACGACCGTTGGAAGATTCCAGAGTGTAATTTGTCTTATGGGGCTAGGTGTATTAGGATACGTATGAACCAGAATATCCCTAACATTATTTTGACGTTTGAAAGCAAACCGAGGTTGGGCCGGACGGAAATCGTCAGAGGATAGAATATGTCACTGTTGTTTAATAGTTCTCCGTAGGGCATTGCTAATAGGACTAAAAGTGCTTACGCACGTAATCCTCTCTTCTATGGTTTTGGGCTCGGGGTGGAGGCATCTAGACCTGTTGGCATATTTGGCTCTTTTGAAGGCTCTGTTGATGCACTTCTTAGGGTACCCACAGGTGGTAAGACGTTGTTTCAAGTCTTTACCTTCTTGCAAGAAATCGCCAAGATCTGAGCAATTTCTTCACAACTTCAAAAATTGTCCAATGGGTAGGTTTTCCTGCAAGCTGAGAGGATGGAAGCTATTATATCTGAGCAGAGTGTTTTTATCCGTAGGTTTGCGGTACAGCCTAGTTTTCAAAAGGCCTTCTTCAGTTTTACAGATGGAAAGGTCTAGGAAGGGGATAGTTACCAGGTCGTATGTCATAGTAAATTTGATATTCTGGTTGTGAATATTCAACCACTCTAGGAAAAAGTGGAGGAGAGTAGGACCCCCTTGCCATACCATAAAGACATCATCTATATAGCGAAGCCATTTAGAGATGTTGTCTTTGAAAGGGTTGGTCGGTAGGTGTTTGTGGGAGAGCTTTCTTCTCCCCAGCACCTTTACCCTTCTGTTTAACATATATATATATATATATATATATATATATATATATATATATATATATATATATATATATATATAATCTAGATTTATGATATCAGTATCAAACCACTCACAAGGCCAATTGTGAAGAAATGATCCGTCCTGAAGATGGCCATAATATCCACCTTTGTATGGACATATGAGAAAATGTCCAATCCAACTTTTGGCCGAAACATGTCGACTTTCCACATCTCAGTAAACGCCTAAAGTTAGGCGTTTCTAAAAATTAGTATATAGGATTATAGGGTGTATTTATTTACCCACCTAGTCTCTTTTTTCCTTTTTCCTTGCCACCCGTCTTGGTTGTTTGTGTTGATACAAAGAAAATGTATTTGCTTTTGTGTCTTTTTATTATCTAGATGTATTAAATTGATCCTTCTTTTTTACCTTTTTATACAATTAAAATTTGTTCTCATGTACGCGTTGGAGTCCGACCATTTGTATCTGCTGATCTTTGTGTAAATGTTGTCATGTTGTGAGTGTGACCATAAGTGCTTCAACTTCCTTTTAGGATCTCTGTAGTGATGGGTAAGTAATTCTCAGTGCCGGTTCCCGGCACATTTTTTCTTCTCATATACACATCCCATTTTGAGAATTGCTCCCCCGTTAACAAAAATTCTGGGATTTGGCCTCTAATTTGTAATTCATGTACTACTACTACACGCTCCTCCTCTGAATCCAAATCATCTTGTACCAATGACACCTTTTTTTTGTTTCTACAGACCATGGTAAAATGTCCCCTCATCATACAAATTGCACATGTCTGGTTAATAGCCGGACAGTTTTTTGAATAGGCATAATGTCCTACTTTGCCACACCTGAAGCATCTATCCTTATCTTTGCCCTCATTCTTGAATCCTGTTCTCATTCTTTTCTTACTATCTCTACGATCTTGATCCCTTGACTTCAGATGTTTTCCACTTGCTTCATCGCCCTCAGCCCAGTGTTCTCCGGACTCTTTCTCCGCTTGGCTCTGATTCCCAGCTTGTGCTTGTAAGACTACCATCTTCTTATCCTTGCTCTCTCTAGCACACAGGTGGGTGCGTTCAACTTTTTTCGCTATCGCCACAGCCACAGTTAGCGAGGGATTACCCACCATCCACAATCAATTTTGAACTAGAGGGTCTTTAGTGTGAATGATGATCTGATCTCTAATAGGGATGTAACGGTATTACGGTATACCATTAAAGATACCGTGAACCACTTAATTGAACTATAATAACCGTCACATTGTTTATACCGGTATACCGTTCATACCGTTAAGTGTGCTTTTCAATCTGATTTGGAAAGGCTGCAGTAAGCAAGTGCTGCGCAGTCTTGGTCTTGCATCGTTGGATGTGCCGTCTGCCAAGTAGTTTCAGTTGGAGCAGTTTTTATTGCCATTCCATAAACCACAAGTGCCTGACACAAAATCAATATGTTAGCAATAGGAAGAATAAATACAGTGCCAAGAAGGAAAAGGGTTTACTTTGGGTTGGTGGCTTTGGGGTTTATATATTTATAATGGATAATGTTTTCTAAACATATGACAATGGGGGATTTCCCTGATTCTATCATTGAATTTACATATAATAAGTCACACTGAAAAGTTTACTCATCTCTGAGGGTATTCCCTGCTGCCATACCAAAGGGTAACATGTCCGTGATTACTGAACACCTTTTGGCCCGCAAGTAAACTAAAGGCTGTAACGTAAAGAGAGAGTGCGTGTGTGTGTGTGTGTATGCGCACAAGCGTATACTACCATCAGGCTCCGATGATCTGTGGCATGCAGGTTATCAAGATGGCGACATGTTCATCTTCACCAGTAGCCAGTGGGGGAGCTAAAAGCCTAAAGGACCACTTAAGAAAAGCTATTCAGTTTGCTTTGCCAGTCGCAGCAGGGCTGCCCCCCCCCTCCTCTCCACATGTGTGTTTGTGCTTGGTGGAAGAACGGGGTGGCATTACATTGGAAAGTATGTTGAAAAGCCCAATTCTGACCCTGGGTGCCTGGTTTTGTTTGTGATGATAAATCTGACAATTTATGACCTTTTAGAAAATATTTGTTAAGATTAGTTAACTCCACCTGCTATACCGCGATAACCATGATATACCGTCATTTGGCAATAAGATTATTGTACCATCATAAAACTAATACCGTGACACCCCTAATCTCTAATCAACTCATGTAGTGTGATGCCTGAACCAAATCGACATGTGTAAGCTAGCTTTTTGACTGCAGAAACATACTCTTCCACGGTCTCATCCTCCTTCTGAGATCTGGTGTAATAATAGTACCTAATGATGATGACATTAATCTCCGGGGCATAATATTTGTCTAATTGCCTCAACGCCCGTTGATATTCATCAATGTCACCAGCTTCATCACCAGTCAATTCCGGCAACTCTCTGTATTTGCGCTGGCCCTCACGCCCCAAAGCATGCAATAATAGCAATTTCTTTTTTTGTGGTGATAAACCTGCCTGTTCAATAGTGATATCATTTTTCTAATACTCTCTCCATTCTGGCCACAATACATTTGGCTGACCAGGATTTGGTAGAAAACGTTTTGGTGGATGCACTGTGATACCTTGCATTTTGAGTTCTAATCTTTCTAAATGACTGTATTATATGTTTAAGTCACAAGCTCTCTGTGAGACGGAAGAGATATTCAAACAAAGCTTTATTAATAATCAGGATGGTGTAACGCCTAACTAACCATATGCTATGGCGGGATTTCACTGCCTAAAGAAATCTAAGGAAAGTCTGTGTCTATAAGTCAAAACCAAAAGTCTGTCTGTGTCAAAACCCTATGCTTGTTCTCACAACTACAACAAAACTAGTGGGGAAATGTTCTGAACCAAATATAAGTGTTCCAAATTAAATGTTCAATAATTGGTCATTTAAATTCTTCTAAAGTTCTCTGTCTCAAGATCAGTGCAGTTCCAATGTAGTCTTATGGCAATAATGACGGATCAAGTTCTGAGGTTGCCTTCTGCAGGTTCTCAAATATCACAGTTCACATCACTTGCTGGCCTTGGGTTTCCCGCCCCCAAGTTCCTAAGGTAACAAAGGACACACAACACTGTGGTCTTGGGATTCCCTTCCCCAAGATGAATATTCTCAAGTTGTGTTCTCAGGGTTCCTTTCCCCAAGATTTACTTTCATTAGTTTACTTGTTTCTTCCGTTTACCAGTTCACAAACGATCATGGGATCTACTTGACCCTTCCTTTGGTTAACTACACCAATGATTCGCCTCTTTGCTGCTTTCCAACCTTTTTGTGTTTTTTTTGTCTAGGTGCAGTTGTCGGGCCACACGGTCCACGCATCACAGGCCACAGAACCAGCAGCCACATGTGCTTTGAGTCTTGATGGTCGAAATGTTTGTTCTAGGAAACTTTCTGGTCTAGGCGCAGTTATCAGACTGCATGGTCCACCCATCACAGGCCACGCAACCATACGTTTCCCAAAGCTGATGCTTAATAGTTGACAAGACAATGCTTTCACTTCCTTTTAGGATTTTCATATGTCTTCCAAAGTGTTTTCTAACCATGGGACACTTGATTTCCCTAGACTGTTCTTATAGTTGTAAGACTTTGTAGTTTTGTTCAAGCAGCAGCTTTCTTTTCAATTAATATCTCCAGAATTGAAGCATTCACTTGGTTTCATTCTCAACATGCTTTCTTGTTTAGCAATATTCAAGATTTATAGCTTTACGTTGTGTGAGCTTGAATAACGTATTTCAAACAATTCAGTTTTCAATAGATGCAAGTTTTACTTGTACATGCTCAGCTGTTCCTTTCATCAAATTCGTCACTCCATATTCGTAGGTTTTATTTATGCAGGCTGAGCAGCCCTTTTCACCAAGTTCAGCATTCAATATGCGTTGCTTTGCGAAGTGTTATGGGCCAAACTCCTTTGATTTGGGTTTCCAAAAAGGCCGATACAACTAATTGCTATGTTACACAACAACACAACTTTTCAAGTAGGAGTAAACAAAGAAGGAACTCTCGCACGACCCATTGTCACAGAAACTAACTGATGTTAAACAAGGCTGCAATCCGGCAGCCACTTTCTTTAATCTGTATCTCTGTGACATGGATAAGTTGTGGAATGGTCTGGGCTCATATCCAACGAGACTCTGGAGTCTTAAGATACACTGGCTATGCTTTGCTGATGATATTGTTCTGTTTGATAGTACGCCACAGGGCCTACAGAACAAGCTAAATATCTTTTTTGATTATGCCACTCAACACAACCTGGTGGCTAACTCATAAAAGTCCCAAATTATCATTTTCCACAACAACAAAAAGATTTTATTTCTGGAATATTGCAGGAATAAGATTAGAAGAATCAACTAATATCAGATACCTAGGGTATCCTTTGACGGATGTATACTCGTATAAATTCTGGGAGGGATACTTGAAAATTAAAGTACGTCCCCTGGCCTCTATGATGAAGGTCATATATGGTAAATATTGTAAATTTTCATTGTTACCTCTCATTGAATTTTACTTAAAGGTAGAACCTATTATCCTTTTCAGCTTGGATATGTGTTTGTTGAATGTGGAGTTAATACTGAACAGGATTCAAGGCAATCTGTGGAAACAGACTTTGGGTTTGGCTGCTTCGGTGCCAAACTCAATTACCCGTCACAAATTGGGACTATCGTCCTTAGCAGCCAGGTGGACTTGGCGACAACTTTGTAGATATGCAAAAATACTGATGCCTCCGAGAGACTCGCTCTATCAGGATCTCAATGTGTTCATGAGGGATGGTTCCTTACAATCACTGGAACTATTCAGAAAAAAAATGGATAAAACCTTGGAAACCATTGATGTCTCTATTGAAGATCTTAAAATTGGTGTACTTAGAAACAAACGTAAATTATATGACTGGGTTTGGTCAATGACCCAGTATGTAAATAAAGAATATTGTACATACATGGAATATGCATTAATATCACGAAAAAGGGATACTCCTACGTCCCGTCCTCTTTCCTCCATACTTATGGGACATCGCTCCGTCCTGTGGGACGGGACCGGAGCACTTTGTAAAAAGCATCCAAAAATGTTGCAAAAATGTGTCCTTCCTCTCTTTCTTGCGTGGGGCCCGGCACGCGGCCGTAACCCCGCCCACCTTGGCTCTGCCCGCGCATCACCCATCAGTCCTTTTCTCTGCTTGTTCGGGACTGGACGCACTTGCATCCGCAGAAGATTTTCTTCCTTTTTTCCTCTCTGGTTCTCGCATCGTGTCACCGACGCTTCGCGAGGGCGGATCCCCATCCTCTCTGTTGTGTTTGGGTCCGGATCACTGTTGGGACTCCTGTTTTTACTGTGATTCCCTTTCGGTCCGGGCTCTTCAGCGTCGGTTGAAGCGGTGGGAGGAGGCTTTCCGACAAACTCCTCCTTAGCATTTTCAAGCGTTCATCGACGAAAAGAAGAGACGCCCGGTAAGTTCTTTACTTTTCAGAGCACCCCGGCCGGGAGACGCCTTTCCGGGTTCCTCCCGGGCCGGGAGGGGCGTTGATCGCTCTGTCACCGGTGTTCGCCCTGAGGTGCCCGTTGGGCCTAATAATTATAGCAGAGTTTTCTCCGAGGGTCTCCGTAAGGGGCCTGTGGATACCGGAGTACACTCCGAGGCCCCTCCTGTGGGGGCTGCTTGTCGACCCAGTTCTACTGAGTTGTGTAGTACCGGAGCTTGCTCTGAGGCCCCTCTGTCGGCTTCCCTCAAAAATAAGACCAGGGTTCGCCCCAAGGCCCCGGCGGTGCTTGGTATTACCGAACAGATGTTCGAGGCCTGCACTAGTAAGGCTGTTACCGGACCTGGGTCCGAGGTCCCTCGCACAGAGGCTAAAGTTACCAACATTTCTGAGAGGCCTGGCAAGGCCTTATCAGTGAAGGTTGTTTCTCACCGTTCCCGCTGTTGTGGCAACGCCAAATCTGTTGAGGGGACAAAGAAGGAAAGTTCTTCTTTTACCGGCAGTGCCGAGGTCCTTCCTGGGAAGGCTGATTTGGCGATTGGTATGTCGCAGAAACATTCCAGGCCACATAGTACCGGCTCATCCTAGGTTCCTTATGTTAAGACTAAAGTTAAGACCCCTGATCCATCGACGGGGACCCCTGCCTCACTTCCTCACGTGCCGCAGTTCCCCTCAGGTGATGACAAAATGGCGGCCGTTCCCGCCACGACCGCGGCAGCCATTTTGGGTGCTACCCCTACAACTACGCCATCGGTCTCGGGTGTAGGGCTTAGCGCTCTGGGTGAACATAGGGTTCCTTGTGCGCATACTTATCGGCCAGTCTATGACGAACGCTTGGATACCCCTTCCGCACAAGGTTTCGTTGCCTGCGGGGTCGGCACCTTTGATTTATGTGGATTCGTCGGTGGATGGGCCGGTGTGGCACCCTTCCCTGTTACGTCCCTGGAATTGTCCTCCTCATCAGAGGCCTCCTCTGGTTCCAAAACAGTCCTCGGAGGACGCCTTTTTCGGCAAATTTCAGACACTCATGCGTACCGCCCCATGAGGGAATATTTCAAAGGGCTTTTTAGGGAGATATGTCTGCCCGCGCCTCCGGCTCTACCTGTTCCTCCGGTGGTTCCGCCGGCGCCTCCCTTGCCTACTGGACATGATGTGCTTCTTGGATGTTCCGGTGCCCGAGGCGCCCGCTCCGCAGGAGGGTGTGCTTTCTGGGGTGTTCACCCTGTCTCCTTTGGAGCGTACAAGCCTGTTCTTGCAGAAGGACGTTCTGGCCGAGGTCCGCAGGGTCTGGGAAAAGCCACACTCTGGACTTTTCGTCAATAAGAAAATTGACGCGCGATACAGGCTGCATTCTTCGGAAGAGGTGGCCATGTCGTCTTGTCCGCCCCCCTCCTCCACAGTGGTGGCTGTGGCTACTTTACAGTCCAGGCCTGCAGCATCCTCTTCCACAACGGCTACTCAGGTTCTGGGAAAGGAGGATAAACTCGTTGACTCCCTTGGGAGGAAGTTTTTCGCCAATTCGGCCTTGCAGCTACGGCAGGCCAATGCCGAATTGGGGTTAGCGGGGGCTAATATGCAGATGTGGAAAGGTCTGTCGGAGTTTGAGGAGTTCATCCCGGTCGAGAAGCTGGAAGACTTTAAATCGGGATTATCCGACGCCAGGGCCGTGGCCCAGGATCTCCTGGAGGCTGCGGCTCATCACGTAGACATCTCGGCTCGGGGCCTTATGTTGGGGGTTGATGCCTCGCGACAGGTGTGGCTGCTTGCCACCAAATTCTCAAAGGAAGTGCAGGACAAGGTGTTGGACCTTCCATTTGATGGTAAGGAGCTCTTTCATTCTACAACAGATGTAGAGCTGACCAAGACGAAGGATAGCACTCGGACAGCTAAATCCTTGTCGGTCCTTGTTAAAACCCCTTTTAAAACCCAGAGACCGTTGTCGCAAAGTCGACCCTCCTTTGGCTTTAGGGGCTTCCTAGACTGGAAATCTCGCAGAGTGGATACCCCTTCGGGGAATAACCGCCGGAGGCAACAACGGACTTGGTTTTTCTCCCGCTCCTCAGCCTCCTCCTCAGGTTCAGGTGGTAACACCACTGAAAAACCTACAAAATGAGGGTTCTCCGCGCTCGCACGAGACCCCGGTGGGAGGACGCATTGCGTCTCATTGGGAGGCGTAGCACACCATCACCGAATTCAGATGGGCCTTGTCAGTGGCTCGGGCGGGATTCCGCTTACCCCATACCCCCTACCTCATCCTTCAACCCTCCTTTTCAGCTGTCGGGCTCACCCTCCCTCAAAGCCGAGGTTCAGAAACTTCTGGACCTCAGAGCTGTAGAACCCATTCCCCTTGAAGAGCGAGGGGAGGGCTTCTACTCCCGGCTGTTTACGGTGCCCAAACCCAACCAGGCTCGCCTGCGCACCATCCTAGACCTTTCCCAGTTCAATCTTTTCCTACCCCAAGAGAAATTCAGCCAGATACGGTCCTCCTTGCAGATGGGCAATTGGCTCAGCGTGGTGGATCTTCAGGATGCGTACATGCATATTCTGATTTGGAATCCACACAGGAGATATCTCCGTTTCTCTTTGTGAGAGGAGCACTTCCAGTTTCGAGTGCTTCCTTTTGGCCTCAGCTCTGCGCCGCATGTCTTCGCGAAGATGATGTCGGTGATTGTGGCCTTTCTTCGCCTGCAGGGTATCCATGTGTATCTGCATTTGGACGACTGGTTCTTACGCAGTCCTTGCCCGTTGAAAGCAGCAGGCAATCTTCAGTCTCTCCTTCAGCTCCTGTTCCATCTTGGACTGTCGGTGAACTGGCGGAAATCTTCCATGACGGTCTCGCAGGACTTGATTTTCCTGGGTTTTCGCTGGAACACGATCGACTGCAGAGTGTACCTGACCAGGGACAGAATGGCGGATCTGTTAGCCACGTGTCAGATGTTTGTGCAGTCGGAGAGAATGTCGGCCTGGTCGTTCCAGAGGCTTCTGGGCCTCATGGCCTCGTGCGTGTTGGCTCTTCCTCTTGCTCGTCTCAAGATGAGGCTGCCTCAGATGGCTCTTCGGAGTTCTTGGCATCAGGCTGTGGACCCGGATTCCAAGCTGATAATGATTCCGGCTTCCATGAGAATGGTGGTCATCTCTCAGCAACCTGTCGGTGGGTGCAGGGTTCCAGGACCCAGCTCCTACGGTGACGATCACGACGGACTCCTCCCTCCTGGGGTGGGGTGTGACGTTAGATCCTCTTCAGGTCTCGGATCTCTGGTCGCCTAAGGACAAGCTCCTCCACATAAATCATTTAGCGCTTCTGGCGATCTTCCTAGCGCTCAGGGTGTTCAGACCGATCATAGCCAACAAGGTGGTCTGCATACGCACGGACAATGTGGTGTCAATGTATTTAATCAACAAGCAAGGGGGAACCAAGTCTCCCCCTCTCGTGGACCTGTCATCCAGATTTGGGAGTGGGCTGTGCTTCATGGTGTTTGGCTGCTTGCAGTGCACATCCCGGGCCAGCTGAATGTCACAGCGGATGGTCTCAGCCGGTGGACAGTGGTCAGCTACGAGTGGGAGTTGAATGCGGACGTCCTCTAATGGATTTTCTTGCGCTGGGGCACACCGGAAGTGGACCTCTTCGCTACGGCGGTAAACAAGAAGCTTCCTCTGTATGCCTCCAGAGGGGGGCTTGGAGCCTCCTCTCTGGGGGATGCTCTCGTGATTCCATGGCACAACATGAGAGCTTACGTCTTCCCGCCTCTGCCTCTAGTTCACCGAGCAATTTGGAAGCTGAAGAACTCGGTGAACTGTTCCCTTCTACTCATAGCCCTCTGGTGGCCGGCCAGGTTTTGGTTCTCAGAACTTCAATACCTGTCGGTGTATCCGCCGATCAGGTTACCAGTGACCCCTGATCTTCATCAGGGGGAACAGCAGATGTGGCACCCCTCCCCACAATCGCTCAGCTTGGCGGCATGGTGCCTGAGTTCAAGTCTTTAGAACATCTTAACTTGTCTGCGGATAACATGCGTATTATCCAGGCAGCAAGAAAACCCTCGACTAGGTCCCAGTAGAGAAGCAAATGGCTCAGGTTCTGTCATTGGTGTTTAAACAAGCAGTTGGACCCAAGGGGGGGGGGCTACAATTGACACGGTTTTGTCCTTTGTATCCTCCTTAGCAGAGTCGGGTGTCCATGTTCTGTCATGCAGAACTTACCTTTCAGAGGTTTTCGCTTACCATTCTACGGACCAATGCTCTTACTCTCTGAGTAACCCAGTGGTTAAGAGGCATTTTTGCAGGCTTGACACACCTCTATCCTCCAATTCGTAGTCCGCACCCGACGTGGGATCTAAATGTAGTCCTGACGGCGTTGTGTCATAAGCCTTTCGAGCCAATGGCTTTCACCGTCCAAGGGCTGAACCCTTTTAAGGGTATTCATGCAAACCTGGTGCGAGGCAAGGCAGCTGCGGTTGCTTTTCAGAAATATGTCCCCTGGGAGTCCATCGCTAGGGCAGCTACTTGGGCCTCCCCATCTGCTTTTTGTAAGCATTATTGTCTTGACATGAGCTCAAGAGCTGATGCTCAGTTTGGTCAGGCTGTGCTGAACAACCTGTTTCAGTAAGGGGTATTTCCATCCACCCGTAGTTACTGTAAGGAGTGCTTGGGAATCTCCCATAAGTATGGAGGAAAGGGGACGGGACGTAGGAGTATAACCAGGTTACTCACCGTAGTGACCACCTAACTCCTAGTCCATAGTCCCCTTTCCTCCATACGCCCGCCTGCCGTCCCCTCTAATAAGGTTCCTCTGTTATTGCTAATAAGTCTTAGACCTGGCGATAGAAAAGGACTGATGGGCGATGCGCGGGGCGGAGCCAAGGTGGGCAGGGTTATGGCCGCGTGCCGGGCCCCCGCGCAAGAAAGAGAGGAAGGACACATTTTTGCTAAATTTTTGGATGCTTTTTACAAAGTGCTCCGGTCCCGTCCCACAGGACGGAGAGATGTCCCATAAGTAAGTATGGAGGAAAAGGGACTATGGACTAGGAGTAATGTGGTCACTACGGTGAGTAACCTGGTTAGTCTTGTTCTTTATACATCATCAAATGTCCATGTAATAGTTAGAAACCTCTATATGAGATTTAAGCTTAATCAATTTCCTACATTGGAGCGTATCCAGCGGTGGGACCAGGTCTCACACCTGAAAGGTGACCTGAGTTGCTGATTACGCTTATGTAAGAAGCAGTTAGAATCCTTAAAACATCTTTCAGTTTACTGCCCTCATTTTGAGGAAGACAGACGCAAGCTCCTGGGGGATTATTTCCCGCAGGAAACAGATATAGCAAGAATTGTATTTTGGGAACGCTGCATGTATGGGAATAGTATGTGGTTGATTCTGATACTTGCTCAGCTACTACTTAAAATGGAGGATGCACTGTTAACGGCAAATATGAGATTACCTTTGGTTCTAGCTAAATAAGAGTAATGGATGTTTTATCTTACACATGAACTGAATGGAACTAAAGAATTGTGTTAAACAATACCTATTAGTTGTTGCCATAGAAAGCTAATTGTAAACTATTCATGACAAGAAGAGATGTGTAAATACTGATGGTAACGTGGGCAACTCTACTGTACTTCATAAGATATGTTATTATTATGGAATTTTATTTGTTTTAAGTCATTTATACGAATTGTTGTTGTAAAAGTTTATAAATTAGGTAAACTATAAACAATATGCATTGCTTTTACTCATACAGGCTCAAAAGCCCCTTTCATCAAGTTTGGTATTCAATAATTTGCATGATTTATTTATGCGGGCTCAGCAGTCCCTTTCATCAAGTTCGATTTTCAATATTAGCACGGTTCAATTACACAGGCTCAACAGCCCCTCGTGTGCCCCATAGTTCCCATTCCCTTCGAGAGCCTTATGAGGTTACTTTTGCTCTGCTCAACGTCCCCTCCACACGGGAGAAGCAACTTGCCGGTTTGCTGGCTGCTTCCTTCAAGGGTACGCCGGCCTTTGTGCTGGGCTCCGGCTTGTCTCCTCAGCGGCTTCTGCTCTCCGCCTTCCTCCACAAGAGTTCCCGATCCTGCTCAGTCCGTTCGGCAGCACTCCAGAGATCTTCAGCAGGCGCCTCAGCATCTCGGCTTCCAGCCCCTCAGCACGGCGCGAAACTTGGTTCTGTTCTCGTTCTGCTCCTGCACCACCTGCATCTCTTGCACCTCTCACCTTTCATTAGGCATCCCTGACTTCCACATTTTATACTCTCTCTTTCATTAATAATGAGCTGCAAGTGAAACAAGGTATTCCCAATTGCCTGACCGTGTTTAAGTCTATCATTGTGACATGCCTGATCTCTGTTCTTTGTCACAGTACCAGAGTGGAGAAATTATTACCACTTTTTTTAAGTCAACATTTGCTCAGTCTTCCAGATGTCTGTGGTCTGGGAGATTTTCAAAGTCTACCTCCGGGTTGTGGTATTGGGATAAAAAAAACAGCGTTCTTAAAACTATTTATGCAAACCTATTTCAACTTAAAGCCGAGCTCAGAAGCCTCGAGCATCCGTTGAGGCGCACAGCAAATTAAGGCCTATTGTCCTCTATTCAGACTAAATTGGACCAGTTTCGGTCTGCGGCTGACCGGGAGGCCACGTTTATTTCTGACCCATTGCAGGCTGGTAAATATTGGTCAGAGGGCAGGCCTGGTTGGCATCCAGGTTTTGCACTCATAAAGGATATGGAGGGGAGCCTTAGTGGATACCTTCCTCAACTATAAGAAATATACTAGCAGGGAGACTTTCCTCTGCTGACTTACAAGCCTTCCTTGAGGACTTACCGTTACCCACTTTGGGTCAAACCACGTTGGCCCTTCTTAATGAACCGATCACTACCTAAGATAGTACGACTGCGATAGCTGCACTCCCTTCCTATAAAGCCCCTGGATCAGATGGAATCAGTTGCTGAGTCTTTTAAGGAGTTTGGTCCCAACCTTGCCACACACTTGTTGCAGGTGTGGAAGGAATCTCTGCAATCTGGTTCCTGTCCCCCCCACAATGAGGGAGGCCGTACTCTCATTGATTTTGAAACCTGGAAAGTACCCGACTGATTACGCTTCTTATAGATCCATATTGTTGACAAACTTAGATACCAACATTTTCTCCAAGATACTGGCTCACCGCCGGCTGACCCATAGATCATTGTTGATACATCTGAATCAGTTCGGATTAATGCCAGGCCTGTCCACTGCATGATCCTGAGGCGATTGTTCGCCAGGATCGCCGAAATTGACACACATGCTCGTGCAGTTGGATGTCACAAAGGCATTTGATTTTGTGGCCTGGGATTATTTATTTACTCTTTCTAGAGAAAGCAGAGATTTTGGGCTATTTCTTAGGCTTTGTGAAAATTCTTTATCTCTGGGGTTTGCTCACAGATTGATCTGTTTGGTAAACGTTTGGTGTCTTTTTTACTGGGTTGAGGATGAGGCAGGGTTGCCCTTTGTCGTCCCTACTGTTTGCTTTGGAGATTGAGGCTTTGTGGGTGTGGAATGGCAATGCGTGAACTTGTGTCGCTATATGCCTATGTTATCATATTGTCCGTTTAGAATCGTGAGGTTAATTTAGCACCCCTTGTGCAAGAAATGGAACATTTTGGCAGTTTCCGGGATTACAAATAAATTGGTCTAAGTCAAGTCCTTTTCCCCTTAAATGATGGAACTCATAAACCCAGTGAAATTGATGCTTATTTTTTATTTATTTGTGCATAGTTCAAAGAACCTTTACAAACAAAATAAAATATAATACATGATATACTTCCAATTTGACAATCAATCAGATTCATTCAGTTTGAACAACATTGGCATACAATTCAATTAATCATGTTACCATACTGAAACTTATAAAATAATTAAGGTTATATAGTGCAGTGTGCAATATACTATACATAACATAACACCCAAAGATAATTCTATACCACAATAAGAACACACTAAAGCACACAAAAATAACCATTTTCTAACTCTTACTCACAGCAACGCAATGCGAAACAAAATAATAATACAGCAATTGATGCTTATAGGTGGGAGCAAGTGTTGTGACATTTCTGGGTATTACAGTTAGCAGAGATCCCACTTCCCTTCTTAATGATAATCATTATACATACCTGAAACTTTTGTAATGGAAAATAGAGAGATGGACTGCACTCCCCAAGGTTTTAAAGAATGAAGTGTCCAGCAATTGGGAAACACAGGAGGTTATTCCTGCAGTCAGTAAGAAACTGTCAGCAGAATATAGAGCTGCTTCTGCAGACCCTCCATACTTAGCTAAACATCCAACCCCAGAAAGCTTGGTTGTTCAAGCTGCAACTACGTCAGGAAGACAAACTGCATATCCCACAATCCCGCTAGATCGTGACGATAAAAAGGTTGACGCCATGGCTAAGAAAGTTTTCTCGGCATGCAGCATGGCCGTAAAGTCTGCAAACGCCACTTGCACGCTGGCAAGATTCAGTCACACCCTTCAGAAGTGTGCTTCAGTGGCGGCTGGCCAGCTCCCAGAAGGGGAGGAACGAGATGTATTCTTGAATATTATCAAGGACAGGAAGGATGCGATGTGTGAATCCCTCCAAACCAGTCTCGACTCTGTTGACCGCATCAGCAGAGCCATGGCAGCTAGTACCACAATCCGCAGATTTGCATGGTTGCGGAAGTCTGGCTTTGCTCCTGGCATACAGTCCAGACTTCTGAATATGCCCTTTGACGGCACCCATCTATTTGGTAAAAAAGCGGATGACTGTTTGGAGAAGTTGCAAACTTCCAAGGCCGTGGCCAAATCCCTTGGAGCTGCGATAAGACAAACTCCAAACCGCCCCACAGGTGCGCCCTAGAGGGTCCAGTCCTTTTGCTATTATTCCGCATTTGGAAAAGGCAGAGGGCAGTCAGCTCAAAGGGGCCAGAGACGATTTACCTGTGGTGGACGGGGAAAAGGTACCAAAGCCGCAGCAGCCGGGGCTACCTTACACTCAGCCTCTGCGTCAGCCGCCTCAAAACCTCTCTGAAGTCTTATATCACAAGACAGCAGTAGAGGGCAGGTTAACTCAACATCTGACAGAATGGCAGGCTATTACTTCAGATGCTTAGGCACTGGAGACAATTACCCAGGGTTACTGCCTGCCTTTTCTACGCACGCCTCAGAGTTATCCACCGGGGAACAACTCTTGAAGTTTCCAGACCTGCTCCTTATGCAGGAGATTCTAGACCTGCTAGAGAAAGGTGCCATAGAACTGGTACCTCTAGCGTAGGGGAACAATGGTTGGTACTCCCCATATTTTCTAATTCCGAAAAAGGAAGGAGGAATGAGACCCATCTTATAAAAGCAAAAGGAACTATGGAGGCTGAGTACCCCAAAAGGAAATGCACCAAACACGGGCTTGTAAAGATTCACAGATCTTTATTCTAATACTGTACAGTTACAAAGAAACAAAATCAGATAGCTATCTGGCCCTCAGTACATCACAACGAATACCAGCCCTTTCGGTGTGAGAAGTGAGAGGTACTGGACGTCTAAACAGTTGTGCATTTTATAAATTTTTGGCCATGATGTCCAGCCCCTCTGCAAGTTAATAATCCACGGTCTAGAGTTTGTGCCAAGTTCACTTATAGCTTGTCCGACAATATGTACTTGGATCATCCTCTGTTTACATACACACAGGTTACAATGGCAACAGTGTATTCTTGGATTTAACAATAAGCCTTAACACATATCCTTTACAATGGAGTTCAGCTGGTGTCCACGTTCAGTATTTGTTCAATCTTGTGGTTGATGTATGTCCGTGGATCAGACTTATTGGCGCAGACAATCCTCTGTCTACAAGTCAGGCATGGGACAAGGTCTTTTTACTCAACCTAAACATTCGGCCAACGGACACATTTACACATTAACTAACGTACAAAGTGCAGGACGGCTCAGTTACAAGCGGGAAACACTGTCCACCATTTTAGAATACAGAGTTACATTGGCATGGAAATCAAAATGTCGGATGAACCTAAAATGGCGGCAAAGTCGATCTAGAATCGGAACTTTGCTACGCAGTTTTCTTCGCAGAGCGACTGGGTTTAGGCCAATATATACAATAAAGGAGGCACGATACGATATCCCGTTTAACAATCTTGGACTTGCGAGAATTGAACAAATTCCTCAGAAAGGACAAGTTCAAGGTTGTTACCCTTTCTCAAATCCTTCAGGCCCTCCAGCTTCAGAATTGGTTGGTATTTGTGGACCTTCAGGATGCTTACTTTCATGTGCCAATCCATCAAAAGTACAGAAAGTACCTGAGGTGTGCCATTGGCAACTCTCACTATCAGTTTCGGGTTCTGCCAACCTCCGCCCCAAGAGTTTTCACCAAGCTAATGGCGTTTGTGGCAGCAAATCTGTCTACCCCTACCTGGACGATTGGTTGATCAAGGCCAGTTCCCCGGAACAAGCCCTGGAACATCCAAACCATACCTGCCGCTCCCTCTACAGGCTTGGCTTCACCCTCAATTTCAGGAAGTCCCACATGATACCATCACAAAGACTCCAGTTTATCGGAGCAGTCCTGCATGCATCCCTGGGAAAAGCCTCGTCGCCAGAGGTGAGGGCTCAAGACATTTTACAGACGGTGACAAAATTCCAGAATGCCCAACATCGCCCAGCCTTCGACTTTCTGAAGTTGCTCAGCCTGATGGCATCCTGCATTTTTCTGGTGCCACAAGCTCGCCTGAGAATGAGATCTCTCCAATGGGCTCTCAGGACCCAGTGATCACAATTCTAAGGAAGTATGCCAGATCTCCTACAAATCCCAAACAGAATCTCACTGGACCTTCAGTGGTTGACCTGTCGGGGAAAACATCTTGAAAGGAGAACCTTTTTGGCAACCATGGCCGGAGATAACAGTAGTGACGGACGCCATCGGAGTCCAAACTACATATCAACCTTTTAGAGCTGAGGGCAATCAGACTAGCGCTGAAGGCCTTTCTGCCCTTTTTATGGGCAAAGAGTGTCCTGATAATGGCGGACAACACAGTAGCCATGTACTACCTCAACAAAAGAGGAAGTGTCAGATCACTATCACTGTGCAGAGAGGCAATGCAGCTCTGGTTTTGGGCAATACAAGAAGGAATCTCTTTGTCGGCAGTTCACCTAGCCGGAGAGAAGAACACGGTGGCGGACGCTCTGAGCAGGCAGAGCACAGTCTCCCACGTTTGGGAACTAGCTCAGGAAGTCCTTCAAGAGATCTTCGCCCTTTGGGGAACCCCTCAAGTGGATCTGTTTGCAACGAACATCAACAATAAGTGTGACTGCTCCAGGGAATTTCCCCCAAGAGGAGCTCTAGGGGATGCGTTTGTGGTGGACTGGGAATATCCACTCTTCTACGCATTTCCTACAGTCCCCATCATTCCTCATGTAATGAGGAGGTTCAGGAGAACCATAATCCTAATTGCCATGGATTGGGCCAGGAGAACGTGGTTCCCGGACCTTGTAGACATGTCCATCTGCCCTCCGATTCGTCTTCCACAAAGAGAGGATCTTCTCTCGCGAGAGGAATGTCAGGTTTCTCCATCTGGATATCGGAACTCTCAGCCTTAACGCATGGTTTCTGAAAGGCTGTGGTATAAGATTTGGGACCTCCAGGATGATGTAAGATGACGTAATGGAGGTGTTACTTTCGGCCAGAAAGCCAGCAACCAAATCAGTATACCGCTGCCGTTGGAACAAGTTCTGCAGTTGGTGTAGAGATAAAAATGTTGACCCTTTTTCATACAATACACTGACTGTGTTATCTTTCCTTTTTACACGTAGCGAATTTAGGACTCCAGATCGGCACTATTAAGGGTTACCTAGCAGCACCGTCCTTTTTTAAACGCACAGCTGAGGAACCCTCATATTTCAAAATACCCTTGGTTATTCAATTTTTGAAAGGGTTGACCAATGATTACCCCCCCGCCCCCAAACTCCATTTCAAGTCCCTCTGTGGGACCTAAATTTAGTCTTAACATTTCTAATGGATACTCCTTTCGAACCACTGCATTAGTGCCTGCTTAGATTCCTTACCTTCAAAACTGTTTTTCCAGTGGCAATAACTTCTGCACGGCGGGTGAGCGAGTTACAAGCTTTGTCCTGCAAACCCCCTCACACTGTCTTTCATAAAGATAAAGTTGTTCTACAGGTGAAGCCAAATTTCCTCCCAAAGATTGTGTGGGAATTTCATATTACTCAAAGGATAACCTTGCCGTCATTTTACCCTACTCCTCATCCGGGGAAAGAGGAAGAAAGGCTGGTGCTTTGAGCTTCTATATTAGCAGACTGGCAAAGTTAAGGCAAAAAGACCAATTATTTTTGGGATGCACAGGTCACAAGCTAGGTCTAGCCATCATCAAGCAAACAATTTCAAGGTGGATTATTCTATTATAGAATGTTACAAATTGGCAATTGGCAGGTAGAGACCCTCCAGAAAACCTGAGGGCTCATTCTATCAGCGGTATCGCAGGTTCGTCAGCTCTTCAAATGGGAGTTCCGGTAAAAGACATTTGTGCAGCTGCCACATGGTAGTCTGCACACACCTCCACTAGATTATATAGCTTGGATTCCTCCACTAGCCAGGAATCTAAATTTGGAAAGGCAGTATTGCATTCTGTGCATACTTAAAGAATAAACATTTTCCTACCTCCTCCTTTATACTTTACTGCTTTGGGAGTCTATCAAAGATAAGGAATACGCGGGAAGACACAATCCATTCGAAGGACAAGTTATTTACCCATGGTAACGTTCTTTCGACTGGATGTTCCTCCCACGTATTCCTTATCACCCCTCGCATCGTTCCCCGCAGTGAAACTTCCCTTGTAGTTAGTCTGCGTTCCCTCTTGGGTAGTAGCCGTCTCATCCTACACAATACTTAACTCTTGAAAATGGAACTGAGCAACAGACGCTGCCCCTGATTGTTTATACCACTGACGTCGACATCGAGATGGAGGCCTCCGAGGGACATCGACTCAACGCGCAGCGCCCTCTACTGAAAAAAAAATTCTGAAGCAGCAAGCTGGATATGGAAATACGTGGGAGGAACATCCAGTCCAAAGAACGTTACCATGGGTAAGTAACTTGTTTGTCTGGTGGAGAAGTAAATGTTTCAGAATACTGCGGTCGCTTCTGGTGGGTTGGGCTTGGCACCTGAAACTGTTGAGAATTAAGTGGCAAACTCTGACCCGCCCTTATGTCCAGTGTGGACTTTGCGCCATGGATATGGAAGTTTATTTTTTAGCATCACAAGCACACTTTGCCTCGTTCTGGATGCCAGGATTGCTGCTGTTTCCTCATGTTCGGATCGATGGGGATGTATGTCAGTCCTACTCTCTGCAAGCTGCCCTACTGGCAGTGGCCATTAGGATAAATGTAAATTTTATCCTGTGACCTGTACAGTGGGTGCTGTGAGGAGTCGGGAATGAAACTCTGACACAAGTTAGTTATGTTTTTGGTTGAAGACTTTTATTAAAAACATAAGGGTTAGGAAAAGGCCTCTCTGACCCTTGTCTAAGAGGAATTTCCCTACATAAAACCAAAAATGAAGGATCTGTCTGTTCAGGATGTCGACATCAAAAACCGTCTTTGTGTCCAAAAGTTCTGTTCTGTCACTCATACTATAAAATAAACTAGAAGGTGAAAAGGGAAAGGTCTTTAACCATAGGTGATTACAAAAGAGTTTGTATAGAAAGAATAAACGGCTCCAACACAAGTTCTCCAAGGGTGATAAGCTTTGACTCCAGACGGTCGCTCCCTTTCCCTGGATTTCTTCTCAACACAAATGATTCTTTGTCTAACCGTTCTTTGTGTCTTTCATTGCCCACAACAGTACTGTTATTTACAAAGCTTTCTAGTTCCACTTCTTTCAAAAAGTTTGTTTTGTCTGGTAACCACAGTTCTATATTTCCTCTTATTACTTCTTGGAGACTTGCAACTGCCTGGTATACTCCCCTGCCAGGACTGCTTATATTCACACTGATCATTGCCTGGTATGCTATCCTGCCAGGGCTTCTTATAATTACAAACTGTTCCACTTTTACTTCAAAAGTTGTGCACACCCTCTTTGGTATATTCTAGCTCCTTGATGCATCATTCGATTTGTTAGGGGCCGTATTTGCAATATATTTCCTTGTTTCTCATTCAGTCTCTTTACTTTCTCTCCTTCTGTGGCTTTAACTATTGGAGTTGGTATTCGCTACAGTCGCCAAAACGTCACTGTGTTCAGGTTCACTCACCGGCTCTTGTTGGTGATCCCGGCCCCGTTCACTCTCAAGCGGCAAATGTGTACCGCCTGCTTTCCTCTCTGGACTGCTTTCGCTTTGCTCTGGTGTCTCCAGCAGACTTGCCTGTCTCTATCCAGGTCCCGGTAGGTAGAATGCTGCTTTCTGTAGTTTCTACATGCCCCAGAGTTTTCCACTGCCTCCTAGTGTGTCTGTGGCCCGACCTGCAGCATTTCTCTGCTCCCTTGCTGGCGAGCCGCTCAGCTCTTCCACACCGGTTCGTGCCTCCAGGCTTCACAAGATCTGTGGATGAATGACACGTTTCTTCCAAACAGCAGCAGCTGCTATGACTTGGTCTCTGGTCTTTAAATCTCCTGCGTGCAGGTGCACTTTTAAGACCACTAGAATGCTCATTGAGCTTGGGGTTCCTTTCATTCTGCATTGCTCTTTCCCTCTTCCTCCTCTCAGTATTTGGGTGATTGTGGGAAAAAGAGTCCATTTTTGTTGAGAGATGTAGATTATGTGTAAAATCACTTGCAACAGTTCTAAATGATACATCAGTTCTATATGGTGAATAATTGGAACTAAAAAAAGAGGTCTTGGATTTTCTGCATTTTAGACCAAGGAGGGAAGTCTAATGTACAGAACTTTGGCAAAGGGTTTCTCTAGTTTCCCCTAACAGGGGGTGTATCTGTATGGCAATAGGCCATGAGGTTATTGGGTGTAAAGGGGTCATCTTCACAGGCAAAATGGTGATACCATGTCTCATCCAATGAAGCCATGACATCTCCCCGGAGGCTGTCTCCTCCCATGTGATCCTCCCTCATATAGCCGCTCGCAGGGTCAGGATCAGGTAGCGGCTGCTGTCCCCTGGCCACATGGGAGGAGGTTACCACCGGGGAATCAATGATTAATCCATTGGATTCATCAAAGCGCATGGAAAAGGTTGTGTAAGCACCTAGGAGTACAGTTCCTGTACATGCCGTGCATTTGGGGGATACAAGATTTGGGTCCGTCATGTGACGACTATTATTCTGGAATTGTCTAATTTAGGGGTTTGATCAATGTATGATATGTACCCAATGCTATCTTTATTTCCAGGGAACAGTTCACCAGTAGAGTGGGGCACAACCTCTGACTGGTTTTCCGATACCTTACCGTGCGCGTGGCTTTTCGTTTCGTGCATGGACCACACAGTTTCCTCAGTAGCTGCTCAAAACTTGTGATCTACAGTACATTGTGAATTTGGCAGGCTCTAGGGGTATTTTTTTCTTTCATCGACCAAATGGCTCAAGAGGCTGCTCCTCTGGTGAGTCCTCTCAGCGAACTTAAATGGGAGAGGGATTTGGGTAGGCCAATTGATGATATGATTTAAGTCATTTGTAACACGCCTGTACACAAGTATTTGTAGGCACGAGTTATGATCAGTTATGGGAGTCTTTGTGCTGTTATATGAAGCAGGCTGCATTGAACACTAGATTTAAGCTAAATCCAGAACAAAATCCTCCATCAGGCATATATAACCCCGGTTCGCCAAATGAAGTTCGATAACTCCACCGACAGAGTGCCCGAAATGCCAGGTATAGCGTGCAGATTTCATTCATATGATCTGGTCCTGTCCATTAGTTGCAAAACCTTGGGTCCATGTTATGCCCTCATATCTCTAATACGTGCTGTGGATATATATACCCAAGGATCCTATGTGTTGCCTCTTTGGTAATATACGTCACCTCTCCAAGGATAACGGGAAACTGTCAATGTGCACGATCATAGCCAAACGTTGCATTCTTCTGCATTGTTCGAGAACAGCTGCCCCCCTAACAGCACATGAATGGCTGAAAGATTTTACATGGAGCTGTGACACGAAACAAAATCTCTCCTTGATAATGCCGTGAAATCTTCGCCCTCGAAACATTTGAGACCCATTTCAGTGTTTTCATCAAGACCGTGCTGGAGTGGATAGACAGTTGCTTAGCATTTCCAATATTGGCCATACCAGAAATGAAGAAGAAGAAGTATGGGATTAGGCACTCGGAGCCTTTAGTCAAAAAGGGCTCCATATGGTGAGCTGGAACACACGAGGTTCCAGCACATTTAGGGCGAAGGACATAAGAGACTACCTTTCCAATAAGATGGACATACTTATATTTCAAGAGACGTGACTGGTAAACCCAATAGAGATTGAAGGGTTTGCAAAATTCTGTTTACCAGCCAGCCAAAAGGCAAAGGGTCATCCTGCGGTAGGTTTGTTTATTGCTTTCAAAAGTAGCTCTATCAAACATGTTGTCCCCGTCTGGAAAGATGAAATAGGTATTTTAGCATGTAAAGTCCAACTGGCCTCCAGCCCATGTAGCTCTGTCCTGGTCGTGATAAATATATATTGGAATCCTGCATTCTCCAAAATGCAGGTTTTCCTGGGAAAGCTAGCAGAGCTAATGGGGAAGATCAAGACTGAGTGGCAAGGAGCAAACATATTGTTGGCGGGGGATCTTAACGCAGCATTAATCCGATGATAAAATACTACTTGGTTAAAATAGTTCCAATATTATTGTATGGCCTAGAAGCTAAACCACAACTGTGGGACCTAAATTGGTTAAAGTTGGAGGGTAGAATCTGGAAGGGGCATTAAATCTACCATGGAGTACTCCAAGCTGGCACCTGCGTTATGAACTTGGTCTAAAATCCCTGGGCTGTTTGGCAGAATGGAAACTGCTATCCCTCTATAGAGAGATCATGAATCCTAAAGTAGGCTCTTGAAAGCAAGCGTCCCCAAACAGCACGATCCTCCCCGCAATGAGAGACAATGAAGGACTCTCCCAAAATGGGAATAAGGCCAAGACAGAGTGCGGGTGAGCGTAAATGGGAGTTTATCAATCAGAATTGGGCATGCAAAGAACTCTGCAAACTCCGAGAGCGCTCTGTCTGACAATAGCAAAGACAGGCGTATATATTTACAAAAAACGTCATCAAAACCTACATACTATAGGGGGCACAAGTTCATTGGGATTGGGTGGCGACGACTAACTATAGGTGCTGCTGCGGTGTGGTTGGTCTTGGCTGGAGGACGTCACTGGTCACCCTCGTGGGTTGGGCTGGGCCTGGCAGGTCGGCTTGAGTTCATCCGGGCGGTGTTGGTGTGCCGGGGCGGCCTGTGGCAGAGATGAATGCCTTTTCTGACTTACTTGCCCTCTGCCATGCATACTGCAGTCATTCAGTCATTTACAGTTTTATTCTCTTTAGTAAATCTTTTAATAGGTTAAATGCAACACAGGAGGAATGCACCTTGTGAGGAATCTGGAGATAATATATCGTGGCCTGGTTACTTGTGATCTGTTGACCGGGACCATAGGTCGAGGGGCTAAGCTCCGGGGACTGGGGCGGGTGGTACAGGTCTTTCTGTCTTGTTAGAAGTGATTATGGATGTTTCGCTGTGTGTTGTCAAAGTGTTGGGTGTCCTGATTGCACAGGGCCATGAGTCTGAGACAGTCCGGTGGGTTGTGGGGTTTATGAGGGGGCGCTTGAGTTTAAACTAAGGTTTACTGCTGTGCTGTAAATAATGCAGGTGGCTGGCCGCGGCCTTGGGAACTGGAGTGGGGCTACAAGTCTTTGAAGCGACTCCAGTCGGGTCGGGGGAGGCGTGATAGCGCAGAGCGGGGCTCTGTTCTCCTGTCTTGGCAGCCTTCTGAGGGAGGGAGGGGGATACATCGAGACCTTGTACGCTTTCACAAAGGTATCTCCCTCGTGCGTTGCTGAATATAAGTAAAGACATCGCAAACATTTGAATACTTTCTATAATACTTATTTAAAATCACTTCGAAACATGCATTTAATCTTTGCTGGGTGCGTTTCGATTATACCCAGTTCGAGCATCATATTTGTACATTAGACTCTAGCAGCTACAGTGTTTCAGTTACATGCATATACATTCGTAGTAAATGAGGTAGTGGTTAGATAAGTGGAGTACATAGAAAACGACCCGCCACTGTACGTGACGGTGGTGGCATATGAGGGGCTCAGACATTCACACATGATACGTGCACTCTCGCGCATTCTTTTCATGGGTTCATAGTATAGTTGCATCGCTTTCTCGTGTACTCTAGCAGCATTAACTTTAGTTATGGCGCGAAACCACGTGAGGTAGGCTGCCCAGTGATACACGCAACGAACAGATCCCTGGAGCGTTCCTTTATCATTGGCATCCACCTGCAATGGTGCGAGCTCGCCATAGCTTATATCATGGGTGCATATTCTCTCATTTTAATACATTCTACAGGCATTTGTATTTTGTGGAAGAAAGAAATAATGCAAGAGGTCTTGACATTAATATATACATATATATAAAGACTGTCTGCCATCAGAGGACCAGTTTACTGTTCTTCTCATTGTTCAGGCCTGCTGGCCGGGTCATGCTGATAGTGATGGTACACTGCGGGAGGTGAATTGTTACAATGTTAGCGTATTGCGCTAGCTCATGTCCGTCTTGTTCGTGGGAACGTGCTCGCAGCGGATCTGCCAGGGTGCTGCGGCAACAGGGATGTTCTCCAAGGGTGGGGGCCGCGCTACAGTGCGCTGAGCTCACACCATCTTTACCGGGCAGAGAATGGTTTTTGGGCCTAACTAAATTTGTGTTGTAATCAATACATGTGGGCATTCGATACGTGTGGGCAATGTCTCCAGTGGGTGAGCCCTCCACCACCTGGGCCCGGGTGGCATGAGGGAACGCCCAATGGGCCATAGCCCTCACCTGGGGAAGAAACGCAGGCGAGAGGGGTCTCCTGGACCAGCCCTCCCCTACATTTCCCCCCTTTCGTTACTTAAGTAACGAATTCTTTAACTCCTCTATCCTCCTACATTCTGCTTCGTCCATCACCGCCTCATCCCATGCAGGAGTTCCTTTGATAGGCATCCATGCTCTGCACACCCCCCTTAAACTCTCACCTCTCCTGGCGTATTCATCTGGAGTACACGTAAGATATATGCACCCACCATCTCCTTCCAAATCTACCCACACTTCCTCGTACCATTCTAGTATGCGGGGTTCTTTGATGGTGGTGTGCCAAAGCTTATCTACAATATCCTTGTCGTGGTACATGGGCACCAGTTGGTACCTGGGTGTGTTGTCTACCCCTGTTTGCACTTGTGCTTCTTGCACCGTTTTTATTGTACCGTGTGAGTTGCCCATTGTCACCATCATTATTGCACCATTTGGTACTGCGTTAGCACAGACTCGAAGACCCACCTGGCACAGGCAGAAAATCAATAGGAGGAACACCACAGATGGCATCAAAAATTTCATCGTTGTTCCAAGCCATGAGGGGACCCAGGAGAAGAGGTTATCGAACCATGTACTATCTTCTGCTCCGCCTTCCATCTTCATTTTTTCTCCTAGGTTGTGGACTGCTTCGATCACATGGGACAGGGAGCCGTTTTCTGCGTCTTCGGAAGGTACGAAAGTGCAGCAGGCACTTCCTATTTTTCGGCAAACACCGCCGTCCATCGCCGTCAACAGGTCCAGGACATACCTGTTTTGCATGGTCATCAGTCGCAACACTCTTAGTTCGACCTTTATTATGTTAAAACCTTCTTCAGTGTCGTTCGCCAGCTGAATTAATTCCCAGCGTGTTATCTGGAGCCATTTTGCGTTAGCCCTTGCTTGGACACTTGATACGAGCGAGGCGAAGAATGTTTCTGCTGAGCTGAATAATCGATATTTGTCTGGGATCTGGGCCAATAGTTCTGATGATGCCTTTGATATATAGTTTGATGCTCGTCTGTTACGGGTCAGCACCTCTTCCTTGCTTCCAGAAGACAGGACATACATTCGTGGTTCTGCAGTTGGTTGGCCCACACTCTGTTGTGTGCGTTCCTGTGCCCTTTTGCTTCCATCGATGTGGCTTTCTGGTATCACCATTAGAGCTGAGTGCAGAGTGGCCATTGAGCAGCTGCCACTCCACGACGGGGGGAGGTGTAGGTATGCCTGGTTTCCACATATCCAATACATGCCCATAAGGGCCGCAGTCCCTTTCCTTAGGTCTGGGATAGTGAGGGTTTTGTTGCACTTCTTGTTCGTCCCCATGGACGTTCTCCCCTCTCCTTTGAAACATAGTTCATAGTCTATTTCATTCTGCAACTTGAAAGGCTTTTCGATGGGCGTGACCCAGGTTAGTTTTGAAATGTGTTCTCTCCATACGGGTGTGCATGTTTCTTCTATCCATTGCAATTTCTCCGGTGCCACACTCCTCAGTGCTTCAGCTTTGCACATTACTTCTTCATTCTTCCACTTGTTATCAGAAAAAAGTGTCCCTTTGATTGCAAAAAATGGTTCTTTCAGACATACAACCCCTGACGGTTTTGGGTAGCATGTTTTCTCGTTCTGCAGCATTTGAAAAGTCACTTCATGTGCCTGGAAGGTGTTCTTAATTCTGCATAACGTGAGATGAAGGAGACACTGGGCATCTATAATCGGCAACTCTTTGGGTAACAGTACTTTGGGTGTACCTGATGCGTGAGGGATAAGGGAGCAAACATAACAGCTCTCGTTTGTTGTTTGTTTAGCTGTGGCACTCATGTCTGCATACCACTTATTTGTTTGGTGGGGGTGTCGTGGGTCTTCCATCTTATCTAGACCTAGCCCATAGTACTCATCATACTTCTTCCTTCCTGCTTCCCTCTTCCGTCTATTGTTCTTATTCCTCATATTCTTCCCGATTCCCTGGGCACGAGACAAACTAGACCCCCCTTTCTCATTCCCGCCCCCCTTCACCCAGTCATCATATAATATTTCATGTGTTTCTCTCATTCTTAGATTCTCTATGGCCGTGGGGGCAGGTTGGCTGGTGGGGGTATTATACAACCAGGATATGGCAGAGGGATTTCGGTCGTTTAAACTGTGAGCATTGTAATTAGACATCTCAGGTGGGGACAGTGTGTTGTTTTGTCTTTCACTTTTTGGCCCTCCATCGTGTGGGATGACAACATTGGGTGACGTAGTATAGTAGCCCCACACAAGTTTAGTTTCATCCCATTTCAAAAAATCACCTTCCCTTGTAGTTGCGTTGACACTTGCAGTTGTATTGGTCCCAATGGTTGTGTTGCTCCCTCCCCCCTCGTTCATCTCGATAGAGATGAACGCTATGAACCAGTATGTAACCAGACCAAATAATAATGTAAAAAACAATATAATGCACGCAGATAATCCACATTCATACGAATATATACATTTCACAGTTAACCACTCTCTAATTCTAGTAAATTTATCCGTTGCAGGCCGCCCGTTAGATGCCATGGAAGCTCCTGTTTTAAGATATAAAAGTGCATTGAGTGCATACATGTAAACATTTTTGTTGGCACCATCAGTGCCAATATACATGTGACGGGGAATGGAAGCGGGTGGGGATGCGGGGAGGGGTATTCACAGACAAGGGTGTATACACACTCATAAATTGGCATTTCATTTAATATATTTATATGATATATTCATACTCAACAAGATCAAAGTTAAAACAAAATTTCCCCTTTTTTTTTTTTTTTTTTTTACATCTTTATCAGTTGTGTATTTCTTCAAATTCAGTACCAGCACATACACGCAAGTTCATATTCAGTCATTCTGTTCAGTCGCAGTTTGCTGTTGTCTGTGCCTCCCCATCTACCTCCTCTTGTACGTTGCTATATGCCTTCCGTACGTCGGTCAAGTGCACCCAGTACCTCAACCCTTTGACCTTTACCGCTGTAGGCGTGCAAAATATTACTTCATATGGGCCATGGAATCGTGGTGCATTCCACCGACGCACAAAACTTCTGACATATATCCAGTCACCGGGCATTAGCTGTAGTTGTTGCCCTGGCTCCGTGACAGCGCCTGTTACATTTCCCTCTTCTCTAGTGAAGGGTGGGGACAATTGCTTTGCTATCACGCGCGCTGCCCTTGTTAGTTTCTTTAAATAGTCTGTGAACTCATCTCCCAATATTGCGGCGCTTCTGTGAGCGTCTGAGTGTTCCCGCAGTGGTGAATGTGCTGTGTTCATCCGTCTCCCAGTCACGATCTCGTGCGGGGACAAATGGTGGTCTTTGCTTAGCTGGTTTCGCAACTCGAATAGCGCAAGCGGTAGGCAGTAAATCCAATTCTTTTTCAATGAGAAGCATAGTTTTGATAACCTGCCCTTCAACAATCCGTTCATCTTTTCCACTACGCCATTACTTTGAGGATGATAAATTGAGCATAATTTATGTTTTATTCCCAGCAATGTAGTCACTTCCTTAAACAGTTCATTCACAAAATGAGTGCCATTGTCTGAGCGGATGACGTCACAAATTCCCCAGCGCGGGAATACCTCCCTTACTAGGAACTTGGCGGCGCTCTTGGCATCGGGTCGCGCGCAGGGTCCTGCTTCCACCCACCTTGAAAATCGGCACACGACCACAATCATGTAACGTGCACCATTACACCTTTCCCCCATGTCTGCGTAATCTATGTGTAGTTCCTTGAATGGGCCAATGGGTTTAGGGATTGTTCCCCGGAGAGTGCGTAATGTCATCCCTGAATTGTATATTTGGCATGTTGTACATTCCATTGCCAATCGAGACACATGCTCCTGAAGACAGGGCACGAACCATTCTTCCTGTATTTCTGCTGCGATGTGTTGTTTGGTGTTATGTGCAGGGAAGTGTAGCTGTTGAAATGCAATCTCTAGTAGCTGAATTGGCATTACCACCTTCCCTGAGTTATTTTGCCTCCACAGCAGGTCTGTTCCTGACTTGCTGCACCCTCGCTTTGTCCACAATAGTTTTTCCTCTGCACTGGCTCCTTCCTGTAATTCTATTATTTGTGGTATGGGCATGATATTATATCCCTCTGGGGGCTCGTTGTTTGTTTTGTCCTTAAGCATGTACTCACCTGTGTCATTTTTCTGAAAATAGGAAGCCTCCTTGGCGGCAGCGTCCGCTGCCGCGTTCCCTAAAGACACAACATCTGTGTTGGACGTATGTGCTTGGCATTTTACTATTGCTACTGCAGTGGGGTTTTGCAGGGCCTCAATTAACTCTTTTAACAATTCTGCATGCTGTACAGGTGTTCCATCTGCCCTCCTAAAGCCCCTCCGCCCCCATCTTGCTAGGCCTCCATGTACTGTTGTTGTCATGTAAGCTGAGTCTGTGTATATTGTCACTGCACAACCCTTTGCTGCATGTAGTGCTTCTATGAGTGCAATCAGTTCTGCTGCCTGCGCGGAGTAATGTGATGGGAGACGATATTGTACCAGTGTTTCATACTCACCGTCTTCTAACCTCACCACTGCCATGCCAACGTGTTTTTCTCCCGTGTCCGTGTCAATAGATGCGGACCCATCCACAAAGTACACTTCCCCTTCGCTTAGAGCGTTCTCACACACCACTGTCTCCTCCCCACTTCCTCCTGTATAGGTTGCGCAATCGTGGTTCTGCATGTCTTCCAGCGTGCACGCTTCTGTAATGAATGTGGCGGGGTTCACTGTCTTGCATCTCACTATATGGATGTTGGCACTGGACAGTATAATCTCGTAGGCAGTTGCCCGCTGTGTGGTCAGTGTGCTTTTTGATCTCTCGAGTATTGCAAATAATGAATGTTCCACAAACAATGTCACAGGGCAGCCCATTACTATTGTGGCACTTTTCTCAATCGCGAACGCGGCTGCAGCGAGTGATTGTTCGCACGCGAAATGGCCCTGCATCACGGCATCTAAAGTGCCACTATAGTAAGCCAATGGCTTGTGTCCTAGGGATGTTTTTTGTGTCAGGACTGCTGTCGTCAGTGTTTCCTTGCAGTGGGAGAATAGGTAAAACTCGCGTCCATAATCGGGGTTTGCGAGTACTGGGGCGCTTGAAATCAACTCTTTTAGTGTTTGGAAGGAGGAACTCATCTCTTCCGTCCATTCCACCTTCCTGTTCTCCTGTTGGGCCACCTTTAATGCTTGTAATAAGGGCCTAGTGTATGCCGCATAATCTAATATCCATGCTCGGCAGTAATTGCACATTCCCAAAAATTTCTGCATGTCTTTTACTGTTGTGGGTTCTTGTACTGATCTTATGGCTTCTACCCTGTCTGGTATTATTCTTTTCCCATCTCTCGAAATCAGCTGTCCTAGGTACAGGACCTCTGTCAGACAGTATTGTAGCTTTCCCTTGTCCACTTTGTACCCCTTGTTGGCCAGCAAAGTCAATAATGTTACGGAATCTGTTCTGCATGTCTCTTCGTTTCGTGCGCAGACTAGTAAATCGTCTACGTACTAAATAATGGTGCTCTCAACTGATAGGTTTCCTAGGTCTTCATGTAACACGCGATTGAAGATGCTCGGGCTCTCGCAGTAACCCTGTGGTAATCTGCAATGCTCATACCTTTTACCCCCCAGTGTGAAGGCGGTAAGGTATCTACTCTCTTCAGCCAGGGGTATAGAGAAAAATGCGTTTTTCAAATCCACTACTGTGAAATGTGATGCCTCTTTCGGGATGCTGCATAGTATTGATGCGGGGTTCGGGACTAGAGGGAACTCCTTCTGAATTACATCATTGAGGGGGCGTAGGTCTTGTATCATCCTCCACGACCCCCCTTTTGCTTTTTTGATCGGATAAATGCAAGTGTTACATGGGGAGTTTGAAGGCACTATTATCCCTTGTGCTAGTAGGGCATTTATTGTCTCTTTTATCCCTTCTTCAGCTTCACGAGACAGAGGATACTGTTTAACTCGTGGTAAAATTGCTCCTTGTTTTAGCTTTATTAACACAGGCTGGACTCATGGGGGCCTGTTGTCCATAAGTTGTTTGGTACGAGCCTCATGTCGTCATCAAAAAACGACGGTGGTGCTCCTACCACTGTCATCAATTGGGCGGGAGTCTCCCTTGCTTGTATTAAAATATCACAGGGCATCGCTATTTCCATCACTATTTCACCATCCCCTTCTGAGTCTGAAAAGAGATCCTCATCTGTTACCTCTCGCAGGGCGATGTTGGCGTTTGTGCATAGCACTGTGCGCCACTCACACCCTTCCTCATCCACTCCGATCACAGCTATTCTTTTTGCTGACACTTGCACAGCCTGCAAGTCTAACGATACCACTGATCCTGGTGCTGCGTTGGGGCATACTATGGGGCGGAAGAGGAACTCCGCCGGGATCCTCCAGTCCATGCTTCTCAGCTCGGGAATTATGAGGGCCAGAGTCTTCAGCCCTTTGATAAACATTTCCTCATTTTGTGGCAGTCCTCGTATTTCCTGCGTGGTTGTGTGGGCTTGCACTACCAACATCGCACGCAAGGGGCATATCCCGGGTGTGGAACACACTATCCCTCTCTCGGTAAATGATATGGTCATGTTGAGTTTACTCAGGAGATCCCTCCCTAGCAAGTTAATTGGGGAATGTTCGTAATACAATAAGGGTGCCTTCACAGTCTTACCCCCCACTGTTACATCCAAAGCTTCTGTGTAAGGAACTTCAACTACAGCCCCAGAGAACCCCTGCGTCTCTAACTTCCTGTTAGATAACGGGAATCGGCCCTCTCTGATACATGATTTCTCCGCTCCCGAATCAACCATGAATATAAACTGCTTGTCTCCTATCTGCGCCCCTACCAATGGTTCCTCTGCTGCATTGTAGGTGGTGGATAGAACTGGACACGCAAGTGTTCTCTGTGGGCTGTCCTATGCGGGGTATCTCGACGCCCCTCCCTCAGTAAAGACATTTCCGGAAACTATCGACATGCCGCTGTAAGGTGCTGGCGCGGGGGCCCCGTTTGCTGTTGTCGCGAAAGGGTTATCTGGCGTGTATTGCATACTGTCATTGTTTTGGGGGTGGTTCTGTGTCCTATACTGGTGTCCTTGTTGCTGGCCCGTGGTAACCTGGCCAGGGTTCCTTAGCTGCTGTTGTCCCATTGGGAGACCGTATGGCTTCCCGGGTGTGGATGACCATAAGCCTCCCCCTCCTGGAACCCATTGTTTTGTCTACTTCTGCACTCCCTGGAGTAATGTCCCCATCTTCCACAGTTCCAGCAACTCCCTTGGGGGCCCCTGGGACCCTGCCATCCATTTCCTCCCATGCCCCCATAACCCTGTCCGTCTCCTCTTCGGCCCCTGTACCCACCTCGTCCCCCTCGAGGGGTCCACTCTTGCCACTGCGGGCTTCCACCTTGCTCCTGCTCAGTCCACTGCCGCTGTGCTGGTCCTGCCCAATTAGTTGCCACCCTTCCTTGGAGTGCTATCAGCCCCTCCTCCTCCTCATCTCCCTCCCTACTGTGTGGGAGCGCGGCTACTGCTGCTGCAACCTTCACTAACTTTGACTGTACTAACTTCGCCTCGTCTGCCAATCTTTTCTGCGCCACCTCCTTCTCCCTCTCCTTGATTCTTTTACAATGGTGTACTATTATGCTTTGAATTTCTGGGCATCCCTTTGCTTCAATACCTGCTATCTTGTCAAGCGCCTTCTGCACTTCCTTTGGGAGCCCTCTCTTTATAATGAAATAAAATAAAGATGTCGATTGATACCAGGGCGTGCCCGTTTCTGCTCTCCACATCTCTTGGACCCGAAAAATGTAATCCATCGCCTCTTCCCCGTCATTCATTGTACACTGCATCACTGACTGCAAGTCCGGTGTGTCTGGGAATGTTTCGCGTAATGCATCCCACACCCTGGCACGCACCGTGTTAAATGATGCCCCATCATGGCGGTCACAGTCTAGCGTTACTCCCGGGAAACCAGCCTTAACCCATACCCTTTCAGCCTGGTCACCTACCGCTGATACGAGTAGACTTTTCACATCTCCTATGGCTAGGGGTACCCCGGCAGTATGTTTCTCAAAGGCATATATCCACTTACTTGCCCCTTCTGACAACGGGGGCAATAGCTTTAATAAATTGGCTTTATCCATCTGTGCCCATGGGATATAGTTAGGCCTCCCTCCTCCCCTGTGTATCAACGGGAGCTGTAGCCTTCCTTTTGTCGTTCCGTCCGGACCCGTTTGAGCTGTTGATGTCCCCAGTGATGCCATTTTTCCCACTCTGTTCCTTAGTCGGCCCGTCCACTCATCATCCAGGGTTCTCAGCGAACACGTACCTTCCTCCCCCTCGCTTCCCCCTCCTATTGCCATACTCAACCTGTCGCTTTCTTCTACCTCGTCCCTTATATCACACAGCAACTCCTCTCTAATTCCCCCCCGCCTTTCCTCACTTGCACCATCTCCCTCTCCGGGCCCTACTTCTATTATTCGCGTTGGTTCTTCCTCAATTCTGAACAAAATTTCGCCTTTTTTCCACCCCTCTTCGGGCTTTCTATTTTCACCTGGCGTTCTGGACGTACGCCCTGATCTAGTTGCATCTAGTGCTGTCCGTTCACATATGTCTTTTATCCTCGAGAGCTCATCCTTTGCTATTGTCAGTCTTGATTCTAAATCATCTGTGAGCTTCTCTATATCTACCCTTTGTGCGCCCGCCTGGGCTCGCTCCCTCGTGCTCTCGTATGGCGGAGGTGCCGTGGGCCGGAGGGGTGTGGTATCTCTCGGGGGAGGTATGTAAGTGGGATCACTGTACCCCTCTGCGGGCACAGGCTTCTTTATTATCGGGTACAAACTTATTACCTCTACTGGTGGCGCTACACTTGAGCTTTCTTTGACATCTCTTTGTATTAGCAGTGGATTGTCTGTGGTGGACGGGAGATCAGTATTTAGTACTGGTGTCTTAGGCGGTGGTATCTCTTCAAATAACCTCCAAAGATCTAATATTTCCCTCCTATTTTGCAGCTGCTTTCCTTTGTATTTTAGATAAATGCATGTGGCCACTGTATCCAGGACACTTATCAAACGACCCTCCCTCGGGCCAAATCTGTGGTAACCCCTCCCCCTTTAGCTCAGTCACCCATTGGTCGTGGTATTTTTTAATCCGCTCCACGTATCCCGGGAGATTCTTACAAATATGCGATAAGGGTGTTTCAGCCCCCATCTCTGTGCCCTCCTAGTGCTAATGTGCCTAGTGTGTTTGCAACTACAATGTAAATGTAGTATCAATATTATTATTTATATTTTACTTCACATTCAATGTTGGGTCCCTTTGGGCTCTCCCCCTTCCTGTCTGCACAATACAAAGCTGGCCGTACACAATATCTATTATGTTCTTTTTGAGGGGCACATACAAGAGCAACCCATCCTTTGGTTTGACAATATCAGACTGGAAATCAAAAAGGTACTCACTCACTCCACTATATTGGCGTTTTCTGAAGAGAGAAAAAACTTTTACCCGACCACACTTATCATGACCATTTAACTATTATGCACTTATAATCGCTCACACATTCACAGCATCAAATCTCTTCTAGCACATACGAGGTGCACACACCTCTCGGCACCATTCACCATTCAAGCTGCCCTCCCTTTCCTCCCTAGCCGGCTGTCCCTAATCGCCTTATTTGAGTATCTAGATGCGCATATATATATATATAGATATTAACCTGTTTTCCCCTCTTTCTAATAGGACTTTGTTTCTCTTACTGTCTCCCCAAGTCTGTGCTAATCACAGTTCTTTATTCTCCCCCCTACCCTTAAGAAAAGGAAAAAAGTAATAGCGGTCACTAATATACTCTCAGTGTCCCCTTTTGCTGAACACTTTTATTTTATACTCCACTTCTTCATATATTCCCAGTACTAGTTAAGATAGCACTATGCGGCGCCGCCTTCCACCCCCTTTCGGAGCTAGGTTCCCGTCACTTTTATCTCTTATTCACCTCTTAATCCTAATGGCCATATGCAAAGAAAAAGCAAGGAAATTTTAAGATGATCTTTAGTAGATCTGCGTACCCCCCTTCGTTCCCTGTCCTACACTTCACTCCCCGCTCCCCTTAAGATCGCTCGCACTCAGTACTCACGTGCCCGTCTTGAACCGATACTCTCCGAAACTGGGTCCGTCCAGGCAGTGTTGCCGTCAGCTCTACAGTCAGCCCCGGCTCCGGCGAGCGGTACTCAAAGGGGATTTTTCAACCGGGATCCCGTACCCCCTCTCTATTGAGTGCGCACTTCTTAGTGTACCGGTCGCCGTTGGCGGGCAGCCTCCCGGAGCCGGCTCTCCGTGCGTATCCCTTTTCGACCGGAGATTCTCGTGCCAAACGGGGACGGTTAGAAGGAGTTTAGGAAGAAATAAAAATCACGCTATCGGGGTCACCACTGAAAGCAAGCGTCCCCAAACAGCACGATCCTCCCCGCAATGAGAGACAATGAAGGACTCTCCCAAAATGGGAATAAGGCCAAGACAGAGTGCGGGTGAGCGTAAATGGGAGTTTATCAATCAGAATTGGGCATGCAAAGAACTCTGCAAACTCCGAGAGCGCTCTGTCTGACAATAGCAAAGACAGGCGTATATATTTACAAAAAACGTCATCAAAACCTACATACTATAGGGGGCACAAGTTCATTGGGATTGGGTGGCGACGACTAACTATAGGTGCTGCTGCGGTGTGGTTGGTCTTGGCTGGAGGACGTCACTGGTCACCCTCGTGGGTTGGGCTGGGCCTGGCAGGTCGGCTTGAGTTCATCCGGGCGGTGTTGGTGTGCCGGGGCGGCCTGTGGCAGAGATGAATGCCTTTTCTGACTTACTTGCCCTCTGCCATGCATACTGCAGTCATTCAGTCATTTACAGTTTTATTCTCTTTAGTAAATCTTTTAATAGGTTAAATGCAACACAGGAGGAATGCACCTTGTGAGGAATCTGGAGATAATATATCGTGGCCTGGTTACTTGTGATCTGTTGACCGGGACCATAGGTCGAGGGGCTAAGCTCCGGGGACTGGGGCGGGTGGTACAGGTCTTTCTGTCTTGTTAGAAGTGATTATGGATGTTTCGCTGTGTGTTGTCAAAGTGTTGGGTGTCCTGATTGCACAGGGCCATAAGTCTGAGACAGTCCGGTGGGTTGTGGGGTTTATGAGGGGGCGCTTGAGTTTAAACTAAGGTTTACTGCTGTGCTGTAAATAATGCAGGTGGCTGGCCGCGGCCTTGGGTACTGGAGTGGGGCTACAAGTCTTTGAAGCGACTCCAGTCGGGTCGGGGGAGGCGTGATAGCGCAGAGCGGGGCTCTGTTCTCCTGTCTTGGCAGCCTTCTGAGGGAGGGAGGGGGATACATCGAGACCTTGTATGCTTTCACAAAGGTATCTCCCTCGTGCGTTGCTGAATATAAGTAAAGACATCGCAAACATTTGAATACTTTCTATAATACTTATTTAAAATCACTTCGAAACATGCATTTAATCTTTGCTGGGTGCGTTTCGATTATACCCAGTTCGAGCATCATATTTGTACATTAGACTCTAGCAGCTACAGTGTTTCAGTTACATGCATATACATTCGTAGTAAATGAGGTAGTGGTTAGATAAGTGGAGTACATAGAAAACGACCCGCCACTGTACGTGACGGTGGTGGCATATGAGGGGCTCAGACATTCACACATGATACGTGCACTCTCGCGCATTCTTTTCATGGGTTCATAGTATAGTTGCATCGCTTTCTCGTGTACTCTAGCAGCATTAACTTTCGTTATGGCGCGAAACCACGTGAGGTAGGCTGCCCAGTGATACACGCAACGAACAGATCCCTGGAGCGTTCCTTTATCATTGGCATCCACCTGCAATGGTGCGAGCTCGCCATAGCTTATATCATGGGTGCATATTCTCTCATTTTAATACATTCTACAGGCATTTGTATTTTGTGGAAGAAAGAAATAATGCAAGAGGTCTTGACATTAATATATACATATATATAAAGACTGTCTGCCATCAGAGGACCAGTTTACTGTTCTTCTCATTGTTCAGGCCTGCTGGCCGGGTCATGCTGATAGTGATGGTACACTGCGGGAGGTGAATTGTTACAATGTTAGCGTATTGCGCTAGCTCATGTCCGTCTTGTTCGTGGGAACGTGCTCGCAGCGGATCTGCCAGGGTGCTGCGGCAACAGGGATGTTCTCCAAGGGTGGGGGCCGCGCTACAGTGCGCTGAGCTCACACCATCTTTACCGGGCAGAGAATGGTTTTTGGGCCTAACTAAATTTGTGTTGTAATCAATACATGTGGGCATTCGATACGTGTGGGCAATGTCTCCAGTGGGTGAGCCCTCCACCACCTGGGGTCGGGTGGCATGAGGGAACGCCCAATGGGCCATAGCCCTCACCTGGGGAAGAAACGCAGGCGAGAGGGGTCTCCTGGACCAGCCCTCCCCTACACTCTCTATATGAGGATATTAAACTAAAATCCAGCAGCCTACGGGGATGAGAACTGAGCAGAAACTGCGCTAGCCAAAATAGATCTAGGTCTTGAAATACTGCTTGGAAACCCCCTCAAGATAAAAAGGGAGCTGAAACTGATGGATTGGATAGAAACCACTGAGAAAGTAAGATCGTCACTCCCGCAGAACACGTTAGTGGTTATTGACAAAAAAATAGGATCTCTCCCACGATATCTAGACAAATTCCCAGATTAGAAACTATTTTCTCAGAGCCAGGCTGAACATTCTGCCAATTGGGGAAATACTAGATATCCGAAAACAAGGAGTGAAAGCAGTTATATATTGTGAGGGTTGCACGGGTCAAGCAAACCAGTCCCTTAGACATCTATTAATGGAATGTGGAGGAACATGGGATGGAAGGGTTGAAAAGCTGGGAAGATTTGTGGAAAGGATTGAGTGGTTAAAATCCGAGAATATGTCGTATAGAATATCGGGTCAGGAAATTCAGCTGACAGCAGTGGTGGTAGGCCTACTAAGGTCTCTACATCTCATAGAACAAGGCAAATCGCCATCAAAGTAAGGGAGCAGGGGAAAATTGGACGGCAATGCCAGAAGTCACCACAGCTATAGAAAACCTAAATCTCTGGGTACAGATCTAAAAAAATGTTAAAGAGCCAAGGAGAAAGAAGGGAGGCCCTAGCTTGGGGGGAGAGGTTCATTTAAGGAAAGGAGGCAGTAACCATTCCTATAAAAGGAGGTATCCGACCTCCATCCTGTCCTGGACTTAGCCAAGGCTAGGAGCGAGTATGTGGACTCGTTGGCGTTTTACTGAAAAATGAAATGTGAAGATTGTAAATTTGTACTAAATTGTAAAGGTTTGTTTCTGTTTGTAATTAGATAATAAACCAAATTAAAAATAAATAAATAAATAAATATTGGCGTGTGTATTGCACGCATTGTACACAGTGGCACAGGGTGTCCCCATTAGTGATGTGGGCTGTTTTCGTTTGTGGAGGACTACATGGATCCACACGCATGTTTTATCTTGTTCTATTTTAACTAATGTATTTATTATGATACTTATTGCTTTGCAAGATGTGCTGACCCGTGTGATTGTTGAACAGTAGAATTGTGGCTGAAAATGTGATGTGAACTTACTATAAATAAAGGTTTTAAAAAAAAACAGTAGCAATGTAGAACTTCATGTTTTTAAATTCTTCCACGCAATACTTTTACAGTGAGTGGGGGTACTTCTCCCCCACTAACCTCTCCTCTGTTCTTGTACAAAATGACTAGAATTTAAGTTAAAGGCTTCAGGGCAGGTTCTACCCTCACCCCTTTACTCACCCCTCACCTTCCACGTATCTCTCTGTAGTGTCCCTGTACGTCGTTCTACAAAATGTAATTTGCTTTGATGTAAAAGGTAAACAATATATTTTTGTCTCTGTTTTTGGGACCGATGATCTAACTGTAGACCGCCTATTCACTATTTTGTTGAATGCTATGTCTCGGGGTTTGATCCTTAATATGAAAGCAAACCAGATGTTTGTCTCCGACCTTGCACCAGTGTTTGAGGCCTCTGCGGTTCTGTCCTTGTTCAGACACGTCTCATGATAACCAGGGTCACAAGATTCTGGTTTTAGAAGGGCGGGAAGATGATGGGGATTGGGCACAACTTTCTGTAAGAGCAAAGGGAAATCGCACTGTTAGGACTGTTAGAAAGAAGAACGAAACAAAGCGACTTAGCCTGTGAACGAAACAGTTGGCACAGTCATTGAGAAATACAAAAGGGCTGGCTCAGTAATCCCTGAATATAACAGATCATTGAAACATACCCCACTCCGCAGTCTGCCAGCTTATGTTTTATGTTACAACATGCAGATTTTTACGGTCCGCCCACCACAATGTTTTTAGCCAGTCTACAGGTACAAGCTTAGAGGCTCGCTATACCATGGTTGGAGTGGAAGTAGTACCGAATTCACTGTCTAAACATTGGCCTATTGGCAAAAAGGTCCCTGAAGCTGTTGGATTAGTACTCCTTTCTGAACCAGAGTATTGGCATTAATACACCAAACCGTTACAACACAGAAGATCCGTGGATGATTATTTCTCAACTTTAAGTCGGTTAGCAATGTTCTGTAACTTCGGAAATGAATTACGACCAGATTAACTGATCTAATTCCCAATAGTACACAGCAATGAAGTGCAAGAGAGTCTTTGGCTGAGTGTTAACACCACTTTGGCAGAAAGTGGAGCACACAATTGTATGTGCGAAGGCTGTCAAAGGGACGAGGGAGAGTGTTAAAGCCACAGGATGTCACCAGGAGACAAAACTGGGAACGGAAAAGTGTGTCACAAAGAAAAAGAGTAACGGTGATGTGAAGAAAATGGTGTTTCACATGTAGGAAAATGGGATCCTATACCACTTCTAGGCAATACCCATCTTTGGGCTGAACGTGTAAGTTGCAAAGCTACTGGCCGATTTGCTACTTTTTGTAGCAGTAATAACGGCAGCTAAGTGAAGTGAGTCCACGAGCTAAATGATCCAGAACTGGTCTGTGGAGAATGACAATTCAGGCATCCAAGTTGTGGTAAAAAAGGGATGAGTGAAAACAGACTTGATTTCTGATTCAGGGTCACCCTGCACCATCATGACAAATGATCAGTGGTCAGAATGATGTAAATGGGAACGAAAGAGAGAATGGGCAAACCAGACATAAAGAATCCAGGAGAGTTAGTGGGTCAACAATTATATGGAGGGCTACAAGCAAAGGCTGAATCCAAAGGTTATGTAGCAGTTTTTAAGATGTTGAATACAAGGAAGTCAGTGAGCTAGGGTGGCGAGAACCAGCACGATTCAATACTAATTGGGCCCCAGCAGCCAGGAGGAAGCCTTAGTAGCACAATGAAATCGTTATTGACCCCCCTTTAGCCTTTCAGAATGTTTAGAGTGCAGTCAGTATCTACTGGTATTGACTGCATTCTAAACATTCTGTCTTCAAACGCAGACAGGGAAGCAACAATGTAATTTCCAGGTAAAATAATGTTTCAGCAAGACAATTCCTCCCTGGGTGCATATTTTCTGTGCTGTAACATGATATTTAACACATGAAAGAAAAAGAGAAAACATTAGAACATGCTTTCACTTTTTTATAGAGAACCCGTTTCCTTTTACATGACACCTAGTAATAATAATACATTTCGCATTTATATAGCGCTACGAACCCTCAGGTATCTGAGCGCTAGTGCATACTCATGGACATATAGACCTATTCTCCAGCATTGGATCTTTCATAGATTCAGATGCTTGAATATTCCCCGTCGTCAGACTGGGAATCCTCGGTGATAAATTAAATAATAATAATAATATATATTTTTTAAAATATATATATATTTCTGAGGCTTGTGGAATCTGCTTAGATCACATGCTGTGCATAGGCCGACATCTAGTGGAAGCTGCGGAGTATTACAGTTTGTTTTTCGAAAATCGAAAAAGGGCGTCGACACAGGGCGTGCCAGTAATACTATCCCTAGTGTGACGTCCACTGTACCCATGATCCCTCACGCGTCTAGGATCCCCAGATTGTTTTTTTCCGCCATTCTGGTCGGAAGCACTTCATCGGAGTTCCCTGGCTTTGCCATATTTACACTTAAAACTAATTCTAATTTGCCCCGTTTTGTCACCCTTACGTCGACCAGCATCTCGACGCCGAACCGGGGAGGAGATCAACGTCGAAACCCGACGGATTGGGCCTTGAGGCTTCCGCCTCGGCTCGGGCCTGGGCCGCTGGCCTCGGCCCTACAAGTAGGGAGAGTGGGGGGTGGTACACTTCCACACTCGGTTATAGACACCTTCTTACCTACACACACTTGCCCGCTGCCCACAGGCGCGTATGGAGGGTACGCCCTTTCAGTTTTGCCCCAAGTGTAATAAGAAATACCCTTGGGTAGATAAGTACGCTAAGTGCAACCTTTGCCTGCCCAGAGACCACCCCGAGGCGGGTTGCAGGGCCTGTAGCAGGTTTAAGACCAAAACTCTTAAGGACCGCTCCACCAAGCGTTGGGCCCACCACGCCAAGCTAGCAGCTATGGAGGCGGAGGGTACCTTCAGCGACGGCAGCGACGCCGGACTTTCGGACGGCGAGGGCACCAAAGCGTCGAAAGACAGCCTAACGCACGTCCCCGGCCTCGGAAGGTCGTCCGTCCCGGCGACTATGGGGAAGTCCCCCGGCGACAGGAGCGTTACACATACACACGCTAAACACAAAAAAGCCACCCGAGATTCGACGTCGTCGAAACCTCGGAAAGAGGCACAGAAGGAGCGGTCCGAAAGGACGTCCTCTGGGCGGTCCCGGTCGAGGTCGCCGCACGACGTCAGGCAAGCCTCCACACTTGCACATAGTGCCTCGCCCATTAACATCACGGAAGATCACTCGTCCGGAGACGAACACGGCTTCCATCCCCAGCCTGCACCCCAGGGAAAGGGTACATCACTTGGGAGTGAGGAGAAGCCTAGTTCGAAACACAGGGATTCCACCTCCGATCCTCGACGCCAGGCGTCGAAAGATAAGGGAAAGGGTAAACACACTTCCACCCACGGGGAAGGGGGTAAGCAACAAAGGAAACAACCCTTGCAATCCCCCACAACAATAGAACTGACTTCCCCGTCCAAGTCTTCTCAGGGACAGTCCATAGAGAGTTCCAGCAGGGTCACCCCAAGCTCAAAACTCTGGTCATGCGAGGACATTGACAGAGTAATGTCAAGGAAGTCCTCCTTAGCAAATTTCTTCGAAAGACACCCTGACCAACTACTAGCTTTAAACCCTCAGGAATCTTCTCCCTCAGGTTCAAGGGACCCTATCTCTTCAAATAAAAGGCCCCGGGTCGAGACACCATTAAAGGCTTCAGACCCCTTCGAGGTCCAACCCTATTCTTGCCTTTTCCCTACAGGCCAAGGAGACTCTTCCCTTATAGAGGGCCAGGATTATGAGACACCAGAAGATCTCGCAGTGTCAGATTATTACGGGGAGGACGAAGACGAGGATGAGCCAGAAAATAGCCCAGATATTTTCAGAATGGACTCACCAGTCGAAAGGGAAGCCCCAGTGTCTGATTCCCCAATAGATAATCAGCCCCTCCTGAATGAACTGCTCTCTCGGGCAGCTAACCACTTCCACACAAGGTGTCCAAGAAGAGAGGGACTTCGCGGAGGAACTAATAGGGGAAAGGAAGACAGTAGCCCAGACCATTCCCATCCTGAAATCTATTCAACGCAGAATAGCACCATCCCTTGTCAACCCAAACCTGACAAGACCTGTAAACCCGAGAGTAGAGAAGCTGTTTAAAGCAGCCCAGTCGGACCCTCTATATATTAGAGGCCAACTTAAGCCAGACTCTCTAGTCGTAACTAACACCCGCAAGAGAGCTGGAACCCCATTATCTTCCTCGGAGGCTCCCCCCGACAAGGAAAGTAAGAAACTCTATGGTTTTGGTAGAAAAGTAGCTTCCACGGCAGCCTACCAAACCAGAATTGCGTATTCCACCACACTGTTGGCCAGCTACAACTGCCATCAGTGGGAAGAAGTGGCAGCACTAATAGATTCCGCTCCCGAACCCCTTAAGAGCCAGCTATCTCGCATTTGTGCAGAGGGAAGAAACGTCTCAGGCTGCATTTTAAAAGCAACTTTAGACGCCGCAGACAATGCGGGTAGAATTATAGCAGAGGGGACTGTCATCAAAAGACATGCTTGGTTGAGGCAGTCGGGATTCAGAGCAGAAACACAAGCTGCACTCTTAGACAAACCAGTGGAAAGTGATCTCCTGTTTGGAAAGGCAGTCGAGGACGCACTAAAAAACGCTAAGGAGGAATTCGACACCCTCAAATCCCTTGGCCAGTTAACTACAAAACCACCTAACCAAAGAGGGAACGGCAATTTTCGTCGCCCCCGCGGCCAAAATTCCAATAGAGGAAATAGCTATTCCCACACCCAGGGTACACAGTGGAACACCAACTCACAACAGTCTACCCAGGGGTATGGTAGGGCTAGTAGAAGAGGACGTGGTAGAGGCAGAGGCAGCCCCAGTAAAGGAGGCGGCACGCCTCCACCAAAGCAGTGACGCTCATTTCAGGGTCCCTTCCCATGCAACCCCAGTAGGGGGACGAATATCCAGCTTCACCCAGGCATGGGAAGGGATAACATCCGACAGATGGGTGCTGTCGACGGTATCCAAGGGGTACTGTATAGAACTACTGCAACGTCCCCGAAACCACCCTCCAAGACAAAAAGTCCACTCTTTAGAACATCAAAAGATCCTCCTCGAGGAAATCTACAATCTGCTCCTAAAGGACGCGATAGAACTCGTCCCAGGACACCAGGTAAACAAGGGTATCTATTCAACTTACTTCCTTGTGCCAAAGAAAGATTTAACAATGCGCCCAGTATTGGACTTACGGCCTGCCAACAAATATGTCAAGCCCCAAAAATTCCGTATGACCACGCTACAAGAGGTAATCCCACTCCTAAAAAAGGGGGATTACATGGCAACCTTGGATATGAAAGATGCCTATTTTCATATTTCCATGCTCCCGGCGCACAGAAAATACTTGCGCTTCAAGGTGGACAGTCGCCACTACCAATTCAAGGTACTGCCCTTCGGGATAGCTTCAGCACCAAGGGTATTCACCAAGGTACTGGCGGTGGCAGCTGCACACCTACGCAGGGAGGCAATCCCAGTGTACCCTTATCTAGGCGACTGGCTCATAACGGGGGAAACCCCAGGAATCTGCAGATCAAACATTCAGAGGACTATCGACCTCCTCCACGAATTAGGCTTCTCTATCAACGAGAAGAAGTCAAGTCTGGTGCCAAGCACCTCAAAACAGTTTCTAGGAGCTATCCTAGATACTCAGAGAGAATTGACCTTCCCTTCGGAAGAAAGAATTCGGAATATACTTCTGCAAATTCCGCATTATCAGTCAGGTCAACAGATAACAGTACGCAAAGCTATGCGGTTACTGGGCATGATGGCGTCATGCATTTACCTGGTCCCCCACGCGCGTCTGCGCATGCGTCCCATGCAGGAATGGTTGGCGAAACAGTGGTCTCAGGCAAGTGGTCAGTGGGACGATCTAGTGGTCGTTTCGCCAACACTCGTACAGAGCCTACACTGGTGGACAAGAGAGAATCTCGCAAAGGGGAAACCCTTTTACGATCCCGAAGTACAGGCAGTGGTTACTACAGATGCATGCCTGACTGGGTGGGGAGCTCACCATCTCCACCACACAGCTCAGGGTCTCTGGTCTCACTCAGTAGCCAAGAACCACATCAATCTGCTAGAGCTTCTGGCAGTATTCCGAGCGCTGCAGGCGTTCGAGCCCCATCTACTGAACTTGTCGGTGCAGATCAGGACGGACAGCACGACAGCCATGTTCTATCTGAACAAGCAAGGAGGGACTCGTTCGCCAAATCTGTCCAAGCTTGCCCAGAAAATATGGATATGGGCACTCAGACGGAACATCTTCCTGTCATCGCAACATGTTCCAGGGGAGCTCAATTCCCTAGCGGATGCTCTAAGCAGAGACCCCCTCCCAGAAGAACACGAATGGGTCCTTCACAGAGACGTAGTAGAAGATCTCTTCTCTCAGTGGGGTTTCCCCACTATAGACCTATTCGCCACAAGCGAAAACAAACAATGCCCAGGATTTGCATCCAGGTTCCCCCAAACGGACTCCCAGGGGAATGCCCTGTGGATGAACTGGTCAGGGATGTTTGCGTACGCTTTTCCACCAACTCCTCTCATCAGGAAGGTGGTGTACAAGATGAACAAGGAATCAATGACGCTCATCCTAGTTGCTCCCATGTGGGCGAGACAACCATGGTTTCCACACCTACGCAGGATGGCGGTGTGCGAGCCCATCAGACTCCCAGCCTGGTACAACCTTCTGTCCCAGCAACAAGGTCAAACACTGCATCAGGAACCCAACTCTATGAACCTAGCAGCATGGCTCCTGAAGTCATAGAGTTTGGACATCTCAAATTACCACAAAGGTGTATGGACATTCTAAAAGAGTCCAGGAAACCAAATACAAGACACTGTTACTTTGACAAGTGGAAAAGATTCGTTATCTGGTGCCAGAATAAACAAATCAACCCGGTTGATTGCACTCCTTCCAACGTTGTAACATATATGCTCCACCTGCTGGATGCAGGGTTGGTTTTTAACTCTCTGAAAGTACACCTGGCAGCCCTCTCGGCTTACACCACATCCCATAACAGGGTCTCGTGGTGGAAAGTACCAGTGGTTAAAGCCTTCATGGAAGGAGTAAAGTGACTTCACCCTCCTATTTCGAACCCACCGCCAGGATGGGACCTCAACGTGGTGCTAGCTAAGCTCATGGGGCCCCCCTTCGAACCCATGCATAAAAGTAGCCTCAAACACCTGACTTATAAAACGGCCTTCTTCGTAGCCATTACCTCCATAAGAAGGGTCAGTGAAATTCAGGCTCTGTCAGTGCAAGATCCTTTCTTTACTATCCACAAGGACAAACTGGTTTTACGCACACACCCTAGGTTCTCACCAAAATTCATATCCAAGTTCCATGTAAACCAGTCCATCGAGCTTCCGGCTTTCTTCCAAAACCCACAAAGCTCGGCTGAGGTGAAACTACACACCCTAGATGTGCGTAGGGCGGTCTTATACTATGTAAATAAAACCAGACCGCTAAGGAAAACAGATCAACTGTTTGTCTCCGTAGCTACAGGCAGAGAAGGGGATCGCGTCTCTAAGGGCGCTATCTCTAAGTGGATTATCAACTGTATACAGCTGTGTTACTCTCTTTCTAAAAAGACTCTGCCGTTTACACCAAGGGCCCACTCTACTAGAGGCATTGGGGCCACTCTGGCTTTCATTGCAAATGTTCCCCTCGACACCATTTGCAAAGCAGCTACTTGGAGCTCTATTCACACTTTTACTCAGCATTACTGCATTGACACTCATTCCAAGACAGATACACAAGTGGGACAAGCGGTTCTAAGACACCTGTTTGCTCATGACCCTTCTCACATCCCACCTCCTTCTTCTGGTACTGCTCGCTAATCTATGCACAGCATGTGATCTAAGCAGATTCCACAAGCCTCAGAAGGGATACATTACTCACCGTAATCGTATTTCTGATGCTTGTATCTGCTTAGATTCACATGCGACCCACCCTTCCTCCCCTCCGAGAGAAGGCGCATGGTTGCTTGTAGTCTTACCTTTCTGTCTATCTGCTTGGACTATCTGTACTCACGCTACTCCTCATGCTACCTCATGTCAGGAAAAACACAATCTGGGGATCCTAGACGCGTGAGGGATCATGGGTACAGTGGACGTCACACTAGGGATAGTATTACTGGCACGCCCTGTGTCGACGCCCTTTTTCGATTTTCGAAAAACAAACTGTAATACTCCGCAGCTTCCACTAGATGTCGGCCTATGCACAGCATGTGAATCTAAGCAGATACAAGCATCAGAAATACGATTACGGTGAGTAATGTATCCCATATATACACACTGCCACCTAGCAGTGCATGTACATAGCCCATTATAGCCTATGAGCCACTTCATTGTGTAGTCCCTCCACCTCACTTTGGTCCTTTATGGCCCCAGCCAATGAGGTGGCAGGGCTTAAGCTCCGCCCCCGGCAGCCATCTTCAGATTTTTCACCGCAGTCTATCAGACACAGGGAATCCTCAAGCTCTCTGAGCTTTCTCAAATTCTTTCTACTTTTGTGTGGAATATATTTGTAAAATATATTCCATCTTGTTCCCCTTCTTAGGGGCTTTCTTTCCAATTAACCTTGGTGACAAAACTTGTTGTTTTCCTCTCAAAATTGTCGACTGAACTTCTCTTCAGAAATGGAGGCACCTCAGGCTGTCAGGAAGCCTTCCCTGTTCAGGGACTGCACGAGGTGCAAGAGGAAATTGGTTTACTACAAGGACCCCCACGAGCATTGCATTTATTGTCTGTACCCACATGACATTAAAAAATGCGAGATTTGTAAAACCTTTTCCACTAAGACCCTTCATGACAGGCATAGAAGACTCCTTTCATACCTGGAATCCAGGGATCAATCTTCGGACGAAGAGTCTGTCAGAACAGCTCCTGTCCAATCCAGCATTCCATCTGAGAGGCAAACTTCAAAGAGAAGGGCCTCTTCAGTGGAAAGGAGTTCCTCTCCCAAATCCAAAAAGAGGAAGCTGGAATTGATACCCTTTCTGCCTCCAGTTGACCTATCAAGCCAGAAAAAGTCAGCAAAATCTGCCTCCAGAGGTAAGGAGGAGTTTGCAAAAAACGGGGGGGGGCAGTCGTCGGCGGGTAAACCTCCCACGAGTGAAGGAAAAGGTAAAGGCCCGTCATCGGCCATACCGTCGACGAAACCAGCATTGACGACGACGACGCTTAAGACATCGTCGACAGTTAGATCATCGTCATCGGACATGTCGACCGCGAAGCAATCGTCGACGAGCAAGAAACACCACTCGTCCACGAAGCATTCCTCCATGACGCAGTCGTCCACGGAACACACTCCACATTCGTCAACCAAGCCCTCGTCGACGGGAAAAGGTCAGTCGTCGACGACGAATCCCTTGTCGACGGGAAAATCTCAGTCGTCGACGGGAAAAGCTCGGTCGACAGCGAAGCCTCCGTCGACGGGACAATCTCTGTCGTCGACGGGAAAAGCTCAGTCGACAGCAAAGCCTCCGTCGACGGGACAATCTCTGTCGTCGACGGGAAAATCTCAGTCGACGGCGAAGCCCTCGTCGACGGGAAAACCTCAGTCGTCGACGAGGATAACATCATCCATAACGCCTTCAGAGGCACCGCAAATTTCGGCAGTTACAGAGGAATTACTGCCTCTCACTCTTGAAGCTCCTGTCATTACAAGCAATATCATTGAGAAGAATACTGTAACTGAACCTCTGGTACAACAATTTTCACCTTTGGGGCACATGGCAGAACTTCCGGATATAATTCTTCAGGAAGAATTCTCCGATGCGGAAGTGGTGGAAGAGTCCATCGGTCCCTTACTGAAGCAATACAGTCCTCCTTGGCACCCGTCCACGGGAGAATCCGAATATCCTCATGACCCGGTGCTCATGTTATCCGTGCAGAGGATTGTAGAAGAATTTTACAAACGGCAAAGGGAGAAGCAAATTCGGATTAATCCCATTCCTAGAGAGTCATCCCCGATTCCAGGCACATCGGGTTGCTCTCCTTACAGGAGTAGACCGCAAAAACGGATGAGATCACCTGCTCGAAGACCGAGGAGCAGCTCCCACAGTGCTTCACCTACAAGAGTCCCGTCACCTCAGTCATCGCACAGACCGCGATCTCCGGACGTAGATCCCACCATGGTACCGTCCACCATCTCGGTATCAGACTGGCAGGAGGATCCTTTTGGTGAATTTTCGGAACCAGAAGAAGGAGAAATTACTCAGGAGCCAGACGATTGGGATGACTACGTCGTCGAGAAGCCCAGGAGGAGAGACTCGCCGGGCAAGGCCTCACCACCGGATGATCTCGTCTCTTTCCACACCATAATAGGTAAAGCCGCAGAACTGTTTAAAATTCAGGTTTCTTCGGAGGAAAGGCAATCAGTGCTTTACGAGCACAGGGACAAACGAAGGAGGACAGTGACCACAATTCCTCTCCTCGATACCATCTGGGATTCCGGATCCAAGATCCTATCTACGCCCTTATCGACTCCGGCTTTGGTGTCCAGGCCAGAAAAGAAATATAAAGCTCCGGATTCGGCACCGCTTTGTTTAAGGGGTCATACGAAACCGGACTCAGTTATTACAGTGGCGGCCAGAAAGAAACTCGCCAACCCCTCCTCACCGTTGTCGGCCCCACCGGATAAGGACGGACGTAAATTGGAAGCCATGGGCAGGAAAGTATCATCTTCTGCATCACTTACAATCAGAGCGGGTAATGCACTGGCCATGACCGCAAGATTCGATCGCGAGCTTTGGCTCCGCATGTCTAACTTGGCGAAACAATTACCACCGGAGCTCCAGGAGGAGGCAAAATCCATAATCGCGGATGGTGAAGCAACATCGGATCACATGATCGACGCAGCAGTTGATGTGGCCGAATCAGGCTTCAGACAGATGGCGCACGGCACAGTGCTCAGAAGGCAGGCCTGGATGAAGGCTACTAACTTTAGACCTGAAGTTCAGGCGCAGATACTAGACATGCCATTTGACGGCCAAGATCTCTTTAGGAAAAAGATAGATGACCATTTGAAGGCAATCAAGACAGACACTGACACAGCCAGAGCCATCAGTTCTTTAAAGGACAAAAGTAAGGACCATCGGTCTTTTCGTCCCTTTAGAGGTTCATCTTCCAAGTTCAGGGGATACAGTCGTTCTTCCTATGGTCAAAAAGGTTCATCAAGCGCATAACTTTCAAGATGGTAGCTCTACAAGGGGTGCTACCTTGGTTAAACACTAAGACAGGTCATGTCCGAAGTGCAAAAACTGCTCCAGAAGGCAGCAGTAGAGCCAGTACCCTATTCTCAGAGGGGAAAAGGTTTCTACTCCCGATTTTTCCTCGTCAGAAAGAAAAACGGTCAATGGAGGCCCATCTTGGACACAAGGCGGCACGTACCAAGCCAATAAATATCAGTCATCCAACAGATACGCCCATAGAGGCAGACGTGGCTCCGCCCAAGGGAAGTCGCAAGGCAAGCAGAACTGACGACCAATCTCCCCCCCCTTCGCCACGCCCCAGTGGGGGGAAGGGTGAGCCAGTTTTTCCAACGCTGGCGGTCAATTACATCGGACAAATGGGTGTTACAGGTGATCCGAAAGGGTCACACCTTGGAATTTCTGGACCAACCTCCTTCCCTGCCTCCAACTCCCCGCAGGAGGGCTCCACTTTCAGTTTCAAGTGCTTCCGTTCGGTCTAAAATCGGCGCCAAGAGTTTTCACGAAGTGCCTGGCACCGGTAGCGGCAAGTCTCAGGAGAGCAGGAACGGACGTTTTTCCATACCTGGACGATTGGCTGATAAAGGCAAGTTCAGCTGCAAAGGCTCGTTCGGCAGTGTCGAGGACGGTCAACCTTCTAAAAGAGTTAGGTTTCTCCATCAACCAGACGAAGTCCTGCCTCGTTCCCAGCAAGGTAGCTCTCTTCCTGGGAGCCGAGCTCGACTCCAGCATTCCCAGAGTGAGACCATCCACAGAGAGAATAGCAGCGATTCTACGCTCAACTTCGAACTTCCTACAGAAAGAGACAACATCTGTACGCTCTTACAAATCCCTATTGGGCATGATGTCATCATGCATATTCCTCATACCGAACTGCAGGCTTCGCATGAGGCCGATTCAGGAAGCTCTGGACCACCAATGGAAACAAGCTTTCGGATGCTGGGAAGACATTGTCCAGATTCCATCGACGTTGCACAAGGCCCTTCGATGGTGGAACGTTCCGAGGAATCTTCTACAGGGAATGCCGTTTCAAGCACCGACATCGACCCTCCTGCTGCGGACGGACGCTTCCTTATCAGGCTGGGGCGCTCATCTTGCGGACCTCCAAACCAAGGGATCTTGGTCGGCACAAGAGTCCCAGCTCCACATCAACGTGTTGGAGCTCAGGGCTGTAAGGTTGGCGCTGAAAGCCTTCCTACCGGTTATAGCTGGTCAAGTTCTTACGGTCCAGACAGACAACACGACCTCCATGCACTATACAAACAAGCAGGGAGGCACGAGGTCTCAGATTCTGTCGCAAGAAGCCCAACAGCTATGGGCATGGGCCTTGCGCTACGGGATACAGATCAGGGCAGAGCACCTTCCAGGAGTAGACAATGTCCTAGCGGACAGATTAAGCAGAGAATACACAGCGTCACACGAGTGGGAGTTGGACGACAGAGAAACCCGACGGATATTTGCCTTATGGGGCCATCCGCATGTTCGACCTGTTCGCCACCAGGAACAACAAAAAATGCAAGAGATTTGCGTCAAGATACCCCGAGCACCAATCGCTGGGAGACGCGTTCTCAGTGGATTGGTCGGGGAAGCTCCTCTACGCCTTCCCACCCATTCCCCTCATGTCGAGGGTACTTCTCAGGGTGAAAGAACAGGATTGTTCCTTGATTCTTATTGCACCCGATTGGGCACGGCAAGTCTGGTACGTGACGCTGAGACATCTATCCTGCAAAACCCCGATTCGTCTCAAATCACATCGATATCTACTGACACAACAGAACCGCAAGGTCCTCCACCACGACCCGAGGAGCCTGTCCCTCAAAGCATGGTTCCTGAGCAGCGTAAACTAATGCACCTAAAGTTACCATCAGAATGCTGGGATATCATCAGGGCCGCTGGAGCCCCGTCCACGCAACTCACCTACACCAGAAAATGGACCAGGTTTTCCAAATGGTGCGAGACCTCTGCGATCGATCCCCTCACGGCCTCGGTTGATCAAATTCTGCCTTACTTGTTGCACCTGGCTAAATCAGGGCTCTCACTGTCCTCTATCAAGGTCCATCTGTCAGCCATAGCGGCCTACACAGTAACCGCGGAGACGCAAGCCTTACTCTCCTTACCAGCGATCAAGATCTTCCTGAAAGGGCTGATGCGTACTTATCCGCCTACACCTACACCAGTTCCGGACTGGAGCCTCAACACCGTCTTAACAGTCCTCATGCAACCTCCCTTCGAGCCCATACATAGATGCGATATAAAATTCTTGTCCTGGAAGACATCCTTCCTGGTAGCCATCACATCGGCCAGAAGGATCAGTGAGTTGCAAGCTTTGTCTTCGGAACCTCCATTTACCTTGTTCCAGAAGGACCGCGTCATCTTAAGGCCTCACCCGAAGTTCCTCCCCAAGGTACTTTCGGAGATGTCGTTCACTGAGCGCATTGTTTTACCAACCTTCTTCCAGAATCACGCTTCGGAAGCGGAAAGGACATTACACTCTCTAGACGTTTCTAGGGTGTTGAAGTTTTACTTGCAAAGAACCAAGGAGTTCCGCTCCTCAAACCGGCTATTCATTTCCTTCTCGGGCCGTACCAAGGGCCAACATATATCCAAACAAAGCCTGGCACGCTGGGTATCGTCCTGCATTACCCACTGTCATCAGTTGAAAGGCGACCCTTTAACTAGACCGCCGTCTGCGCACTCCACCAGAGGAAGGGCGGCGTCAACAGCATTCCACGCAGGGGTGGCCTTGAAAGACATATGCAGAGCTGCCACGTGGAGCACTCTCCATACTTTCGCGAAACACTACTGCCTGACTGAAGATACCAACAAAGAAACTGCAGTTGGACAGGCAGTGCTCCGCCATCTCTTTGTGTAAGGTAGGACCAGCCTCCTTTCCCGAAGTATGTAACCGTTGTGTTGCTGCATGGTAAAGGTTTGATCAGAAATATGTTTTTCTGTAATTATGCATATCTGTTTATAATGGTGGCATGTTTTAACTGCTTGGTATTCTATTCAAGCATCTGAATCTATGAAAGATCCAATGCTGGAGAAGTCTTAGTTACTTACCTGTAACTGTATTTCTCCAGCATTGGTATCTTTCATAGATTCACATGCGCCCGCCCGCCTCCCCTGAGAGGCTGCTCCTATGCTCGGCATCCATCATACTGTAATCTCTACGGTTCAAAATCTGAAGATGGCTGCCGGGGGCGGAGCTTAAGCCCTGCCACCTCATTGGCTGGGGCCATAAAGGACCAAAGTGAGGTGGAGGGACTACACAATGAAGTGGCTCATAGGCTATAATGGGCTATGTACATGCACTGCTAGGTGGCAGTGTATATATATATATATATATATATATATATGTATATATATTTTTAAAAAATATATATTATTATTATTATTTAATTTATCACCGAGGATTCCCAGTCTGACGACGGGGAATATTCAAGCATCTGAATCTATGAAAGATACCAATGCTGGAGAAATACAGTTACAGGTAAGTAACTAAGACTTCCAGTTCATACACGTTTTAATCAAAGTGTGCAACTTATGAAGCCAACCATGTTATTTAAATACTACAAAATAAAACGACTTTTAATTTACAAACTCAGTTTTGTCTAATTACTCATTCTTAAAGCACAATTTTTAACTGCACACAAAAACTCCAAAACATGTATTGCTACTACTGCCATGTGCAACTAGCCTTATATATCTTGGGAGGGGTCATTATCACTTGGGATAGTGACCCTTTCCCAATGTATGGGTCCCGGTTTCGCCTCTGGCCATAAATTGGTGGTGGGTTGTTATCCCACGATAACAACGCCACCCTACTATAGTGGTAACCAGCCTAGTTTTGGCTACAGATAATGTTGGTATGTGGGTCTCGCGGTCTTCGCATTCCCTCTAGTGCCTTCTACTTGCTAGAAGGCAAGAGCAAATTTGCATTAACCCTTTGGCTTCTCACCTCACTTTATAGCTCTACCCTTCTGTCCTGGGGTTCAGTGCCTTCCACTGCGGGTAGGGGCAGTGCCTGACTGACTTTCTATTCCCCTTCTACACTAAGTGGGTCTGACTTTTCTTCACAAAATGATCGATTTGGATTGCCTGCAATCTCTGGGTTACTTAATCTGTGCATAGATTGTTGGGTCTGAAGCTGGCCTCCTGTTCTGAGTGGTTTCTCCCACTCATGATGGGTAAACCACACATAAGCACAACGTTTAAATGCTCCTCGTCACAGGAGGAGGCACCCAAACCTACATCAAAAGTCAGAAATCTGGGAGTCCGCTTCGATTCTGCAGTCAGCTTCACCTCTCAGACAAATGTAGTCCTCAAAGGGACTCATTTCCAAATATCCCTACCACGGATAGATCTAAGCAGGTCTCTGGTAAAGGTGAGACTGGACTACTGTAATGTGGTCTATTCCAGCCTTCCTATGCAACTATCAGCCAGGCTGCAAAGAGTGCAGGCGCAGGCTGCAAGACTGGCTTTGAAGTTGAGGAAACATGACCATATCATCACCCTATTTGTCCCTCTCCCTACCCTTCATGGACGACTGTACAGCACTTTTCCGTCACCACATCATCTTTAATTCCGCAATTTACCCACCATCGAATCCCTCTGTCATTCTGTCCTGTACTCCTTACTGGTTTATGTTTCCACCTTTCCCTGCAACATCTGGCCGTCAAGTCACAGCCTCTCCCCCCATTGTAAAGGACCTATGTCCTGCGATCTGTTATCAATGGTCAATTCTGTACGCGTTTTTGTACCAAAAATGCATTGATTTCTCAGTGATTTTTATAAATGACTAAATGAAATAAACATATATCAAGCCCACCCTTCAAGCGCTTCGCTGTCGCCCCATAAACTCAAGAATCAAATGCAATATCCTTAGGCTCAGGCACAAAGCATTCAGGTGCAAGAGCCCAGAATACCTTCCTAAACTGCCCTACCCACTGCATACCACCCAGAAACATGTGCTCATCCAAAATGCAAAACATCTGCCAACAGAAGTTCAAGTGTATTAAGAAATGCGGTGTTCAAACCCTATGGAGAGATGGCCTAAACTGTAGAAGGCGCTCAGGCCGGCTCTTAGAAACCAACCAAACCGCCTCTCCTCCTGAAAGATGCTGAAACTTTGTTGTGTCACTGTCTGTGTTTTTTTTACTAAATGAGAACCAACAGTTGTGATGAATGAGAAAAGCTGCGCCTAGCCATACTGTAACCTCAAGACAACAGATAGAAATGACAGTAGTCCTACTCTATCAGTCTGCCTTCCTCTCATTTTCACTCTATCCCTTGAATTGCTCCCACCACTAGTACTATCCATTATCCAGTCTTCCACTGCACGTCACATTCTGCTGATCCACCTTCCTCATTTACATTTCTTAGGGATCTAATTCTAGTTCACTTTCCTCGTCCTGTACATTGCCTGTTCGTTGTATTCTTCATGCTCACCCAAGTAGGACCCTTGCTTATTTGCAAAAACTCTTTGAGTGGCCACGAGGCAACACTGAGCTAAGGGCGCAAAATGTACAATCGCCACTAGCCGTTAGCTAATGATGATGGACTTTTGGTAATAGATGGCGGGCTGTGTGTGTGTGTAGAATTGAGCTGGCAAGTGACTTTTATGGCTGGCTAATAGCTTGAAACTTAAAATTGTAACTCCTGCTGAGATACTACATAAACAAATTAGTCTCCATCAGAAAAAAAGATGCAGAGGTTAGTGCACTTTTAAAATGTTGTCTTTAAGTTAGCATGTGTTGTATGTACTTTACTTTTGCACAATTATTGTGCTGAACCCGTTTTTGTTTCAACCACGAGGCGCTGTTTTGTCTTCACTGTTGTCAATAGAGAATGCAGTGTGGTTTAAGTAACATTTCTTGACGCTGGCGCATGTACATGGAGTGGGCGTTTCTTATGTAGGCGGCCATCAAACTGATGTTTGCTGAGTGCATAAGTAATCTTTCCACATCCACATGTGTCCTGTCTCTGCAGTCACATTCGCTTCCCTTCCGTGTCCGTCTGTGTGTGTTATCAGCATCTGTGCAGTCATGGGTTTTGCATTGCCATGTGAGCCGATGTGTTTGCATGCAAATTTGCATTTGTGGAATAAGTGTGCAACTTTTTGTCTACTTCACTTGTGGCAAACTATCAATACATTTTGCATTTCCTAAAAAGTAGAGTCTGTAGCTCAAGTTTGGCTAATCAGATTTTCAAACGGCGTGCGTCAATTTTAGGTCTGGACTTTGGGCATCATTACGAGTTTGGTGTTAATGTGGTGGTTACCGCTACGTGGTGGTAATGTGGTGGTTACCGCTACTTGGTCCCGTAGGTTTACCATGGGATTGCAAGTGTTGGTAGGGAAGTGTTCATCCCCATTCTTGGAGTCCGTAAGACTCCATGGGTATAGCCTTATATACCCAAGTAGTGCAATCTTTTGCAATGTTGAGCTTTCTATTCCTGCTGTTTTCAACATATACAGCATACAGACACAAAAGGCCAAGTATTGCATCATGGGCCAAGTGCAGCCTCAATCGCACAAGTACCACCACGTTAAGCCTGATAGGCTAGGTATTGTTGTCTTATGAAAGGTACATGCTCCCATGCCCAGGGCCTGCCATGATGCACCAACTCTAGTCTTATTTGGCGAGGCACAGCCTTAAGCCACTTGCCCAACACACCACAAAAGCAGTGGCGGATGAAAAAAGAAAACGGTCCCATGGGCAAGAATGTCAAAAACTACGTGGGTTTGGAGGTCGGGCTGATGATGGGGTGGACTTGGGTCTAACAGTGGTACATTTTTTGTTAAACGATTCGACGTGCTAGTGATTTGCTCAGGATCACACACTTTGGTCAAGTGGAGAAGTTGGGATTTGTGTCCCGATGTACTGGTTTTACATCTCTAGTTTAGGCAGTAGGCCCTGTTTCCTCCTATCTCAGTTTTATTTTGTCACCAAAATACAATTATTCCTACAGTTGTAGTTTGTCAAGAGCAGACACAGTTGTCTGTGTTTTAATAAAGCTGACTTCCTAAGCATTATACCATATGGCATACTAACCTGAAAAATATATAAATCTTCATAGAAATGTATTTGGTACAATCAGTATAATATGTTCTCTTCTTTCTCCCATGCAGCGCTTTCTATTATATACGTTTGTTAATAACCGAACGTTATCCATTGTAATGGTCAACATAGGACCAATAAAAGGGCGAGTCAGCATTGCTGGATGGGGCGGGGGGGGGGGGGGTCTCAAACCGGCAACAGGTCATAGGATGAATTGTTACAAGCATCAATCACTTAACTCACTGAGCCATCTGCATCTACTTCTATGCACTGGATAAAAAGGTTATGTATTAAATATACACCGGTACACGGAAGATGGTGGTTTGCATAGTTTGCAATTAAATGACACAAATAAGATTTGAAAAGTCACAATTAACAAACTGCAAACCCGGAAATGTGAAACACAGATGAAAGTATATAAACATACACAGGTTTCTAAACACCTCCCAATCTAGCATTTGTTCCTTGTTTGTGGTGACTCTTCTTTTCTAAATTACAATTCCTTGAAACACACTCACTCTGTGCCAAACTCGGCACACACTGAGCAGTATTCATGTAACTCGTTCAGCAAATTCATATTCTACACTCCTCCTCCCTGCATTAAAAGTCACATAGGTTGGCGCATGGGAAAAAGAGTGAGGCCCTTGCCCCTCAGTCCACAGCCTGTCTATACCACTGCCCATTATGAGCATAAGAGCACTGTGACGACTTCTGCCCTGCAGGAGTACAACGATGAGTAGAGGCTAAAACGCTCACTCAGCCCTCACATGTCTACAAACCAAGAGCCAACACAATCATAAAGGTAAAACAGGCACAGTCAAGAGCTATTGATTGCCTTTTGTGGTAATGTGGGCCAAAGTAAGGCTGTACTCTTAAGAGGGGTTGTGAATGTGGTTCAGTAGCAAACCAAACCCGGAAGTATAACAGTCCAAAATAAACGAATGTCCAATCAAGGTTCTATAAAAAAATATAGACACTTTAATTAAACATGCCATGTACAATAATAACTAACTAGAAAAACCCTACACAAAACCCACCCCTGAGGAAACGAACACAGAATAAGCAAAGGTAGTAGATACAGCACTCTGGCTAATGAACCAGGGGTGAAAGGCAAGAAAAGGCAACTATGTTCTTAAAAAAAGATATGTAAATGGGAGCAAAAAGGGTTCACAGTGACTAACCAGTCTCTAGGGCCCGAAAATGGACCACAGGAGGGGGCAGTTATCAGTCAATAGTACCTTCTTTGCAGTTCTTGGTGGTTTGACAACACCGATCAAGACTTCTTAGCACTGGGCAAAGATCAGGAGAGAGCAACAAGCAGCAACAGGGGGTCCTGCTGGTCACATGTTCTGAACAGTTCTTGAAACGTGCTCCAAGCAGTTCAGTGCAGAATAAACACTAGGATCCCAGCTGTCTTGGCTCTCAGAGGGCTGTGAGTCCAATCTAGGAGCTCATGGACAAGATGAGTCTTTTTCTCATGCTCGCAACAGCAGGGGAGTCTGGCGCACAACTGCAGGGGTCCTCCGACACTGCGAGGTCCTGAATACCGCTGTGGCTGACAGAGAGGCGGTGTTGCTCTACCAGCAGGTCACTTCTTAGGTTGCTGTGAGTCCCACTGCAGGGACAATATGGGCCCTTGTCCTCGGGCTCTCAAACACGGGGAAGGCTGGCACACAACTGCAAGGGTTCTCCAACACAATGTGGTCTTGGGTACCGCTGTGTCTGGCAGAGAGGCAGGTCCTGTTCCAGTAGCAGATTGTTCCCAATGGTCCCAGGGGATGTTTAGGGGACAGAGATGGTCTCTGCCTTGAAACCCTCCCTTCAACCTCACAACTGGAGAACTTTAGAAAGGACTGCTCTCTCACCTGTGTGCAGTGAAATCTTCTCAAGTGATGATTATTATCACTGTATTTTATTATTATTATTATTATTATTATTATTATTATTATTATTATTATTATTATTATTATTATTATTATGATGATCATGATCCAAAGAAGCTTCAAGATGATTCCCAATGTGATTTCGAGATGTGGTGGAGGCCTCCTTCTTTTATAGGCAAAAGTCCCCAGGTGAGCCTGCTTTAGGGGTTTAATCCCTGCCCTTGATGTCACACCCAAAGTACTCTGCTCCAGAAGAAGTGGAGATATCAGGAAAGAGAAAGAGAGGCAGAGAGAATCAAGATGGGAGGATCCTCCCAAAGCTGTGCAGACCCCTCTCTGGCTCACCCTAACTCTGCCACTCCCCTCTCAATTGGATCAAAGACCTTTAGAAATGCAGCCCCCAGGTGTGAGTCCTGGCTCTCTGTGAATGTGTGTTCCTCTTGGTTTCTATTCCCATGCTAGCGTCCTGTGGAATGACTGTCCTTGGGGAAAGGGTGTTACCCGCTGTTACAAAGGAACAAAGAGAAGCAATCCCTGTCAGTGAACAGGGTGGCCCTTGTCTGAGAGGAATACACATAATCCTTTCACAGCTGAACTGTGCCCACAGGGCTGACCCATATGCAAATTCAATGTAATGTAGCTGGGAATAATCTGAGAGATGCTGGCCACCATACCCTATCTCGGGTATGGTTTATATGTGTAGTTTGTTGTGCCACCAGGACAACATCCTCGGTTATGTCGTTTTTGGAACAGGGGTGCATATTTTAAATGAAGCCCCTGTGCTCCAGAGACTTGGGTGTCACTGCAGCTGTCACAAAGGCACCTGTGACCTCTGAACTTGCTCTATGCCACTGGTAGTGCAGGTGCTGTGAATCCGGATACTGATGCAGAAAGAAACGAGTACACACTATGCTTTAGGCATGGAGTTTATTGAATGGGAATCTGATTAGCAGATGGAATTATCTGTATCATTTTATTTAATAAAAACTGTCTCTTTTTGTGCGGGAAGAGGTTTCTGTTACTCCACAGGCATCTAACTACACCTTATTGAGAGCCTTGTTGCTTAGTGTCTGCTCTTCTCTGAAGCTTGCCCTTTAGCTATGTTTCTTTACTACTGAGAGGGCTCCTGACAAAACTTGTATAACTGAAACTTAGCTGTGTGATTTGCTAAGCCCTGCAATTGCTGCTTCAAATTTTGCAGGTTATTTGTTACTTCAGGATCGCCTTGCCTTTAAAGGAGGCAGATTGGCCTGTATATATTGTTCTACTCTTCATTTAGATACTACTTCCCTCTGTAATTGCAGGAGGCGCAATATTTTTGGTTAATGGGCTTGTTCCTCCTTCAGCCTCAGTATTGTAAGTGTTGGTTTACCATCCCTTTGGGTCGATCCATCAGTTTGCTAATCTTTTCATAGAGGTGATCTGTCATGCCCTCCTGCAAAGTATGGGACCGTTGGCGGCACCATTAGCTTTTTCCATCACGCTCTTGCTGTTATGCCTCGAGCGGTCTAGTTTATTTCCAATATGGCCACGCTACGGTTTAAATGTCCCCGATTCCAGCGTTTCGGTGCATTGCACCTTTGCTCTTCTGTGCCGAGCGCTAGTCGCTTTCCTATTCTATCCGCCAACACTCCGCTTGTTTCTCTGAGTGTTTGACAGTGCGCTACTTGCACCCTTCGTGGAGCCCCTTGCTGCCGCAACCTTCCTTCTACTACGCTCCGCAGAGCTTCTTGCTGCCGCAATCTTCCTTCTCTCTCTGCGTGGTGTTCTTGTTGCTGCGTCTTTCTCGCTCTAGCTGCATCCTTCCTTCCTCTCTGAGTGCTCTTCTACAAGGCTCTATTTCCCGACTCGCGGGAGTATTATTTCATCCACTGTTCTTGTTACCCGGAATTCTCTCTGGATGCTTTTGTTTCTTCTACTCTTTCTTTCTGTCTTTGTTCCTTTTCTGGTCCCTATTGAGGATTCCTGTTTCCTTTCAATAACACTGGGACTCCACAGCCTTCAGTTCTGCTTGCTAGAGTTCTTCCTGAAGGAATCATTTGCATCAGTTCATCATCATTCCTCGCTGTTCTTCATCAAGCAGTTCCGGAAATTCCATACCATCTGTGACCGGACTCGCAAGGTTTTTCAGCCAGGAGACTTTTCCCTGTTGCTGGGGTTCGCTCCTGGGGAGACCCCGCTGTTGGGGTTCTTACAACCGACAACGTGGCATCCCGAGGAGAGAGACCTTATTTACACCAAAAGAAGAAGGATAAAAAAGGAAATGACACGCTTAAGATCCACCGGAGGAAGAAGGATCCTGAAGACTGCTCCACTGAGGAAGTAGGTGAGGAGGAAGGGAGGGAGGCTTCTTCAGAATCTGACATGATCTTGTATCTTGCTCTTTTCCCTAATTGTCTTACTACACTTGGAGGCTTTATTTTTTTTTGGAAAACTTTATTTTTTGAATTTACTAACAAACTGTTACATCACAACTACACCCACATTAGGGTGCAACAACGATGCGCCAACCAACTCCCCCCAGCCCCCTCACACCCGTCGCCAGCCCATTGGATTCAACAGGGTAGTGTGTCCACATCAGCAGGTTTTAGTATGTATGCCAGTTCTAATGTTTGGGTAAACTAGGAGTCTGTGAGCTAGGAGCCACGTCTTCCTGGCGAGGACGATGTGGGTTCCTCTGCCTCATTGATTAAGTATGTGACTAATGTCTGGGGGGCGTGCATGCTGGGGTAATATTTTGATGAAGTCTGACTCCACATCCTGTCAATAGAGAACGTCTTTGCGCCAGTTTGCCAACGTCGGGACTGGTCCACGGCCCCACGGCATGGCAATTCTCCTGTGAGCAAGCGTCAACAGAACTCCCGCTAGTTTTCTTATTGCCGGTAATAGTTGCTTGGTCATCCCGAGTAATGCCACCAACGGGGTGGGTTGTAGTTCTTCTCCCACTATCGCTGAAGTGGTCTGTAAAACCTGTGTCCAGAATGGGATCAGCATGGGGCAATCCCATGCGAGGTGGAAGAAATCGGCTGTCGAGTCTCCGCATCTTTCACACGCCACTGATGATTCTGGTTGCTGTAGGTGTTTCTTGGCCGGGGTGAAGTATGTCTGGTGCAGGAAATTAAAATGAATTTGCTTGAAGCGCGAGTCCAGCGCTATTTTTTGCGTTTGCCTTAGGATGTATGACCATTCGTCATCTGGGATTGATTTATGGAGGGATCTCTTCCCATCTTGTTTCCGCACGTGTGTTAACAGGTACTGTATCAGTTAATAAAGATTTATAAATGGATGCGATAAATCTGCCCTCACCTTGTGCCTGGATCACATTATGTAGTAATTGCCATGTGGGTGGTTGTTGAGGGAATGTAGGGAAAAGTGCTTGGAGGGTATATCGGAGCATGAAGTAAAGAAACGTGTCCAGGGAGGTGGAGCTCCCTCTCTCGATTGCTTGCTGAGGTGCTATAAAGGTTTCTTCACAGAATAGATCTCCCAGAGTGTTTATCTGAAGCTTCGTAACCCATTTATGGAAAACCCTTTCCGATGTTAGGGGAATTCGTGGTATGAATTCAATAGGAAGGAGGGGAGAGTATCTGTAACGCTCACCTGATTCCCACGGAGGCGCTGGTCCCGGCTGAACTCTTATAGTCTATTCAATTGAGAAGCGTAGAGCTCGGATGACTCTCTGGACTGGGCTTCCTCTTATTGACCGTCTGGCTTGCAGGGTAAGGTTTCTGCAGGCGGCAGAAAAAAGGGTTAATGACCGTTTGGCTGGACTTCCTCCTCACTAATCGCCAACTCTCCGAAAGTCCAATGTCCTGGTGAACTCTCACCTTAGGCGTATAAATGCTGGGCTCTCCATCCTGCGACTTATGCAGGGGTGCGTGGGTTCCAGTTACGTCACTGGAGATCCTCAAAGTCGTTTGTGGCCTTAGAAGTGGCACAGGTGCTGAAATGCCAAAAGGTGATGCCGCTGTTACTGCACGAGCGGATGCCAGTAGGTATAAAGAGTTTATAGTCTTGAAGAGATGGGCACCTTTAATGAAGTCTTTGCATTGTCTTTTTCAGGTGCCTGGATGCTGAGGGCGTGGTCACTGAGAGCGCGACACGTGCGGTTGTACGTAGGTAGGAGAATTTCAATGACACCTCAATAATGTCCCTGGTTTTCTGTTTTCAGGTCTTGAGATGTTGCAGGCGTTTTCCCAGTCGCGGATGCACGTGGGGAAACACGTAAGTGTTAGGCTTTCTTGCAGTCTTTAATGGCACTTAAATAATGTCTTTTCTTGTTTTCAGGTGCCGGGCTGCTGCGGTTGAAGAGATCGTAATACGCGCACAAAAGCAGGTGAGAAAAGTAAATGCGGCCGCCTTCACCCGATTCCTACTTAACAATGTTCTTTGTCTTTACAGGTGCCGTTAGGCTGCTGAAGAGAAGGCCGCGAAGAATCCGTGAAAGCACAGATGGATCAGGTAAGCGAGCGCGGCTGCGAACGTGTTGTAACTTGCTAACCTTATGTTTCTTTTGCTTGCAGGTTCTGCCGGTGTCTGGATTCCTGGATGGTAAGTATAGTTCTCGTGTCTTTCTTCCACAGGTTGCTGAGCTGAAGCTGGAGATGTCACTGGAATGCTGGAGTTGACTCGGTGAGCGTCCTGCTGCAGATGCAGAATAACGCGAAGCACTTTTTCCCAATCGGGTGTGGTTTAAATAGTGTTGGAGTGATTGGGTGTCTTCTTCCTCAGCCTCGCCCAGGCAAAAGAGTTCCTGTGTTCCAGAGCTAAGGAGTGGCACCAGCCCCACCCAGGTAAGAAAGTAGTCCCAGTTCAGGGAATAGTTCCTCCCAGCAGAAGGCTGGGGACTTCATCCTGCCAGCATTTGCAAAGGTGAGTATGCAGCATGGTCTGCTACAGGTAGGTCCACCCAAGCACCTTTGCAAGAATTATGAGCCCGGCGCCCCTGGTGCCGGGACTGAGGTTCCTTATGAGCCTGGCGCCAGAGGCGCCAGGACATGGTCCAAAGGGCCCCAATAGGGATTTGCTGGAGCCGGGGACGAGGGTCGTGAGCCTGCTTCCGGGGATGCTGGGCTTGACTTGGCTTCTCGGGAGCAGTGCTCATGACAGTATCTGATATGAATGTTATATTTTTGAGCCATCTTTTTCCAGATCTCGTAGGTTGCAAGGACTACGTTAAGTGTGGTATGGGGTTCTGGCCGATGACTGATAAGGACTGCTCTCAATAGGTTGGGTGTTGCTAGGGCTGATTCTATTTCAACGTGTGGTCTAAGGAAGTGCGTGGAGTACCAGTGGCTTAGAAATTGCACTTGGGCTGCCCAGTAATATCGTTCCATGTCAGGGAGGGCGAGGCCTCCACTGGACACTGGTAGAATTAATGTTGAATAAGCCACCCTCGCTGGTTTGCCCACCCAGAATAGTTCAAGGACTAGACTTTTAATTCGCTTTAGGAAGGACTGTGGTATTAGGATGGGTATGTTAGCAAATAAATATAGTAGTTTTGGCAGTGTCACCATTTTTACAAGCGAGACCCTCCCCCATAAGGTCACTGGGACACCATCAGGACACCTTCTCCTGCAGTGTCTTCACTACTGCCTCATAGTTATCGTGGAATATGTCCTGGTAGTTCAAAATCCCCAGGTAACGTACATGTGCTTTCTCCCATGCAAAATGATAGTCATCTGCAAATGGCCTAGTGCCTGGAGTCAGCGGGAAAATGATTCATTTAGAATGATTGATTTTCAGGCCAGATACTGCGCCGAAGTTTATCACCTCACGCCTGATCGGGTTTAGGTTTTCAACGGGGTCAGGAATGAACAACACTACATCATCCGCATAGAGGGATTTTATTAGCTTGTGTGGGCCTATGGTAAGGCTTGGGATCGCAAATTTGACGCTAGGGGTTCCATTATTAGGGCAAATATTAACGCGGGCAGCCATGTCTGGTGCCACGATGTAAAGTAAAAGGGGTAGATTTTGTTGAACCCAAAACAATGGAGGCTTGCGGGTTGGTGTACAACAAAGAGATGAGTTAGATGAAGTGGGCTCCGACGCCTAATTGAGTAAGCACTGCAAACAGGAAAGGCCACTCAATGGAGTCGAAGGCTTTCTCGGCGTCTAGTAGAACTGCAATGGCCTGGTGGGCAGGGTCTAGTGCCTCTATGAGGCCAAATAGCCTTCTGATGCCGAAAGTTGTGTTGCGTCCAGGCACAAAACCAGCCTGGTCTGCAAGCACCAGCGCCGGCATCAAGGGGAGCAGCCTGTTTGCCAGTATTTTTGCCAGGATCTTATTATCGAAATTTAGTAAAGAGATAGATCTGTAAGACGCACACTCTTCGGGGGGCTTGCCTGTTTTGTGTAGTATGAGTATGTTGGCTTCACAAAGGGTCTATGGCAGGGATCCAGTTCCTAACGCTTCAACGTACACCTCCACAAGGCTGGGGGCCAGAGTGCTTGTGAAGGCTTTTTTAAAATTCCCCCGTTAGTCCGTCGGGTCCAGGGGCCTTGGTGTTCAGAAGGGTTTTGATGGCTTCTATGATCTCTTCTGCCGTAATAGGTTCATTAAGGGGTTCCGTAATTCCCTCTTCACCCAATAGAGTTCTGTGTCTGACGCCGTACACAGATACCTGGAAGAGTTGGAGTTGTGTTTTGAGGTGGGCAGTTCTTGGGAGAAGTTTCAGAATTCTTCCACGATTTCTTCTTCTGTATGTACTATCGTGGCCTTGCTTGGTACGCACTCTTTCTACCATCGTCGGTTTCCTGTCTGCACTTATCAGTTTGGCAAGGAGGGCTCCTGGTTTTTGGCCTTCGCCGTATTGGCGGATCTGCCTATCCCGGCCTAGGAATTTTAGTTCACGCTCTGCTGCAGCTCTAAAAGTCATTAGTTCCTCCTTAAGTGCCGCTTGGATTCGTGGATCATTTTGTATTGGAGTACTGAGACTCGAGACTTTTCAAACGTTCTTCACTAGTGGCGAGTTCACGTCTAATTAGTTTTAGTTTAAGGATGCCGTTTTCCTTGGCCAGACAGACCCCTCTGATGAAGCACTTTAGTGTTTCGCAGAATGTGCTCATCGAGGCAACTGAGCCCTGGTTTATTTCTATGAACGTTGCAATCTCGTCCCGTAGCTCGGATTCAAACACCAGGTCCCGCATAGAACCTGGCTTAAATCGCCATTGGAGTAGTCGCGGTTTGGTGACGGAGGGTTTGCAGTCGGAGGTCACGGCAGCGTGATCTGAAAAGGTTTTAGGGAGGATTTGGCAGGGTCCCCACAGGAAAGGACCTCTCGAGGAGACCAGCAGGTAGTAGATCCAGGAGCTCGTGTTGTGTACTGCCGAATGTGTAGTCGCGCTTCTCCCAGTTATTATGTCTCCATATATCCACAAGGTTGTAAGCATCACAAATTTTCCGTAGCTGGAGGCTAGCTTTGGGCATTGGCAAAGCTGTGTTTCATGATCTATCATTCAAGGGGTCTAGAGTAGTATTCAGATCTCCTCCCCAGATGATTGTGGCAGAACCCGACTCAGCAAGGTGTGTGAGGACCCAGTCGAAATTATTTGCTCCGTCTACATTAGGGCCGTATGAGTTGATGAAAATAACCTCCTTGCTTGCCAGGATGCCCCTCACCAACAGCGATCTGCCCTCAGTGTCTCTTTCAGATTTTATCAGATGGAAGCCGGCCCTTTGATTAATCAGAATAGCCACTCCTATGGCATACGACGAATACGAGGAGAAATACCTATGACAGCCCCAATTTCGGGCCCAGTGGTGTTCTTTTCCTGGGAGGAGATCTGTCTCTTGGATCAAGGTCACATCCACCTCATATCTCTTCAGGTATTGCAGGATTTCCCTTGTTTTGGATGGGAGGTTGCCTCCTCTAATGTTCCATGTGGCGACTTTGAATTGCCCAACTGGGATTCTTATCAGAGCTGATTTTACAAGATACGTCCAGCAGTGTTGCGGGATCCCGTGGGGGATGAGCATGAAGGGCTGCTGGTGCATTTCTTGATGTTCTGCTGAAGTGGTTTAGCGTTGTATAACTGCATGGCGGACTGGTTGGGGCTGGGTGCCCGGTGGCGCTTACCCCCCCCTTTAATAACAACCTTCCTTACACGGGCAACCCCCCAACTTGCCCGTTTGTTTACCTCTTCCGGGTGTGAACCGCAACTTTGCGTGTCCGACTCCCATTTTCCCACCCTTTAACAAACAACTGGTAGCGTAACTTTTGCTGTGCAAGGGGCACTAAGAGCTTCCCAAGCTGCGCGGCCCTGGCACTCTTAAGTCGACAGTTTCGGTTAAGATGCCGTTGTTAGTAAATGTTATTTCAGCCTTTGACCTTAGTTGGTTATGTCGGGTTCCTTTGGTTTCTTTCACTCCGTGTTCGTGCATGGCTAGGGTTCAGTGCGGGACAACCAGCCCGATCAAGGTATGCGTTTATTTCATCGGGAGTCTGAAAGAACTGGACCCTCCCAGCATGTTGTATCCTGAGCTGTGCCGGAAAGCGCATCGAGTAGGCAATTTGGTTATCCCTGAGCCTTTGCCTGCTAGCTGTGAAGGAATCTCCTCTGTGCTTGTACCGCAGGAGAGTAGTCTGGGTAGAAATGCACTCTGTCTCCATCATGGTGTAGCTCTCCCATTTCCCTGACGAGTCGGAGAATTGTGTCCCGAACCTTATAGTTAAGCAGTTTTGCAATTATTGGCTGGGGGGGGGGGCACCCGGGATAGGCCTAGCTGATGGTATTCTGCGGGCTCTCTCGACAACAAATATGTGAGAGAGAGCCTCGCGGCCGAAGAGGGTGGTACACGGCGCCTCCACATAATCTTCCATTTTCATTTGCGGCTGGTGTTCCCTCACTCCGACAATTCTGATGTTATTTCTCCTGGAGAGGACCTCCAAATCTTCACTTCGAGCATTTGCCACCTTCATTTGGGTCTCCAGTTGTGTCACTCTGGCCGCTAGGGTTGCTGCGCCGTCGTCCAGATCGGACACGCGGTGTTCAACCTCATTCAGGCGTTCAGTGTGCGTGTCAAGGCGATGTTGCAGGAGGTCAACTTTCGAGGCAAGGCCATCCATCTTATTGTTCAGACTCCCTATGCCTGCCTTCAAGTCCAGTAGGAGTTCCCTGATGCCCGTAGAGCACGCTCCCTTGTCCGTCTGGAGTGCACTGTCTACTCTGGATTCAGGCTCCTCCAGTATACTGGGCGTTTTGGGGGCTGATCCGGTCTCAGATTAGCTTCTGCTGTGTTCTATCCGTTTTGCTCATTCTATTTGTGCCGGTGGAGGTAACCTCGTACAGTGTTTGGAGGCTGTAGGCAATTAATGCGACCCCTGCTGTTATTTAGGGGGGTGGGTGGGCACCACACCGTGTGGCGGCAGTACTTTGTCGGAGTGCGACGCTCTGGGGTACTGCTGATGGCTGTAGTGTTGTGTGGTGTTTACATTGCAAGTAGATTCTGTCTGTTATGCCTTGGGAGCGCACTGGAGGGCGCGGGGATGAGTGCCTCCCGCAAGACGGTGAGGCGAGAGAGCCACCTCCTTGTGTCGTCTGGTTTGGCCTGCTTTTCCTCTCTCCTCACTGTCGCCCCATTGAGGTTTGGGGATTCAAGGTTGCTGGTTCTATTAGGAGTCGGAGAGCAGTGGCACATATGAAGCAAGCTAAACAGGCCCAGAGGCCTCTCCCCTGGGGCTGCCCGAGCGGGCGTGCTGTGGATCCAGCAGGGGAATGTTCAGTCCGAATGCGTGTCGCAGTGTTTAATAGCAGCCGCTTGCGCCGTACCTGATCGGTATTGTGGGACGTCCTCTGGGCCTCGTCTACTGCTTCAGGGCTCGTTCCGTTGGCCCGCCGCTGCGCGCAGTCTTTGGGGCTCCCTGCCTGGTCTCACCCTCCTCGCTGAGAGCGGGGGGGGGTGTTACAGCCCGCCGGTGCCGCTCTCCGCTGCTGCTGGGGGGAGCCGTCCTCACTCTTGCGACCACGGAGCCAGACCCGGCCACTCTCGCAGTCCATCTGTGTTCGGCGGCAGCTGCTGGTTGATCGCACTCGTCGCGGTCGCAGAGTTGCTGTGCCACGCGAGGGGTCTCCGCACGGGCCCCAGACTCAAGTGTGCCTCCGAGATCTTCCCCGGTGCAGGAGTAGCCGCACCCCTCGCAGCTCCACCCTGCTTCCTCAGGATACGTTGGGCTTGATCGCTTTCCCCAGCCCCCCGCTCTGCACGGTCACGAAGCCGGCCACCGGCGTCCGGCCGTCAGCAAGGCCTCTCCGGATGCTTCATGTCCCGGACATGTGAGGTGGTGTCTGCGGCCACGGAACCTCCGATTTCAGTCCAAATTGCACCGCTTGGTTTGACAGCTCCTCGCCACCGGGGATATATGCGGTGTCAGGGCGGCAGTATACCGAAACTTGCAGGATTCCTTCTGATTAATTCAGGGCCGTGCGGGAGCTCACATAAGTGCGGCCATCATGGTCGGTTCTCTAGCGCCCTCTACCCTTGGGGGCTTGAGCATCTGGGATGATTGACCTGCGCATCCCTAGGAGAGCTCTTTGATATTTAATGTGGAGCTGCCTGACATCATTCAACAGGGGGACGGACTCCACTCAGTCTGGGGCCACATATTGGAGCTTTTCAGTTTCCATAACATCACAGTTGTCAACCCTCAGTTTCATTTGGAGTAGATTGGCCACTTTGCAGTTCTGTTTAAGGTACATCGGCCTAGTAGCACAGTGGTGAAGAAGTCTCTGTCACTCTCTGAGCCAGTAAGATATTAGAAGAACTTCAATATTTGACTGCAGTTTCACCTGGCCCCTTCTCACCCATAGACCGGAAACGTCAGTGTGTTGGGACTGATGGCATATAATTTATGGATGGCACTGGCTTTAGATACTTTTATTCCCCTTAAACTACTGAAGCCTTCCCTTGGACCATCACAACCTCAAAGGTTTATGCCCGAGCTAGCCAAATAAAAGATGAAAGATACGATACATCAGTGTTGATGTTTCTATTCTGAGATTGCTTGAATCTTAAATAGGCCGCAGATCAAAGTCTACAAATGAGCTTTGATTGTGGTCAAGCGTGTGTACTTTCCGCCCTGTCCTGAGATGGCAAGTAGCCCTCGAAAGGAATTTTTCTCCATTCTGGGTGAACCTTGTCCTGACTCTGTCATATTTATTGGTTCTGACGCCTGAACTGTGTGAACAGCTTGTGACTCTTTGGAGAACAAAGTGAACGCTACTCTTGACACTATAATTGCCTCTTTACCTATTTCTATCTGTGAACCCTTGTTGGAGACACCTCCTCCATTTCACAATACGGATTCATTTAGACCTTTGACTTCTGAAGAGTTAAATGCTCAACCATACAAGTTCCAATCCGGCTCTTCCTTTGACCCTTGTCAGGTGAAGGTTTGTAGTTCTCTTCTGCTGTTGTCTGTTAACATCTTTTCACTATTATGTATTCTTCTTTGTCACCAGGAAAAGTCCCATCAGTGTGTGAAGATTCCGTCACTAAGATGCTCCTTCAAAAGCCAGCAATTGACTTTTAGGCTTCTTCAAATTAGCATCCTGTTTATCTTCAACCAGCAGTGACTAAAATTCTGGACTCCTATGTAGTTGCTTACAATTTCAATGTAGGTCTCCAATCTACTACATCCCATTCTAGCTGGTTGGTGTATGGAGTTTGGTTGGCTGCATTATGGATTAACCACATGACCATGGATGGTGGCAGGGTCATATGACTGGCCATGCTTGATCTGTTGGCCTAAGACAACTTGGATCACACATTGTACTTATGTGTTTGGCTATTTGTGTAGTGGCAGGTACAGCTTTAGCTGTTTGTTCTCTTTTCTGACAGACCATACTAGATATGACTTGCTGTCATTCATTTGTGCTAAGCCTCAGCCTCTGATGTGTGTAGTTCCTTTGGACTGGCCACTGTCCCCTCTTATTATTTTTGGTATAAGGTAGCTGTGCAAGTGCTATGTCTAAGCTGAAACTATAGGTATGGGAGAAGGCATAATGGAGACTGGGTGTGAGCCGATGCACACAGTTTTCAGGTGTTGTTTGACTATGTTTCCACCCATTGCACACCCATGCCAATACCAAGGCCTTTGTATATTGCTCCTCCCCACCAATCCCTGCCAAAAACACACCCATTGAGGATCACTTTATAGTGCACCAGAATGCTTGGATGAAGCATATCCCCACTGCCACTGGACTCTTGCTGCTTCATAGACTACACACGCTCCCATTTGTGAACTCTGTATCTGCCCACGCTTGCCAGTGTATGTTTTCTTTCATTTTTAACCTATTGACATAGTTTAGTAGGATTGGTATGTTCCAAACCCTTTTTAGCATGATTTGGTCTTGTTTTCTGATTCAATTGCAGACTGACTTCTTTCAATAGGTGGTGTTATTCCCCTACCTGCTCTAGCTCTGATGTCTCCCTGAGTTCTTGGAGTTCGAGTTTCAGGTGGTGAAGGTGGGAGCTATACTCAAGATTTCTATTTGCACCATTGGTTGTCCTGGAAAGAATTTACTTACTATGGAGTTTCTCTCAGAATGGTGATGGAGTGCTCCATTTCATTGATGGTTTAGGATTGTAGATACAAGAGATAGTGAAGCATACAAATAACACAACAACATAGGATGATTGTCTTGGGTCCTTAGATTTCGTCCCATTGATTAATCTTCCTTTCCAGATTGTATTACCTTCTCTCCTCTGCATCTTAAAGGACCTCGCAGTCAAATTGTTAAAAGAACCTGTAAAAATAAAACAAAAACTGCGGTCAACAACTGGAGCCAAGAATTTCATACATGAGAGGCCACAGAGGGACACAGGAAGGCTGATGCTTGGACAATCATTGCCTAAGCTATCTACTACAAGGAGAAGCTCTGCTCATTCTTCAACAGGGGAGACCTTCCAATGTGACTCTGCCTCTCTGCCTCCATACCTTGAGCTGATGGGCCTAACAAGTTCTGAGTCCTGTATTACTGAGATCGTTCTCCTGGAGTGCAGAAGGGTCTTGGGCCTGCAGCTGGCACACATTCCCTAGTGTGCCAACTCCTCCTGTTGCTTGAATCTCGTACAATCTGGGGCTGTGAATCTTGAAGTAAATCCTTGTCAGTAGCCTGGACCTCATTGTCCTGCTGCTCTCTGCCAAGAGGAGCCCGAGTTAATTGCTCTTGTCAGGTTATGTCCAGGGGAGACACAAGACAAAGGACGTTGGTAAGTGAAATATGCCAAAGTATCACACAGCAGGTAAATATGTGTCAAACAACATGCGCTCTGTAACCCAGATACAGGTACCCTTGCACCCAGGTTGTGCAAGTAGAAGATGATACACCTATATGAATGGGGATGTGGGATAAGTACTTGGAAGCTCCCTCTGATTACAAGGAAAGTCATTAAGTTCCTAGCCAAATTTGCTGTTATTGGTACTATCAGCACTGAGTCCACATATTAGGCACACAGTGAGTTGACACATTTGATGGGTTTATAAAAGACAACTTAAAGACAATAGTAAGAAGGACAGAAAACACCACCTGGAACACCGTCAATCAAACAGGGACCCTGAAAGGCTGCAACAGCCAAGGGAGGATAACTTAACACGTAACACTTTTGACAAGGGACACTTAGGAATAGTGCTTACAATATAGATAGGGAAACACGGGTATTTACACGGATCTAGGTTAAAAAAACGAATACAAAAAGCTTGAATAAAAAAATTCCCAGCCCACTTGTTCACATTTTGTAATTCAGTTTTTGGGGATTTCGTTTGTTTGACCCTCGCTGGGCATCTAATGTATGCAGGGTACACCCCCGCAACTCCTGCTCTCCTTGTTCGGTATTATGGAATTAGATCTTTTATACCAGGCGGAATGCACACTAAGAGTGCATTCGATTTATTTATTTTTTCCTCTTTTGGGTTAAACCCATTTACACAGACGCAGAAAAAACAGCACTCTGCACCTAACGTTCAATAAGCAACTGAGGAAGAATAGCAGGGGGAAGCCAAGAACAGTTTTCAATAGGGAGTCAATGAACAGGGAAGCCCAAATCTCCACAACCTCACCCAGGAAAGGAAAGGAAAATGGAACAAGAACAAGCAATCTCCCAATAGGGGTGTCTCAAGAGAACACCGCAAGATCAAGAAACTAAAAAAACAGACAAACTGTGCTGTTCAGGAACAGGACAGCATTGGAAATTACTGGCTCAAAAACAGAGGCATGACTAATAAGTAAAGTCGATACTGGACTGAAGTAAACAGTCTTTTAATGCTCACTAATGATCAGGTATGATAGATGCTAACACCTTCCTGGCACAAGCATACCTTATCCGCAACCCAACCGTGCCCTGCAAAGGTGGAAATTAATCAGTGACCAAGGCATTCTGGAAGTGCAGTCTTTAGGGTAAACATACAATTTGTGTAAAAAAAAAAAAAAAAATGGAGCCAGACGGAAGATGTGGGGGGAAAAGTAGGAAATGTGTCCTTAGCACTCACAGATCACCACTGTATTGTGTCACAGGATTGGGCTGGAAAGTCCATTAGTGAACAGATCAAAAGGCATGCCCAGAAGTGGTGTGAACGAGAGCGAAGGGAGCGAATATGACAATTCTTCATCCTCGTGTCTTCAGACCCTGTGTTGGGTCACACTGACTGCTTGCGTCAACTGGTCATCTTGTTGATCCTCCATCATCCATTCAGTACTGCCCCATTGAAACAATCAAAGTCCATAGTTGGTGGCCATCAGAAAGTTCCAGCTTGTTCTCCGAGTCTTTTAGTCTCCTGGCTAATTCTATGCAGCAAGTTCGCCAAACAAAAACTGTTCATAAACCCATACTTTCAAAATCCATACCTGCTCTAGAAAACAAATACACAGCAGAAGCATTCCTGGATAGTGCCTCCCTAACCCCACATTCCCCAGAGATTCTCACAATTCAGCCTTCTGTAGGCTCTGACTGGCAAACATTCTTTAGCCCTCTCCACAGCACCTTGTTTCTCTCTTCAACCCCTGGTTCTCTTAAGTCTCCGCGGGACCTCTGGTTTCCTCAGGATTCTCTATGGTTTATTCAGCATCCTTTTAAGGAAAACAAGTATTTCTCCTCCCTTCATTCAGGATCCTTTTAGGTGACAATATGTTCTCTGCCATACCAGGGATGGTCTACTTGGGTACTTGAAAGAAACACCACCCGCGTCCCCCCTGATGCCCTCCTTCAGGTATCATATTTGGTAGACGGAACCTGTTCGTAGGTCTTCTCTTCAGTGTCCCACTAGCTCTTATGATAGAACCTCTGGCATACATTTTCCATGACAATTGTGACACTGATGATAGCAAGTGAACTATCTTTTCCCAGGTAGAAGTCACTCTGTGTATTCATGGAACAGAAAGAAGCCCATCTGCTTCCTCACAATCTTGGCCCCTCTCTGGTGTTTTCCAGCCTCTTTTATAGAGCTGTTTCGGTGGCTGGTTTCAAAGCTAGCCCAGTATTGATCTTTCCATTGAGCGACTTGTTTAAAATGTCCTGATTTGTTTTGCTTCTCTTGACATTTAATTATATTGTGATCTTATTATTTGCCTTTTGGGATTCGTCAAGTCTTAATTGATGTACACATTTTTCAATGGTCAGCCCCAAGTCTTTAAACATGGGCCGGCCCATCAGTGCCATTTTGGATCTTCAACTGCATGTAAATGATGCGCCATTGTGTATGGTGTTTTCATAGCAAGTAGAGTTTGCTGTTTCACCAGACCAAGAGTGGTCTGCTCCATGTTAAGGTGTCATATTTTACTGGTGTTCTTGAGGATTCTTTCTCTGTTTTTGCTGTTTCGTAAATTCATATGGTTCGTCTTTACTTTTGCTTTCAAGTCTGTTAAAGGCATGCAGTTAGATTAAACTTCCTAATAACCGCTCCCTGCATTGTGAGCTTTTAATGCTATCCAAAGTATTTATAGTTTAAAACGTTACTGTTTTATATTAAGTTCCTGGCCATCTGCTGGCTTTCTTGCTCCACCTCTCTCGTAGCGCCATGATACCTACGGGAAAGGCATGTGCTCTATACATTTCAATAACATAACATAACATAGAAAGCATTTAAAATTGCCATTTTCTCTACTGTTACGGGGGCTTGTTGGAACTTGTGGTTCCGGATCATCTTTTTGGGCAAAGATAGAACCTTTTGTTTAGTGGAATATTGTGTCTCTGAGGGTAGCGTGAACCAGGGTTCACGCTCCTTCCACCCACTTTGAGTCCCTCCAGTCAGTGACCAAGCCAACACAGTCCCCCGTGGCTCAGCCTCTTAACAAACAAGCATTGGCAATGCCAACAGTTTGGGCTTTTGTGTAGGCGTGGGAAAGGCACTTGCCAGGCACTACCGTAGTGGTATCAACTAGCCATTGATTGTAGCAGGTGAGAAAATGGTGCTAGTACATGGGCATCTAACAGCAGTACCAGGCAAATGCCTATTATTTAAACACAAGCCAAAACTGTTGGCTTTGCTAATGCATGTTTTTAACAGGGTTTCAGTGAAGGACAAATCGAATGACTGAAAGCAGCCCTGGTAAAGACATTTTTATTACACCAGTAGCATGTTTATAGTGCCAATTAAGTCATTGGGGGTCATTACACGTTTACCAGTAATTCTGGCAGGATTCCGGCAAACCAACCTGCCATTTCCGGCACCTGATATCCTGGTATTACTAGGATATTCCAGGTGCCGGCAGTGGCGGTCCATCCCCATTCCATGGAGTCTCATAGAACTCCATGGAGGGGATTGCTGGTATTACCGGCACCAGTAATACTGGTGGCAGTAATATCGGCTGTTTTTTGCCCGTCGGGGTTACCTGATTTACCTCCTGGAGGTAAATCGGGTAACGCCCATCGGTAAAATTGTAGTTGGAAAAAGTGGCAGTAACGAAATTACTATGATAGAGGGTATAGGTGGGCACCACTATTATTAAATTTTTATATTTTCTTAAACCTTTCTTGTCAATAATACTTCTATATATATTTGTGTCTATATATGGAACTTCCAGGTCAAAAAATAACCCAATGACACAAGGGTTATGTATAATCTGCATAAGTCCAAAAACAGAGTGGAATCCACCCTGTAAGACCCGAGCTCTCTTTTTGCTCCGAAATGGGGCTGAATTTGTTACTTAATGGTCAGATTCAAAGTTATATGTGAATGTTTTGAGATTATATTATATTCAATTGCGTCTTCCTTCTTTTCACCCAATGGTTTAAATCTGTGCTTCAAATGACTTCACTGAGCCCTTTATTTATTTATTTATTTAACTTTTATTTATTTGGCTTGGCAACACAAGAACAGGTGAGTAGCATGAAGGCAAGTACAATCAGAACAGTGTAGGCAATACAGACATATAGAGTAAACTCAAAACCAGTTTGTACACATGGGGCTACGTCAGAAGTGAGTATGGAGCCGAGGGGGAGCAGTTCAGGAGGCGGAAGGGGAATGGTAGGGGGAGAGGGCTGGAGATGCAATGTCTAAAGCAGTGTCGGTGGGAGACATGTATAGCCGAAACTTTGACCAAACATCGCTGGGTCTTGAGTGGGCTGGCTGTTGTACGGCCCAGGATTCTTCAGTATCGGAGGCCCATGTTACCGCCCTGAGCCATTGTGCGTTGGTAGGTGTGGGTGGCCGAAGCCAGCAGAGTAAAAAAGAGCGTACTGCGATTAGCATGCGGAGGCCAGCTAGTTTTTTGGAGTCTCGGCGGACGGAGTGATAGGGTGTTCGAGAATAGCTGACATAGTAGAGCATACTGCACTCCAGAATTGGGTGAGGCGGGGGCAGGACCAGATCATGTGGATATAACCAGCGTTATCGCAGCCACGCCTAGGGCAGCCAGGGGAGAGGTGACTTGAGATATGGTGTAATCTGTGTGGGGTGTAGTGGTATCTGTGAAGCACCTTGAATTGGATCAGCTTAAAGCGGGAGTTGAAAGATACCCCCTGAATGCGAGCACACATATGGGCCCACCGTTCGTCGGTCATTTCCAGCCCGAGGCCGTCCTTCCAAGCATGTCTTAATTTGGTGAGTGCCGGGGCAGATCTGGACTATAGCAGGGTGCAGAGTCTAGAAACCTTGCCCCTCATGGGAGTGGGAGAGGTTAGCTCCATAACTGTAAGCTCATCTGGTGGTATTGCCGGGAAGCTGGGGTATTTGTGTTTAAGGGTTTTCCGGAGGGATGAGTACTGAAGCCAGACGGATGGTCTCCGCCTCAGGGACGATGGGAGGTCCGGCTACTCTATGAAGATGCCCTGTTCAAAGACATCGCGGAGCAGTTCAAAAACAGTCTCAGCTCATCGGCAAACAATAAGGAGAGGTACGTGCGGGACATCCGGGAGGAAGTTCCCAAAGTGGTAGGTTGCCATGAAAGGGATGGGTGATTCCTAGTAGTTTCCACGTTTTTGATAGGGCCAAAGACGTGCAGGCCACCGGGTCAAGTGACTCCGATACCATCGGTGTGGGTGTGACACTCAGGGAGTGAATATCACGGTCGCTGACCGACAGCTTTTAGGGTCTGACATGGGGTGGGGGGTCCGATGTGTTAAACCAATACGAGGTGTATTGGAGTTGCGCCACTAGCCAGTACTTGAGGAAATCAGGAGCGCCAAAGCCGCCAACCTCCATTGGGGTGGCCAAGGTCTTGAGTCTGAGACGGACCGCGCCTGAGTGCCAAAGAAAGGTGTTAAGGGTACGAGTCAACACCTGGAAGAACCCACTGCCCGGCCACTGGGGAATGTTGGTGAACCTGTACAGAAGCTGGGGCAATACTACCATCTTCAGCAACCCTATCCTGCCCGCAAGTGAAATCGGGAGTTTGCTCCAGCCCAGTGACTTTGTTGTAAGGCTTGTGAGGTATTTTTGGTAGTTCTCCTCAAAAAACTGTTCGAAGTGACGAGACACTACTATGCCTAGGTAAGTGAAATTTGACTGGGCCCATGTGAATCCTAGGGTGTCGGGGGACGAGGGGGCGTATGCAGGCAGTGAGCGGAAACAGGGTGGATTTAGAGCAATTCACTTTGAGACCGGAAATACTTCCAAAAAGGATACTATCTTCGAGTATAGGAGCCAAATTGGTTTCGGGGGAACGGATGAAAAGAAGGGCATCATCAGCATATAGGGACACTATATCCGAATGACCAGCGGTTCGCAGGCCCCTGTGTGCATGGGATTGGCGCAGCATGTCTGCAAATGGTTCCATCGCTATGGCAAAGACTAGGGGGGAGAAGGGACAGCCCTGCCTCGTTCCACTAGCTATTTGGTAAAGTGGGGAGCATCGGTCTTCGGTGCGGACCCTAGCTACTGGATTGGAGTACAGTAGCCTGACCCAGGAGAGGAAACTGGGGCCGAATTTGCATTTTCCGAGAACCCGCCAGAGATACTTCCACGAGACAGAGTCGAAAGCTTTTTGCATATCAAGTGTTGCGGCTACTGCGTGAACATTTGGGTTTATCCTGCTTATAATGTTGAAGAGGCGCCTCAAGTTCAGGGAGGTAGAGCGTCCTGGAATAAATCCAGCTTGATCTGGATGAATAATGTGTGGCATATAGGGGACAAGGCGTAGCGCTAGTAGTTTGGCGTAGATTTTTACATCACTGTTAATAAGTGAGAGTGGACGGTAGGAGCCGCATTGTGGGGGGGGGTTTACCGGGTTTCAGCAAGACGGTTATCGTGGATTCATGGAGCGAGGGGGGAACTGGCCTGCCTCTACTGATTCTTCCCAGAGGGCCATCAAGCGAGGGAGGACGAGAGATTTGAAGTGTTTGTAAAATTCAACGGGGATGCTGTCTGAACCAGGGGATTTGCCTGAGAGTGAGTCTATGGCGTCCGAGAATTCCTCGAGGGTGAATGGATTCTCGAGGGACCCGATGGTCTCAGGGGAGAGGACCGAGAGGAGAAGATTATCCAGGTAGGAGTCAATCTTCGATGTCGAGACGCTGTCCGCGTTGGTATACAAGGATTCGTAGAAAGAAAGAAATTCAGAGTTGATATCTTGTGGTGACGTGGCCAGGGAACCATCGGGTCTTTCCACTCCAGGGATGGGTGGGGTACCAAACTCTCAGCGGAGAAGCCTTGCCAGAAAGTGGCTTGGGCGTTCGCCTTTGCCGTATTTCCTCGCAAGACCCGGGCTGTCCAGGAACGCCAAAGAGCGGAATGTGTCGAGCTCCGCACCGATTGATGCTAGGAGTTCCGGAGTTTGGTGTAGCGAGCATTGGGCTTCTAGAGTGGACAGCTTGGCTTTGCTTTCAGCGATATCTCTACGAAGTGTTTTAAGGATGCCGTTTTCCTTGGACAGAGCGATACCTCTAATATATGCTTTAAATGATTCCCAGAGGGTGGCCTGCGAGGACACCGTATTGGTGTTAATTTAAAAAAACTCCTCGATAACAATCTCCAACTCGGAGCTAAAGACAGGGTCGAGGAGAGGGTGAGGTTTCATTCTCCAGTGTCTGACCCGATCGCGATCTGGGCCCCAACAGAGGGTAATGGTCACTGGTGAATGATCAGAGAGGGTTCTGGGAAGGATCGTTAGGCGAGACACATTCCTTATAAGTATGTCAGACACTAGCCATCTATCAATTCGGGAGTATGAGTAATGTACCGAGGAATAGAAGGAGTAGGAGCGGGAGTCGGGGGTAAAGGAGTCTCCATGCATCCACCAAGGCGCGACGGGGGAGAGATGACAGTGTAGTGTAGGCTGCTTTAGAAAGTTGGCATAGTCTGGAGCCGGATCGATCTAGGTCTACGTCGAATATCGTGTTAAAATCACCCCCCGGGAGGATTGGTATTATCGGGAAACTGTCAAGGAGGGACGTGAGATGTAAGTAGAACTCGATCGTCGATGTTGAGACCATAAATATTTAACAATACCCCCTCCTTATTCTGCAGGATACCATGGAGTAGCACGTATCTGCCCTGGTGGTCAATCTGTGTAGATATGGAATTGAACTTAAGGCAACTGTGAATTAGGGTCATGACCCCAAGGCTTTGGTGGAGTAGTTAGTAAAGTACATTTGAGGGCCCCATGTAGTTTGGAGAATTTTTCGCAGCGCTCAGTGCAGGCGTGTGTTTCTTGTAGAAACAGGATTTTGACCCCATGTCGTTTGGCCTGAAGCTGTAATTCTCATTTTCTTAGTTTCCCAGACCCCGTACATTCCAACTCATGAATATCAAGTTATCCTCGATCAACAGTTCAGAGGTATTTGTTAGAAATTACAAGATAACAGAGTGGTGACCCCCAAGGTCGGTGCGCTGCTTGGTCAGTCTTACAACAGCACTGGGTCAATATTGCCACATGCTCCCAACTTCCTTGTGGATACCAAGCCTTTTTTAACATACAACCCAACATCACCCACCCCCTCCCGCATCCTTCCCCCAAACAGAGGAATGATGACCCCAAACAACCAAATCCAAACCAATGGCATCAACGCCGGGGGGGCCTGTGAACTGGCCTGGCGGTGATGCTTCGGACCGTAAGGCACTTGAAGGATAAACATGGTGCCTAGTAGTGACATCGTGCGCAACCTGGGCAGGACCCTACGTGGGTGGGTGGGCAAGGCACGGCCGATCAGAAGAAAGGCAATATTTCAAGGTTGGGAGGGATAGCCTCCCTAGTAATCAAATCAGGAAGGTAACTGGAATTAACAACAAATAGCAAAGGAACTTTATAGTAGTAGATGAGCGCTGTAGAGGAGAGTCAGATCAGCGAGACTCTCAGCAATGAGCCCGGAGGCCCCCTCTGGGGCCACGAGACCACACATTAATTTGTGAATTACGCATTTCTAGATCCAGAGGGTCGACCAGACTGTATTCAATAAGCCGAGGGGCATAGCAGTAACAAATGAGTGTATCAATAGGAGGGTCAGCCGGGAAAGTGTTCATCAATAAACCTAGAAGCCTCATCCGGAATTGTGAAAAAGTACACACTGGAGTGTTCGATTCTCAAGTTGGCGGGGTATAACATAGAGTATTTGACCTCCAGGTCCCATAGTCTCCTCTTCACTGCTAGGAATGTTTTACGCTCCCGTTGAACCGCCACTGAAAAGTCTGGATATAAATGGATACTGGCAGCCCCCAGTAGGAGTTCACCCTTGGCTCTTGCCGTCCTGAGGAGGGCATCTCGATCGCGGAAGTTTAGAACTCTGGCTATAATGGGTCAGGGAGGCGCCCCAGGCCTGGGTTTTGCAATAAGGGCACGGTGGGCTCTCTCGATCGCAAACTGTGGGGAGAGCTTTGGGGAATCAAGCAGTGTTAGTAAAGTGCGCTCGATGTAATCCTCCATAGGTTCCTTTATGCCATCTTCGGGTGTTCCGATAATGCAGAGATTGTTGCACCTCTAGCGGTCCTCATTCTTTTTCTCAACCTCAGTAACTCAGGTAGAGAGTGCGGAGACCTCCACCCTGAGGGAGCCCAGATGATCCTCGGTGGTACTCACTCGTGTCTCGATCTCAGCCACCTGGCCGTCCGTCCTCTCGATATGGGCTTTGATGGAGGATATGGTGCCGTTCATGTCGTCCAGTTTTCTGTGGAGCGTGGTGAACCCCTCCCAGATGAATTTCATAATTTCTGAGAGTCTGAGGGATCCAAGATCGATCAGTTGGACGGTTCCTGCTCAGGCACCTCCACCACCGCCCCCGACGGGGCCTTTGTGAACATATTAATCGAACTCTGTTTCTTTCCCGCTCCCTTGGTCATGACGCCAGTTGGAAAGCAGGCCCTGAGGCCCGGGAGGGGAGCAGATATGCCGAGGCAGATTGGGGAGGAAGGGGGGTCACCAGGGGAGGTCAGATGAGCTGTTCGGGGTGTCCAGGGGGCCCACAGGCCTACATAGTTGAAGCGTAGTGCGGTCCAGTAGTTGAATGTGGAGTTGTTGAGTTGTGGTTGACAACCTGCTAGCGGAACCGGGGGGGGGACCAGCCCGGTCAGCGGCAATGTGCGCACGCTGAGCGGACCGTGGGTGAATCCACTGGCATAATTTATCTTGGTGCAACCGAGAGAGGACCGGGAGCCGGAGAGCCAAATTCTGCAGCAGCGTAGGGGGGAAACAGTATCTGTGGGCTCTGGTTTGGTAGAGAGGGTTGGGAGGTCCGATTCACTCGCCAGAGAATAGGATGGTGGAGAATCTCAGCGCGGTGATTGTGGGCGAGCAAGAGCCAGGCAGGAACCTGGGTCTAGGCAGCAGAAGGGTAGTCAGAGCAGGAGTCCTTGGATCACCGGACCCCTAGATGGAGCGCGGGGTCCAACTGCCACGCAGCCCAGCTAGAGGGCCCGGCACGGTGCACCTCCAACCCATGCCTGCAGGGGCCCAGTGCATAGGGCATCCAATAGGTGTATGTATGTGGAGGATACGGCCAGCGTAGGTCTACAGAGGGGCTTCCACGCGAATGTTCCAAGGAGGCCATTAGGAATCAGACTGCGGGGAGGCCCCAGTTCAGGGAACCAGCAATGGGCCTGGTGTGTCCGCGCTGCAGAGGCACATGGAGTGTGCCGTCAGCTGCCTGAGAAGACCGTGCCGCCACAGCTCTGACCGCCTGGTTGTGTTGGGGGGCGAGGGCCCCCGGCGTCTGGGAATGTGGGAGGGAGGCAGAGTCACTGCGCCAGCCACTTTAAATGTCAGTGAGGGGGGGCACAGGTGCCGGTGTCAATCCCAGGGCGGGAGGCAGTATAGGGGAGAACAAGTGGCGTCCGGGTCGAGTAAGCAGCCCAGGCAGGGGACCCCATGACTCACCACAGCTGCCGGGGGAGGCGGGAGCAGCCCCCGAGCAGCTCTCGTCGAGGAGTCTCGCGTCCGGGTCCTCCGGGCCCTGGATGCCGGCACACCGCCCAGGAGGGGCAGCGGAGCAGTGCGCTCAGTATTGTAGAGGACTTCCAGGTCCAGGCAGGCGTCCGGGTTCCTCGGGCACTGGGTGCCAGCATGCAGCCCGGGAGGGGCACCGGAGCGGGGCACTCAGTGTTGCAAAGGACCTCCGGGTCCAGGCAGGCGTCTGGGTCCCTCGGGGGCTGGATGTCGGCACGCCACCTAGGAGGGGCAGCAGAGCGGGGCGCTCAGTATTGCAAGGGACCTCTGGGTCCAGGCAGGTGTCCGGGTCCTTCGGGGACTGAATGCCGGCAAGCCGCCCAAGAGGGGCAGCGGAGCGGGCGCTTAGTATTGTAAAGGACCTCCAGGTCCAGGCAGGAGGCTGGCTCCTCCACTCAGGTTGCCGCGGGACCCAGATAAACTGGAGGAGAAAGACAGTGTCGCGTGGGCTCAGCGCCCCTCCCCCACAACGGGCCTCAGATCCTCAGCCTCAGGGTCGAGCTGCAATGGAGCGGGAGAGCGGGACGGAGCAGCGTCGGCTCCCAGTCCAATTTCCACACGATGGATCTCCGTGTCAGGGCTGATTCGAGGCACAGGATTTAGACAGTGTCCGTCCGGGTCCAGCAGAAGTCTGTTTGAGTGGGTAGTGCAGGGTATGAAAACGCACCAAAGCAGAATTATGAACGAAAGGCGCCTCGCAGAACAGAGCTCCGAATCAGGCGGCCATCTTAAACGAGCGCAACAGCGCCCCCCCACTCAGTCCTCTATAAAAAATATATTCTTGTGTCTAATTTCCACAATAAGTCAAATGGCGAAATGCAATTCCTCTTCCTTAGAGTACAAGTCAATGCTAATGCATTTCGGTGCAGAGCACCATCATCAGGGCTTTTTAACGAACAAAAATAAAATCCTTCATTTGTATCGCAAATATACATACATGTTTTCGAAAATTGCACACATACCAATTCATGTAAATCGAGGCCATAGTGTTGTCAGAGATAGGAGGAAAGTAAATACAAAACTTTCATTAGTTCTGCTATCATTTAAACCATAGCTACAATAGCCTTCTACATTCGCTCAGTCCACATACCTGAGCCTGTACCAGTTGGAATCCCTCTCGCCATAGATCGTTACACATGTGAGTAAAGATAATTCCTGCAAGCGTAAGAAATGTCGCTAGAAGTACTGTACTCCTATTATCATTAGAATTTTATCCGTTTAGTTAGCTGCTTACCTTCACAGCGTGTCGGTTTCTGCGTTGCGTTTTCCGCACTGATGCAGACCTCTTACGCGGGAGTTAGTTGTATTTAAATTTCGAGGGGATTGGTTCCTCCTACGTATTCCATATCTATGACAGTAATCACCACAGCTGTGCTGCTTCGGAAAATCTTTCTGCGTCCTGCGTCGATGAGGTCGATACGCCGCCCTCGAGGACCTCCTCCGACGGCTGATGTCACTGGATGTTATAAGTAGGACGCACTACGCCCGTAGCCTCAGTTCTGTTTTTTGCGCGAACGTGTTCACTTCGGATATCTCGGCGCACCTCGACTCTTTGGAGTTTCTGTTCTTTCGGTTCTTCGAACCTGTTCGTTGGTGAAGTTAAAGTCCTTTGTGATGTCTACCTCCTCTTCCATCCCACGTCCGGGCTTCAAGAAGTGCGGGGACTGCGGGTCCAAGATGTCGGTGACGGACTCGCACAACACCTGCCTCTGGTGCCTCGGGGAGGCCCATGACACGGATGATTGTGTCGACTGCCAGTCGCTTACGTCCAAACCCTTGCGGGAGTGCAAGAAGAAACTGTCGGTCGGTAAGGTTGGAAGTCAAGGTCCACGGGACTTTCGACGGACAATTCGAGGGACGACTCTCCGCATCGTCGTCGGAAGTCCAGTGGGTCTCGGTCCCTTCGAGGCACTCCCGGAAGTGCCGTCATCCGTCGCCTTCCCCGTCCTCATCCGAGGACTCCGCCCGTCGGCGGGTCGCTTATCCCACCAAGCATGCGACGCCGAGGAATGGGCTTCCTTTGATAAGAAAATGCTAGCGATTCTTGAATTGCAGGGCACTGGTCCGTCCGCGCCTCCGAGTGGGGTCGGTCGTGATCGGACTAGAGGCACCGCTCGTACGCCTTTGGGCTCGGGTGGTCGACACGATTCGCGGGAGCGGTCCCGCTCGGACAAGGGGAATCATTCTAGTCGTGCCCGTTCCAGGTCCCGGTCCTCGACGCGCTCGAGACCGTGTGAGCCTGTGATGTCTTCGAGGAAGATGTCGACGCCTGTGGCGCCAAGGTCGTCGAGGGACTCTCTCGAGGCTCCACCTCCGAAGAAGTCGTAGACGCCATTGGCGCCCAGGATGTTGAAGGACACGCTCGGGGCTCCCACCGCCCTCAAGGCCTCTGTCGACGCCATCAATGCTGTTGGCGCTGCGTTCGGCGTCAACGCTTATTCACTTGACGCCTTTCGAGGCTGTTTCGACGGGGGTACCCCAGGGCACGGTGGAACCCCCTAGAAAGGCTCTGGCCAAGGTCAAGCATGGCTTTGTTCCCCATTCTGTGCCCTCTTTCCGCCATCTTGAGTACATTTTGGAGGTGGATGAGGGCTCTGATGATGACATGGTTCCTGATACGGTGCCAGGTGAGATTCTCTCGGGCCATAGCCAGATTGAGGACCTCAGCGGTCTGGACACCTCTCCGGAGGAGGAGTTTTTTAGGCCTGAGCCTGGCACCCATGCCGACTCCTCGTACCGGCGCCTTATGTCTAGGGTCACCGAGTACTTGGGGTGGTCTGCTCCCCCAGGGGATTTTCTTCAGGATGACCTCACGGATATCGTCGACCAAGGTCCACCAACTGACCTGGTACTGCCGTTCCATATGGCTCTACAGAGGAGGGTGGCGGCGGCTTGGACTGCTCCGGAGAGTCTCCCGGCAGTAGGCAAGTCTTTGCCGCGAAAATACTGCCCAGCCAGTAGCGACCCCTGCTACTTGACCAAGCACCCCACTCTGGAGAGTTTGGTGGTGCAGGCGGCTACGGCCCCAGCAAAGCCGGCGTTGTATCCTACCATCCCTCCTGATAGGGACGACAAGCGTTTTGATGGTTGGGCGAAGAAAGTGTTTTCTTCAGGGGGTATGGCACTTCAGGTGGCCAACTCCGTATGTGCCTTGCCCCGTTTCACGCACACTCTGAGGAACTGTGTTTCCTGAGCTGCTGAATATATTCCCGAAGGGGACGAACGGGATGGTTTTCTTGCTATTGTCCAGGATGGCAAGGATGCCATGTGTGAGGCTGTTCAGTCAGGTTTGGACATGGCAGATTGCGTTAGCCGGTCCATGGCGGCGAGCACCGTAATACGCAGGTTTGCGTGGTTGCGGAAGTCGGGGTTTGCTCCTGATGTGCAAGCCTGGTTCCTCAACATGCCCTTTGACGGTGAACATATTTTTGGCAGCGAGGCTGACGAGAGCCTTGAGAGGTTGCAGACCTCCAAAGCTGCAGCGAAGTCGTTGGGCGCTGCAGTTCGCCAACCTCCGCCTTTTCGTCCTAGGGGACAGCAATGGAGGGGAGGTTCCTTTCATTATTACTCATCCTTTGGTAAAGCGAGAGGAGCTGGCAGTTAACGGGGCCACCGTAGGAGTGCCAGAGGTGGAAAGCAGGGTACTCGAGGTGCCAATGCCGCTCGGGCAGTTGCCTCTTTGCTCTCAGGCAACGCCGCAGCCGCTTCAGCTCAGTCATGAGGCCATGTCCCATGGTTCGCCGGTTGGGGGAAGGCTGGCGCAGCATGTTGTCGAATGGCGTGCCATTACTTAAGATGTGTGGGTTCTGGAGATCATAGCCCACGGCTACTGTCTTCCCTTTCGGCAGAGGCCTCACGACAATCCACCGGGGAATATCTCGTTGCAGAGTCCGGATATGCTCCTTGTGCAGGAGGTTCAAGCCCTGCTGGAGAAAGGCGCCATAGAACTGGTGCCTGTAGCGGAGAGGAACAAGGCATGGTATTCCTCTTATTTTTTGATTTCCAATAAAGATGGGGGATTGAGACCCATCATGGACTTGCGCGGTTTGAACAAACTCCTCAGGAAGGACAAGTTCAAGATGGTTACTCTTTCTCAAGTCCTCCAGGCCCTTCAACTTCAGGACTGGTTGGTGTCTCTCGACCTCAAGGACGCTTATTTTCATGTGCCGATCCATCCAAAGCACAAGAAGTACCTGAGGTTCGCGGTTGGTGACTCGCACTTTCAGTTTCGGGTCCTGCCGTTCGGATTGACCTCCGCCCGAGGGTCTTCACCAAGCTCATGGTAGTGGTGGCAGTGCATCTCAGGAAAGGGGGGATTCACGTCTATCCAACCTGGACGATTGGTTGATCTGGGCGCGCTCAACCGAGCAAGTCCTGGATGATCTGTCCGTCACCTGCCACTCCTGCCACAAGCTGGGCTTCTCCCTCAACTTAAAGAAGTCCCACTTGACGTCAACTTAACGGCTCCAGTACATCGGAGCAGTGCTCGACACATCGCTGGGGCAGTGTTTTCCTCCCCAGGTGAGGGCTCATCACATTCAGCAGATGGTGCACAAGTTTCAGCATGCCCAGAGTCTCCCAGCGTTCAAGTTCTTGAGATTGCTCGACCTCATGGCATCCTGCATTCTTCTTATTTTAAAATCCCTTTAATTTCTCAGTTTCTAAAAGGGCTCACTAATGTGTTCCCTCCGTCACCTTTCCAGGTGCCCGGTTGGGATTTGAACCTTGTCTTCACCTTTCTGATGGGTGCTCCGTTTGAGCCTTTGCATTCGTGCCCTTTGAGACTGTTAACTCTTAAAACTGTATTTTTGGTTGCGGTCACTTCCGCTCGTAGAGTGAGTTACAGGCCCTTTCAGTTAAGCCACCCTACACTGTACTTCATAAGGACAGGGCTGTCCTTAGGGTTCGTCCTTCCTTTCTTCCAAAGGTGTTGTCGGAAATTCATTTGGGCCAGAAGGTTATTCTTCTGGCATTTTATCCTCCTCCGCATCCTGGTGTAAGGAAGAGGAGAGGCTCCATAGGCTCGATCCTAGGAGAGCTTTAAGATTTTGTATTTCACGCATGTCCTGGGTCAGAGTGGACGATCAACTCTTTATTGGTTACGCTGGAAAGCGTTTGGGACAAGCTGTGACTAAGCAGACTTTGTCTCGCTGGATTATTCTGGTAATTTCTGAATGTTACCGCTTGGCGGGTAAGGACCCACCGGTCGGCTTGCGGTCCCATTCTACCAGGGGCATGGCTGCCTCTACTGCCCTACACAGGGGTGTTCCTATTCGTAACATCTGTGATGCAGCCACCTGGGCTTCGGTCCATACTTTTGTACGTCACTACTCCCTCGATTTCATCCGTGGGCAGGATCTGGCCTTTGGCAAGGCGGTCCTTTGTTCCTCAATTTGATTGGGCATTCTAATTTCTGTATTCTAAATTCTTTTCCCACCTCCTTGCATTGGTACTGCTTTGGGAGTCTGTCATAGATATGGAATAAGTCGGAGGACCCAATCCCCTTGAAGAACACGTTACTCTCTTACCTGGTAATGTTCTTTCGATGGGATGGTCACTCGACGTATTCCATATAGCTTCCTCCCTGCCTTCCCCGCTACAGAATTTCTTATGCGATTACATCTTACGTTTCCGCAAGGCTTTGTATGGTCAGACTGGCAGAAGACTGGTGCCACACGTTGTGGGGAAAAAACTACAACTGAGGCTACGGGTGTCGTGCGTCCTACTTATAACATCCAGTAACGTCGGCCGTCGGAGGAGGTCCTCGAGGGCGGCGTATCGACTTCATCGACGCAGACGCCGAAAGATTTTCCGAAGCAGCACAGCTGTGGTGATTACTGTCATAGATATGGAATACGTCGGCGGACCATCCCATCGAAAGAACGTTACCAGGTAAGAGAGTAACTTGTTCATTACCATGGAAATCCAGCTGGTGTCATCCACCGGCCAGGGTTGGTGCCTTACGTCGCGCCTTCCTGTGGATGCGGATGGGCGGGACGTATGCTTGCCAAGGCTACTTCAAGCAGCTGCACTCGGTTTGGTGTAGTGGCTAAACTGGTATCCCTTTGTTTAAATGAATCTCTTGACAGCTTAAAGCTGTATACCTCATATATGGTGCTAAACGCACCGTGTGTTTACCCAGCATTCGAAAGTAATCTCGAGCATTACCTCTATGATACTTACCTATCCAACATCAAGTTTATTTCTTTTGAGATAAAGGTTTCAGTTTAAAGCAAATCTAATGGGTCTAACCCCATGTTGGGCGTGTCATGTATGCATTCTACTTGTCCACCTTGTTAGTACATAATGTCCCCAAATTGACAGGACATGATTAATCAACTCAAGTAACGTCTCCTATTTTGTGGATCTATTTTCCTTTAACCATTTTAAACGTGATTACACTCCACGTGACAATTTCAGCCCTGTGCTGCAGGGCTGATAAGGACGCCTCAGTTCCTTCTTATTTACAAAAAAAGTGTTTACAAATAGTAGGGAATACAAGTAAGGCATATAGTTCAATGGAAAAGTTCCGTTATTGTACACCATTAATGTGCACTACGTTTCACGATGCCAGTCTGTGTTCAACATTTTCAAAGAAAGCAAGCATAGTTGATCTCTTCATTCAGGCCTCTAGGGGATAAAGTTCCCAGCTTATCTATCCAAAAAGATTCTCTGCAGTCAAGACTCTGCTGGATGTTCATGTGGTTCCACCTTCTTCACCACCTCCAGTATCTGAAATCTTATTTGTGATATACTGTGTTGCTTGCTGTCCCAGTGTCTCGCTACTGCTGAGTTTTTATTATGATTCCGAATGCACGAGCGGTGCTCGTTCCATCTTACTTTCGCTGTCCGTGTTGATTGCCCTACATAATACATGCCACAGGGGCATTTAATAGAGTAGATCACGTTGTTAGTTATGCATGTCCCTAAGTCTCATAGTTTTATTTGCTCTCCTGTATGTGGATGGTTCACTATGTTCCCCTTCTGTATAAATCCACAGTTACTGCAATTCAAGCACAGGAATGTCCCTGTTCTCAATGTGTTTCTTCGGGTACTCAAATCCCTTGTTTTGACCAGTTTGTCCTTCAGATAATGGCTTCTTTTGTAGGCAAATTGGTTCAACTCTCTCATCCAGCAGGAGAACGTTCCAATTCTTTTTGATTATTTTCTTGATTCTGCTACTTTGCTTGGGAAACTTAGACACAAAGACCATGGGTGGAGCCTCCTTTGTTTTCTGTTGAGGGTTCAAGAGATCTTCTCTCTCTTTATTTGCTAATCTGGCTTCTGCTTCTACAATTTCCAATTTCACATAGCCTTGTTGCAAAAATGTATCTTCCATCACGCCTATGTCTTGTTCATAATCAGTTGGGTCGCTTACGCTCCTTTTGATCCTTAGCATCTGGCTGTAGGGTAGGTTCTTTATCAGACTAGGTTGGTGAAAACTCAGCTTGTGAAGAATGTTGTTTCTATCAGTAGGTTTCTGGTATATGTTGGTCTTGTACCCTGTGTTGGTATTGCTGATTTTCACATCCAGGAAATGAATACTTTCTTTTGAGAATTCTGATGTGAATTGAATGGTGTTCGTCTATCATATCCAGGTAATGCAGGAAACCTTGTAACCCTTCTTCTGTGCCTTTCCAAATACCGAAGATGATATCGATATAACGGATCCATAGGTCGATTTTTTTTTTTTTCCCCCCCCATTCCAGTCTTGGTGTTCCAAAACATGATCAAACTCAAATTTGTGCATGAATGCATTGGCGTAAGAAGGTGCCATAGTCGCACCCATTGACGTTCCAGCAGTTTGCAGGTAAAATTCTTGCCCATATTGAAAATCGGAATTTTCACTTATGAACTCAGGTAGTGCCATTATGAACTCTTTCTGGGCTGGTATATTTTCTTCTCTAAGTAGCAGCCACTCTACTGCCGTTCTTCCTTGGTGGTGCGGGATGGACGTATAAAGGCTCTTTACATCAATAGTAAATAGAATATTGTCTGCTGCATATGTAGTTCTCCTCAGATATTGTAAGAAGTGGGTGGTATCTTTTACATATGTACTTGCTTTTTGTATTAGAGGTTGTAGGAAGTAGTCTATGTAGACTCCTAATGGCTGTAATACACTGTTTGTGCCGGCGACTATCGGTCTACCCAGTGGGTTTATTAAATCCTTGTGTACCTACCGTAGCGTGTAAAAATTAGGTATCTTGGGGAAGTTGTTAGTTAAGAACTTTTTGGTGTGATAGTTTATCTAGCTCAGTTCTTCAGCCTTCGTTAATAGCTCATTCAAATGATGTTTAATCTCAAGGGTGGGATCTGAATCCAATTTTGCATATGTGTTGAGATCGCCTAGTTGTCTCCTGCATTCTGCATCATAGTTTATTGTATCAAGTAGTACAAGTGCCCTCCTTTATCTGCAGATCTGATGGTTAGCTTTTCATCTCCATAAAGGCTTGTTATAAGTTTCCTTTCATGAGGTTTCATGTTGCCATGTCCTCTGCCACTTTTCCAGCACTGCCAAACATGTAATGACCCTCATTAACTCTCAGCCAATTGCTTTGAAAAAACACTGGCAGGCACTTTGAGTATAAGGCTTGATTAAAGCCAACTCAAAGAGTTCCCATGAGGGCGATTTTGAGTGGTGAGGGGCAGGAACTGGGTGGGAATGGCCATGGGCAGATAACCATACAGCACCTAAAAGCTTTGTATCCCTCCTCATATGCCATTTCTCCCTATTTGTATTCTAATGCAATAGTTTCTGCTTATAGATGGCACAGGCGCCACCTGAACTAAAAAGTATAAGGAGTTACACCAACTCGCCAAAGGTGTTTGAGAGCGTGGTGCATGAGGGGGATCCCTATATAGAGGGTGGGGGTATGCCTATGAGGAGAGGGTGGTGCTATATCTATGGGGAAGACTGGGTGCAGATGGGTTGGAATCTTGAGCAATACGATCTCTGAGATGTCCGATTAGTAATTATTTTAGTGTTGCATGAGATAACTATATGGGATAGCTATGGCTACTCTAGTATGATTATTTCCTTTGGTGATACCATTTGACATCAATATTGCTAATCCACTTCCTGTCCCCTGTCATTGCTAATTGTCTTTATTGTTATATGAGTAGCAGTGACCCATGCACTTGAAGATGTTCTAATTGAAATGCAACATTTAGGTCCTAATTAGACAAGCAACTTGGTTGAGAAGTAACTTAAACTGCATTAAATGCAGGGGGTCAAGTCCTAAAAAAAGAAAAAGTGGGGGGACTAATTTGTTAAGAATTTCAATCGGGTGACACACACCGGACCAGGATCTTAACCTAGGAGGTAGCGCGCAATTGGAATGCTTTCTCTTTATTTTCTGCGAATTCAAATTGAGCTTGCGCATAACCCGTCTCACACCCCCTTTTTCAAATACCCCGGGTCACAATGGACCTGAACCAGGCCGGTTGGTGAGAATGCAATATTTATTTATTTTAAAAATCAATGAAATCACACACATTTTAATATCGAGCAGCAATCACCAATGGGGTGATAATTACAATGTAAGTTGAAGAAATACACTTTAACCCCCTACTAGAACATATCCAAAGCACAGATGAATAGGAACACTTTTGAAATACGGGTAGATAGCACCTGAGTTAAGATTTCCCCCTGCAATGCTCTCCCAAACCCCAATTAATCGAATTTGGAGTGGATAGAAAGAAGCAGCAGGGAGTCAGGAATATGAAATAGCAATCAGAATCTGACCTTCCCTCACAAAATAAGAGGCAAAATGGATGTTTAAACCCTTTGCAATAGCATGAAATGACACTCAGAATTTGACAAATAATTAATCAATCTACGGTTAAATCAATGAGGCAAATAGGATTTCTCACAATAGCAGGAATGTATAAACACTACGAACCACAAGGCAAGGTATCGACAAAAGGCATACAGTTCAAAAGCAAGTTGAAAGTAAGAACATGATGCAGCCAAATCATATTTTGGAAAGTTGCATATTTCTCAATTGCAGTTTTAAATGTCAAAAATGGTTTTTAAGAAAAACGGGTGAAATACTCGCAATCGGAATGCGGTTTTTGGGCTGGGGAATAGATGTACATCACAGACACAATATAGAAGTGAATGGATGGGTATAGCTGAAGAATTGGATGAGATTGGTAAGATAAAAGGAGGTTCGGTTTTGGAAAAATAAAGTCGTTCAAGAGAGGAAATCGGGTTGGAAAGAAAAAGACTAAGTTTACTTGTACTAGATTATCAAGAAGATACCACTGCCCATGAAACGGGTTAAGCGGCCGGATTAACCCACTCCACGCCGCGTTTCTCTTTATGTGGAAATTACTTAAATAATTCTAAATATTACTAAGGAGTTACAAGAGGGGTGAATGAAAGAATGGCGCTAACACTAGGAAATCAGGGACAAGATGCACAGAGAATTCTGACAGTTGGACAAATTACCAAGGCATGGATAGGGTTGCTTAGAGAGTGGAACAAAGACAAAGGGTCAAGATGGGGTAGGCTATGTGTTATGGGATGGGGAATACTCACAGTCCGCTCTTGAATTTGGAATTAGGAACAGTCAACCGGGTTCTGGATCCAAGGCTCTGATCACCAGGTAGCGGTGGACTCTCCTAGCAGAACAACGCTGGGCCTGTCCGGTCACTGGATAGCAAGTACAGCTGGATGGCAATGGGTACAGCGGGCATGCAGTTAGTGAGCAAAAAGCCGGTCTGGTCACAGGATGCTCCCCAAAAGGGTACCACAGCTTTTCCCCTTTGTTATTGGGGTTTTTTGTGGAATATCTGGATCTAGGCCTTGCTGAGATAGGGTCAGCTATGCTTTGGCCTAGCAGTAGATCTGGAATCTGGCAAGATGAATGTAGAATATCAGGATACGCAGGGCTGGAAATTCTGGAGAGAGTGTGTATAGTTCTGTCAGCCTCCCTTATTTATACGGCATGGTGACATCATAGGATTATATGGTGGGGTAGGTTTAGGCTGGCCATGCCTCTAACAACTGGATTGGCCTGGGGTTATTGTTACCGCCTTGCTGTCAGCTGGTTGGATTTTTAGGGACTTGACATCAGCTTTATGATGTGGCTTTACAATGCATGGGATCATCCCACAGTTACTTTTGCTAAAATCAATCTTAACATAAATCACATATTTATATACTTGTGGCATTTTTCCAAATTATGTAGGCAGATTACATATTTCACGCAGAGCATGACAGTCCAACTCTCTAGTTTGTAAGACTTTGTTTCGCCCTTCTAATACTTTTTCATCATTTTAGTGAGAACTGCTTCACCCAAAATCCCACAACTTTAGATTTGTGCACATATTATCATAGGGCATATTTATGTTAATTATTTAACGTTCCACCATGTGTACTTTTACCATGATTCATATTTTCCTGGCGTTTGTGTCCCATACATGCTATGGACAGCCATGATATTGTGTTTGAAAGCCACAAAAATCAAATTTTAACTGTACAACTTTCACATTTCAGCGCTGTCCGGTTACAGAATTAACAGTCTTAAAAGTTTATTCATCAAATAGTATTTGAGCCAAATGGGGCTGCCTTTGTCCTCCAAATATGGTAATGTCTCTCCAGGCTACCCCCAAAGGTCAGCTTAGCCCAGGGTTGTCAGAGGTTTTCTTTGAAGTTCCTTGATTGAAGTTACGGGGACGTGTGATTTTCAATTTCACACCTATGTGTCCCAGAATTTCTATTGTAAGAGGCCTGTGCCCAGAAAAAAGTCTGAGCATGTGCTGTTTAGAGCTTTTAGTCCATTCAAAGTTTTCAAAGGTGACAATTAGCACACATGTGTCCCAGAATCTATTGTGGCTCCTTCTTTCGGGGGTTAGGCCACTCCTGTTGTCAGCCAAATGTCCCTTGAGCCATGGCAGAAAACCTATTTGGGCTGATTTCCCCATCCAATGCCATTATTTCTTGATTTTATTTTGTTTTGAATCAAAAGCAAGCCTGTTGAATAAAACATCCCATATGTTTCCCAGCAAAAACGCCTTTATATTGCTAGGCAAGGACAAGTTTTTATTCAACATTGTACTTTAAATGCCTATTGTAAAATAGGAATTTTTTTTTGGTTTGCAAAAGCACATTTTGGCACATGATGAATGCTGCTGGAATTTCTCTTTTAAAAGGTTTTCTCTTCCATCTGACTTCCCAATATTGTTTTGCAGTCCTAGTCAGTTTCCTTTATACAGCGAGTTGTTCAAGGGTTTCTTTGAAGCATTGATTTTTGACATTTTGTAACCCAAAAGACAGGTGTTTTCCGTGCAGCTGAAAGTAAAGCTCATGTTGATTTCCCAGTCCTGGCCTGACATGGCCTGTCATTCTGGGATACTGCTCTCTTCTGCTGTAGCACAATCTGGATATGGATGGGCATTGCAGGGCCTCATTGACAAAAGCAGTGTGATGTTAAACAGATGAAAATATTGTCAGGGCAGCAACCTTTTCAATGTAGAATATTCCCTTTTCAATGGGAACTTTTTAGCAAACAGCAGAGCTGCGCTGTTTTTCAATTTGCTTCTTTTGGTGCACACAAGAACACACACTGGCGGCCTTTCCTAGTGTGCTCTCTGTTCCAACTTGCCCAATAGTTGTTTGGCAAGATGGTGCAGCCATCATTCTGTAGCTCCAAAACGCAGTTTTGATGCGGGGAAATGGGGCTCCAAGGAGCCAGCGCAGCCATTTTGCAGTTAACTGCTGAAGTGCAGCTTGATCATGGATGGGGATTCTGCTGAGTGGGTCAATGTACCCCACACATTAACCTACCAATTGAATGTGGCGTCACAAGAAATTAGCATATCAAGGTGCCCTCTGACAAATGTGGCGGGACTCCTGGAAAAAGTGTGGGGACTACGTCCATCGTCTTGTACCCTTGACTTGAGCCCTGATTAAATGGTTTCATCTGTTTTCTCGGTTACCCATACTTTGTCTTACAGTGGGAATTATTTCATAGTATTCATTTTGGCGTTCTATTGTGCAGAGCTGGCATAGAGGCTTTTTATAAAAAGCAATTTGTATTGGATTTTCTTCAAACATCAGCTTAATCATCATAAAACAATTAACTACATGGCTGGTCACCCACCTCCTCCCTCTTTCCTCTGGAACAGCAGAAATCGTCAATATTGCTTCTACCCTTCTGTCTTGATTAATAGTCCCTTCTGTACAGAAAGTATTGCACCCATTGCCATTATTCAAATGACCATATCCAATTCCCCCATATCTTTTGGTATTTGGCTACTTGCCCTCTGTTTCTGTATGTTATCTCTTCCATAACACGATAGTGCTCCATTCCCTGCTTCCATTTACCAACCCTTGGGATTTCCCGGTTCCCCATTTTGTCTCCAGGTCCCTTTTGACAACCAGCAACGCAGTATGGATCAATTTATTTTCCCACCCTGATCCTTCATAATCGCCCTCGATATGAAGTAGTAGTGATTTGAGGTTCCTTGGAATTATGTGTTCTGTTACCATAGGCATCTTTGTTTCTTTGTTAGTGTCCTCTCCCAGAGCATCATGATCCCTGGCCATTCTCAAAGTAGATTGAACAGAGTTCCCCCTTCCCTTCCACACTTCAGGCTTGTGTTTCAACCAACTCTTCTTCCTCTAGTTGTCCCAAATCGACTTCCCATCGAGCGTTCAGATTCGTCATGGGCAGTGAGGCGTTATTGTTAATTGCCTCAAATGCTATCGTTATTGCTTTCCCATCCATCTTTTCAGAGTGTAAGTTGATCTCCAGGGGAGCGTATTTCGAGATGTCTATCTCCCTTCCAAATTGAGTCGCTACAACATGTTTCTGTCTCGTGTACGTGTAAAGATCCTTTTGGCATAGCCCATAACTCCCTTGCAATAATTGGAACAATGGCAATTCCTTGTTGCATATTATATCACCCAATTTGTGAATCCATTTTTCCATCCAACGTGTCTGATACCCTAACTTAGTACTTCTGTGGTATTGGAGTTTTCCCATAATGTGGCGCACTTAGTGGTCTTTATTTCCACCCCATTGCATGTGTAATTCCTTTCCTAATCTGTACAACCCTTTACTCTGCCGAATGGAGGTTTTTTCCCCTCCCAAGCTTCCATATATTATTTGTCGGGGGAACCTCCCTTTCATTGATGTCACGTTCAATTTTGTATACGAATGCTCTGCCCCACCAAACAACCATTATTAGCCTCCACTAGTTTGAATGTACAATAGGATTTTCTAACATCCACCTCCTTCCAAGACTGACCTCGTTAATTTCCTCAGCGCTGTCCTTGGGGTGTCCTGGCCCAAAACAATCCCTCCGATTATCGCCTCAATCCTTGCAACAAGTGTTTTAGGGACTTCCAGAGTATTTTGTAGTACATATACCAGTCTGGGAAGTTCTATGATTTTAAATAGGTTGGCTCTACCTATCTGTGTGAGTGGCAGATTGTCCCAGTGCTTTGCGTCCTCCTGCAGTCTTAATTATTCCTATTGTTCCATATTGTTGCCTAGGTATTTTGATTTCTCCTTATGCACCTTAATGCCGAGGTTTAAATGGTTCTTCCGTAACCTGAAGGAGGCAGTCGTCCGGTATCGCCTCAGATCCCCCCGTTGCCAGTATAATGACAGATTTTATCCCAGTTTATTTTGAGCCCACACTGTATACAGAGTTCCTGTAATCTCTCCATCACTCTGGGGCCTGTCCACGTAGGGTCCTCCAAGTATATTAGGAGGTTGTCTGCATATAGGGAAATGATGTCCTCCCATTCCCCTAGCCACCTGAAGCCCTTCAGAGATTGGACTTTTTGAATATTCTCTGCCAGTGGTCAATCGCCAGGAGAAACAGCAGTGGGGAAAGGGACCAACCCTGCTGGGTACCCCTCTGAAGTGGGAAGGTACGGGAAGTAAAGCCGTTGACTTTTACCCTAGCCAGTGGATTCGCATATAGTAATTTCACTGATGAGACTAAGTTAGTCCCAAAGCCTGCCTTTCCCATTGCCGCCCACAGAAATTCCCACTGTACTGAATCAAAAGCTTTTTCTGAATCTATGGACATGATTGTATGGGGCCCTGTACGATGTTCGACAGTGCCAAGGTGTGGTTAACCCTCTGTAGGTTCATTCTCGGGGCTCTGCCGGCGGTAGAGCCACATTGGTCCGAGTGCACCAACAGGATAATCAAATTACCTCTATCAACCTGCCTGCAAGGATCTTCGCTAAGATTTTAGCCTCCACATTCAACAATGAAACAGGTCTGTATGAGGCACACAATTTGTTTAGTTTCCTTTTTTTAATGTAAGACCACTATCAAGTGAGAGGCTGGGTTAAAAAATCATTTCAATATTGAACAAGCAGAATCATCTGCAGATTTTATTACACTAAAGAGGGAGAAATACAAATGAGAGAATACTCCCTCAAGTGTTTGCTGTAATTTTGAGGATTATTTTGGATAGGAAAGTAGTGAGTCAGTTTAGGGTCAGTCCTCTTTGCTATCCCCTATCCCAGATAGGCGGCACAAGAGCACCAACTAGGAAGAGAATAACATGAGGGATAGTTAGACTTTGTAAGAGGACAATTTAGCGAGCTGTAGGCCGTGAAATGTGTAGAAGTGAAGGATAGAATCTTAAACTTCTGTCTGTCTTGTGTTATAAAATTGTGAGCATCAGGCGGAAGTTGCTGCTCTTTAGCCCTTGTCTTAGACAGTGTTTTGGTGCTCTTTAGTTTAGACATGGACTCTGTGAAGGGTCATAAGGAGGATGCAGACACTCTGAGACCATGTTCTAAATGTTTTATTAAAGAAATCAAAATAAGACCTAACTTTCCTTATCGCTATGGGATGTCCCCAACCTATATATCTAACTAGGGTGTTCGTCACTCATCCCTGAATGTCCAAAGGATTACGCCCGCTGTCCAACGCTAATCTAACTGGCCCCACCAATATTCTAAATAAACTAAGGTCAGGATAATGGCTCCCTTCTCACGAGGCTACTTCTTCTATCAGTCTCTGGGTTTCTTATTCATAGGTAATCTTTGGATAGTCTCTAGTTATTTGCTGCATCAGTTCATGCAGCTCTTTCATGAGATTATTAGCCTTTCTCTCTTTCTGAAGAATATCTTTCTTTGGGGTTTTATATTTTCTTGGATCCTTGTAAAAGGACTCGGAACAACCTGGAGATGTACAATTTCCACTGTACTGGCATTCTAGACAATTGTGATTCTCCTTATTCTAGCTTTCTCTGTCTTGTATATTGTTTACTTTCGTAGTTTCTCTGTACTTCCAATCATAACCTTCCTTTTCTCTTTAAAGTTCCTTCCTTCTGTGTTGAAGGCTTGAGTACTTCCCCTTTTCCCAGGGTAGTGATATCCAAGGTTGCTTTCTCTCCCTCTCAGGGACTTCAATGCTTCTCTTTCTTACAAAAAGACAATTTAATTTAAGTTCATCAGTTTTGTATTCAACTTTTCTCTACTTGAATTGGGATGAGTTTCTTGAACTGTAAAACGATTCCCTTTTGGCCTCCCAGTCTTCCTGTTACCTTCAACAACGGAGGGGAACGTCTTCAGGCTCTGTGCCTGTCTGGGAGCTTCTCTCTCACTCCTCGTTGCTGCTGGCTCACTGTCGCCGGTGTCCTCTTCCTGGGATTCTCTCTTGTTACTTGACCTCCGAGGGTTTCATCAGGTAACTGACAGAGTTCAGTTTTATGCCTACCTTATCTCTTTTGATGGATCTGTCAGGGTAGAGATAAGGTCTGTCCTTTCGGGCAGCCACCCTGCTATCTGGAGAAACAGGAGAGCCTGGTGGCAGCCCCGAAAGGCAACCCCCAAAGCGAGGGAAAACTCAATAGAAAAAAACCCTTGAGACGACTACGTAGCAGATGGAGAGTCAACAAGGCAGCTGTCCCAGAATTCGTAGACAGTAGAAGCCAAAGTTCAATCTCAAAAGGTAGCCGGACAAGGATTTGAGGAGAATCATGGAATAGAGGTAAGAGTGAATGGGAAGTGACAAGGCAACAGTAAGCAGAAGGCAAGGCTCAAGGGAAAGAATAGGGCAGAAAACAGAGCATCGTAGCAACATGGGAAGGAAGGAAGTTGCGACACAAGGCTTACCGTTCAGCCAGTGTCTTTATGGAAGTCGAATGAAACAACAGTTCCGTGTTTGGAACGCCATGATACATCACCGAAAGGCGCGGGCAACATATTGGATGAGGCAATGATGGATGTGGAAAGGCGCCATCTTGAAAGGGGACCGTGGCACTTCCATTGGGAAAGGAAAAACCAACGCTACTGCATCGTGACAGTAACCGGGTCGATTGCCCCTTCATTCTCAGGATGGTATTGGCGTTGGTTTGAGGGCCGCCTGCCCACCACGGATCATTCGTTGCACGACACCACCTTGTCTTGGGCGCCAACCCTTTCTGCTTCTTGCATCTAGGATACGCTGTTTCTTAGGCGTCTCCCTTTCTATCCAGCGCAAGCTTGAATGCCGCAGACTCTGTGGGTCGGTTCTGCTCTGCCTCCTTCAGGTGTTACGCAGGAAGGGGGCCTCCCTTGTCTGCGTATGCATGCCTCTCTACGTTGTTCGGTATGTACTCGCTATTCAACGTACTAGTCTCAGTTGATTGGAGACTTGTATTTAAAGGATACATTCTCTTTTTTTTCTTCTTGATAATGGTATAGATTGGCTTCTTCTTCACCGAAGTCTTGGGACTTGTAAGTCCTTGATATTTTAGAGAGTCCCATTTATGCCATTATGTGTAAAGATTTTGGGAATTCTTCACAGGAACATGAGTCCTTGTCCCCTAAGAGGGAGTCTCTCCCGTTGAGGTCCCAGTTGTCTCGACTCCAGGGAGGGTGTTGCCAAGCAGACTCACCTCCCTAGTCTCACAGGGGGGGCTCCCCCTTAGGGAGAAGGGACAAATTCCCCCGATTCATCACAAATCCGAAACCCAGATTTGTGGCTATGTGTCACAAAAACACCAGACTAGGAGCATTGGTGGTCAACGTGGAATACTGACAGATTTGTTTGATCTTTTTGATAACCCTTGATCAAGGTGTGTTTTCATACTAAATGGCATTGAAGGAATTTGTATCTAGCTAAATTAGTTGCCCATCCCGGAAAATACTGCTAAGCCTTGGAAAAGAAAGTGTGTGCCAATGCTCTTGACGATGTGGCTGGCCAAGGCCTGCATTGTGCCACTCTTATAGCTAATAGTTTGCATCAGAATTGTGGCAGCGGGCCCAGTGGCATGTTCCCTCAAAGCAACCTTAAAGGCTAATAGGCAGAGAAGGGAGTCAGTAAATACCCACACTGTTATTAAAGTGGGTGCACCTTTGGCCAGAGCTAATTATGGAAGACTGAGAATATGCATACACCAAGTTTTTAGTATATTGGGCAGCTGTGCCCCGCACTACACCTGGACCATAGTAAGATATGCTTTCTTGTAGGCTGAGAAGAGCTATCCAGTCTTTATGGGACTGAAAAGATATGCCAGGGCTAAACGAGACAGCCTTCCACCTCACTACCAGGGACAGTGAAGTGACATCCTTTTCCTCTGCAATAAGAGGACCCTGTTTTCGCAACATTAAATGCCAGAAAACTCTAATAGCAATCATGGAAGAAGTTATCTGAGACCCATGAGGAAAGAAGAAGCCATTTCACTCAAAGGAAGGCCTTCTGTTCATGGAGATATGCACGAAAGATGCTCCAACCTGAACCGTGGCATTTTTCAGGGCGGTCTTCATTGGCACAAGAGTATTGATTCATTGGCACAAGAGTATTTGATTAGACCAAAGTTGCTGACGCTAGTTATCACTTCGCACTGCTATGTGGCGCAGTGGTTGTGTGTTAACTGCCGTAGAAGAGGTCTAAAGTGTGTTAGAGACCAAACCAAGGAGAGCTGCAGAGGGGGCAGAGCCCTTCTAACATCTGCCCTTATTAAAGGTACTGCAGCTGACTCAACATTCATGAAGCGCTGGTTGCATGCCCACTCCTCCTCCATTTTAGTCTACAATACGCAAGTTAGTTTAGGTGGCCTACTGCAGGTGTTGAATTTGGTGGTTAGTTGTGGGAGGTGTAACTGATGAGTCAGTGCTTAATTTCTGTCACACAGGTAAGGTGAGAGAGCAGGGTCTTCTCATTTAAAGCATCACTGTAGTTCACCTAGTGTTTCTCAGTAAAGCATTGTTGATCTCCCATTCGTTGGTTAGAATAGAAGGAATTTAGGCTTAGTTATTTATGCACTACAAATGCTCTTCCTATTTTAATTGGGACCAGAATGCCAATGCTTGAACTGAATTTAGGTATGCAAGAAGACCCATCCCTAGGACCGGTTCTCCAGTGGATGCAAATCTGGAAGAATAGCAAGGCCAAGCTTACACATTTCTCTTATCACAAAATCCTGTTAACTCGAGGTCCTGTGGATTTGGTATATAAGTATCTTCCTGCACAGAACAAATGCACACTACCTTGCTTGAGGACATTCATTGTACTATTCTAAAATCTCGTTTTATATATTTTCTTCAAGCTGAGAGAGAACTAATGAATTAACAAAAGTCTTCAATAGAACCTACGTAATACTATCAGCCAGCACAGTGCAGGGATATTTAGCCTGGAGCGTTTATAGCAGGCACCAGTCTCCCATTAGTAGAGCAAGTCTAAACTCTCTCCCGCTAAGAGCTGTAACTGCTGCCTGTCGGGACACAATGGTCAGACCGGTTGCCCCATCTATCAGGCACCCAGGGAAGACCTCCTGCATTTTGTATTGCTTTATGCAGCTTATGCTTTTGTCAGGAGGAAAACAATTTTAAGAGAATCTGGCCTTTGTCAAATCTGACCTGCATTATGTTTTTTGCTAATGGTGGGATTTAATATCCTATTTGCGCGTTGCCCTAAAAATAAGAAAATCCTTTATAAAACAACTTGTACTGTAAAACTATGTTGTACACTGTTTCTGTTAATTTGTAAATAGGAGCATAGTTTGTAGGTATTCCTAGGTGTTATGTTATAGTGATTGCCCATGTGATGTCCTTCCTATAAATATTATGACTATGATAAGTATATTTTTATGAATTTTACATTGTTTACACACATTAATATTTTTATATCTTTGGATTCTTATCAAAGAGCTTAAAATGTAGGTATATTGTCTGTTTTGTTATGGTGCATTTCAGGATTGTTTGATTGTTATTTTCTACAGTCGAATAAACATTTTGGCTGATTGCCAATGCATGTAATGGTATCTGCATGAATGTATGCACAACTGGTATAGTGGGAGGATTGAATGATTATGGGATTATAATTAAATTAGACAAGCAATATACTTGTAGAACTAAGTTACCAGCTACTGGCACATGTTTTCTTACAGACACCAAGAAGGAGAAAGTATAGCTGGGACTATAAATATCTTACACAACCTTTACATTTCCTGCAACTTTGGTATTGGAATTCGTTTAGATGAACATCGGAGACGATATAATCATGCATATTATCAGTAACACTTATGGCTGGCAGGGGATTCTAGTTTGGAAAAATCCATACACTTTGGGAAAAAGGTTGAGCACATCACCTCTGACAATGAGACCAGACATGTAGGTAAAGTGAATAAAGCGAATGCGAGTAACAGTCAAGGATGTTTAAGAAGGCATCAATACGAGGGAGAGAAAATATGTTTTAGATTTGTCAGTAATTACTATTGAGCTCATTCTAAATAGTGCTCCGCACTTGAACAAAAGTATAATATATATTTTTTAAAACCTTTTTATTGTCATTTTCAACACAAAACATTACAAATAACCATTTAAACAACACACACAACGCATCTACTGGCACTTTTGTTGGAGTCCTTATTATTCCTTAATTGCTTGATTCACAGCAGGGCCCTTTTGCCACTGTCCAAAATATTCCTGCGCCATCTCGTACATTCAGCCCTGGTGCGAATGGGCCAACCTCCTCTCTCTCGACTCCAATTGATTTATGGTCTCAGAGCTTCCTCTGTTGTCCGTTAGCTCTCTCGGCCCGGCCACCTGACTTGCTCATGCGGTCTCTTCCATTGCTTCCGAACAATTCCTGGACGAGTGCGTTCCATGCTAGTATTTTGGGCCCACTATTGCCTTCCCCGACTGCGTCGCCCTTGTCCACACTGATGTCTCGGCTATTGGCCATTTGTTCAGATCCGCCCACCACCCCTCCATCGAGGGTCCCGTGCTTGTGTTCCACGCCATTGCTATGCAGCGTTTTGCCAGTATCGTCATCAGGTCTTTCATTTTTGCCAGGTGTGTTCTCTGCTTATATCCTCTCGGGGACAGACCCAGCAGAAAGGAGGCTGGCGACCACACCTGCATCTGGATACCTCCCTTCTGTGCTCTTTCTTTGATAGTGTCCCAGAAATGTGTTATTCTCGGGCATGACCAGAACATGTGCACCATATCTGCCAGCTCCTCCGCACAGCGCGGGCAGCTCTGGATCTGTTTGCTCCCATACTCAACTTTCTCTTCGGCATCAGGTATACTCTGTGTATAAAATAGATCTGCATCTGTCTGAACCTTGCGTTCCTAGACACTTTCTTTGGATACCTGAGTGCCCTGTACCATTCCTCATCTGTGAAAGGTTTCTGAAGTTCTTCCTCCCATTTCACTTGTGCTCATAATTCTCTCCTGTTGTTGGCTCCTAGTAGTTGTTCGTAGAGCCTGGACACTGTGTCCCCCTTCAGAAACATTGTACCATGAGTCCAGTGCCTCCCCTGAGTCATCATCCTCTGGTAGGGTCTCCCACCTTTTCCTTATCGTCTGGACCATATTATTATACAGTATGAATTGGCCCTTGTGTATGCCATGTTCTTCTACTAGGGTCTGGAAGTCTACCCAATGCCCATTTTGCCACAAATTGCCTATTTGGGCTTCCCCCTTCTCCTCAAGGGGCCAACAACCAGTCACGTCAGAAGAATTTGCCTAGAGCAGGGGTCTTTTATGTCTTGGATTTTTTATTCCCTTTTCCATAGGGCTCGGCCCAGCTTGACCATATTGGGGAGAGTTTTGGCTGAGGCCATGTCCATCCACAGGCGCTCTCTCAGATAATATTGCTGCAGCGACAATCAAAATAGTATTGAGTCTATGGATATGTCCTCGCCCAGCCACTGCACCACAAACTGGAGTTGAGCTGCCAAGTAGTACCGCTCAAAGTCCGGGAGCCTGATTCACCTCCATTCGTAGTCTCTTTGTAATGTAATCAGTGCCACCCTGTTTCTCCGTCCATCCCACAAAAACTTCCTTACCATGGCATGTAACTGCTTTAAAAAAGTCCCGCAAATGTTGTAAGGAATATTCGTGAAGTAGTAAAGAAGGCGGGGTAGGACTGTCATCTTTAACAAGGCCGCCCTTCCTATCATCCCCAAAGGTATTGTCTGCCAAAACTGCATGGCCTTCCCTATTTTGTCCAGGGCCACCTTTGTGTTACCCTTATATGTCTCTTAAGTATCGTGGTATATATCCACTCCTAGATATCTGAAAGTGTGTGGGGTTCATGTGAGGCCCAATCCAGTAATTGGTCTGGTGTCTCGCCTCTCAGGCCAGCCATTGGGAACAACGAGGACTTCCCTTTGTTGACAGTAATGCCAGACAGCCTGCCAAATGCTCACAGGGTTTCAAGCACGTCCGGCAGGTGTGTCCGTGGGTACTGGACATAAAGCAGCATATCATCTGCATAGATTGATATTTGGTGTACCTCTCCAACTATCACTATTCCTGTGTCTTTGTACTCCGCCCTTAGGAAGGCTGCAAATGGTTCCAGGGCCAGGATATACAACATTGGGGACAGCAGGTATCCCTTCTTCGTACCCCGTGCCATGCTCCACTCCTCCGAGACATGTCTGCCCGTTTTCACCCTCACCTTTGGATCCTTATATAGGAGCTTAATCCAACATAGGTACCCTTCCCCTATCCCAAAGTGGGCCAGCACTCCCATGAGCCAACCCCAGTCCACTGAGTCGAATGCCATTATGGCGTCCCACGATGCCACTGCTCTTTCCCCCTCTTCCTGGTTCGTCTTGTCTATAACATGGTGGAGTCTACGGAGATTCCATGTTGTAGTCCTTGCCGGCACATAACCTGTTTGGTCTGGGTGCACCAGCGTGGGTATAACCCTTTTGAGCCGGTTGGCCAGGGCCGCTGTAAGGATCGTGGAGTCCTGGTTTATCAAGGTGATTGGTCTGTAGGACCCTCACTCCAGAGGTGATTTCCCTGGTTTTGTTATCGGTACTATGACCGATTCCGTCATGCTGCTCGGAAGCGTCCCCCTCTCGTATGCCTCCTCCAGTGTCTCTAGCAGCCTCGGGGCCAGGGTATCCTTATATTTCTTATAGAATTCCCCTGGTAACCCGTTGGCCCTTGGAATTTGCCGGTTGGGAGCTGGGCTATGACCGCCGACAGCTCATCCACTGTGAAGGGCGCGTCCAACAACCGGGCCTGTTCCTCTGTTAGTCGGGGAAGTGTAATTTCCACTAGGGCATTCTCTATATCTCCTTCTTCTGCCTCCTGGACCCGGGAATATAGTTTCTCATAGAATCTCGAGAAGACCGTGTTAATACCTTCCTGGGTCCTAATCACCTCTCCCTGTTCGTCTTTAATGGTGTTTATCAGCTCTCGCTTACCCTCCTGCCTGGTTAGCCAAGCCAGGAGCCTGCTGGGCTTGTCCCCTTCTGCGTGTAGCCTCTGTATATATTTCCCGTAATCCAGTTTCCCCAGCCTCTCCCAGCGTGCCATATATTTCTGCCTCATGGTAGCAAGATCACCCGGTTCTGTTCCCATCTCGCCTGTTTGTGTTTCTGCTCTTCCAAGCTCCCTTTCTATTCCTTCCAACTCAGCCAGAATCTCCCCCCTGAGGCCTCCTGCCTTCCCTATTGCCACTCCCCTTACCACCACCTTGAATGCCTCCCAGACCATCCCAGTACTTTCCGCACTCCCCACATTATGCACAAAATATTTGTCTATTGTGCTCTGGATGTGCTCCTGGAACTCCCCGTCCAACAATGCTCCCGCCCTCAATCTCCATGTGGGTATGGAGGCTCTCCTATATATATGTGCCCATGTCACCTAGCGGTGCATGGTCAGATAGCGTTCGTGCATGTATGTGTGCCCCGGTAAATTCTCCCAGTGTCTCCTTGCCCATGAACAGATAGTCTATTCAGGTAAATGTCCCGTGTGGGGTGCTATAATGCGTGTATGCCCTGCTGCCAACATGTACCTTTCTCTAGACGTCCTCTGGCTCGAGCTGCTCCAGTATCTTCTGTAGTGCTCTGGCCGGCGGCGCCGGTTTCTTATGCTTGGTGTCCGACCTGTCCAGCCGGGGCTCAAGTGTACAGTTAGTCACCAGCCCAAATGATCATGACGTCACTGTATGGGGATTTTTGGGGCACGAGTGTCCTGAAAAACTCTGTTTCATCGTGGTTAGGGGCGTACGTGTTCACCATGCACACCTCCCGGTTTTCCAGCATTCCCTGTATGAGCAGGACTCTGCCCCCCCATGTCTCTTTCTTGTTTTATAAGCTGGAAGAGGGTCCCCGGGGCAATCCATGTCAACACTCCACTTGCATAGTTGGAGTACGTTGAACTATATACTTGGCCTCCCCACTTCTTGGCTACCTTGGCTTGTTTCTCCGCCATCAGGTGCGTCTCCTGTAGCATTGCTATGTGGACTTTTGCCTTATTTAACAAGGCGTAGACCCTCAAGCTTTTGACGTATGTGTTTAATCCCCTGACATTCCAAGTGAGTACATTTAATACTGGCCCATGTATTCACTGTGTTCGGTGTCCCGTACATTCCCATGGACTCGTGAGCTGTTATCCGTGCAATGTCTGGCGCTTCTGGGCCTGTCCCTATATTCCCCAACCCGTTGTGGTGGTGTTGGTCCTTCCCCCTCCCCGGTATCCCCCTCCTGTGGCCGTCGTGTGCGGGCCCTCGTCCTTGGTGCGTCTCTCTGATTCCCTGCGTTTGGGCGCAGCTCCGTCCTCTGTCTCTGTCTCTGTCTCTCTCTGTCTCTTTCTCTCTTTCTCTCTCTTTCTCTCTTTCTTTCTCTCTCTCTCTCTCTCTCTCTCTCTCTCTCTCTCTCTCTCTCTCTCTCTCTCTCTCTCTCTCTCTCTCTCTCTCTCTGCCGTGTGCTGGTCTTTTCATGTTTCTTACTCTTCTAGTGCCTTCTCCTAATCTAACTAACCATGCAACTCCTATAACTATAAACAAACTCTCGGGCTCCACCGCTTTCACGGTTCTCCCCTCCCTCCCGTGGGTGCACTCGTTGCGGCGTGGTGCCTTGAAACTGGTATCATAAATTGTGTTCTCTTGCGGGGTCTCTTCCGTAGGGCTTGGCGGCCTGCTCCAGGGGCTATGGGCTTCTGCTTCTAACTAACTGCTGGTTTAAGTCTCTAAACTGTTATTCTTTTATCCGGTGCGCTTCTTCACGGGTCATCGGGGGGATTTCTGTTGTCCCGCTCGTCTCTGTCTCAGTTGTGGGATCCCTTGCTGGTCGATCCATTCTTGGGCCTCTGTCGTAGTATGTAGCACTTTCAATTTTGCTGGCTATAGCAGCATAAATCGTACCTTGGCGTTCCTTGGTTGTCCAGAATTGTGCTCTGCGCTTTTGCACCTGCGTCGTATAGTCTGGGTACATAGTTATTCTAGCAGCATTTCTTGTTATGACCCCCTCCCTCTCTCGAAATTGTCAAGATCTTTTCTCTGTCCTTAAAGTACATGATCTTTGCTATTGTGGGTCTTGGGGCGCCTCTGCGCGAGGTTTCCTTGTTAGGGCCCTATGTGCTCTCTCCACCACGAAACCCTGGGATAGGGCCCCTGCACCCACCTCTTGAAGCAGTAGGTTATCTATATATCCTGTGGGGTCCCTGCCTTCTTCTCCCTCCGGCAGTCCCACTATGCGCACGTTATTACGTCTAGCCCTTCCTTCTGCGTCCTCAGCCCTTTGCTCCAGGGTTTGTATTCGGTCCAGCACCTACGTCATTTGGCTCTGGGTGGGGGTTATGTTCGCTGTATTAGTCTGTACCTGCTGTTCTGCCATGCCGACCCTACAGGTTTCGCACGACCTGCCTTAGGAGGCCCACGTCCACCATCACTGCATCCATTTTGAATTCAAGTGACGTTTTCAGCGCTGCTATGGCCTCTAAAATGCGTTTCCTCTTTGTTTCCCTTCTCAGTCTGTGCAGTTTCCGTTGTGCTGGAGCCGGATTCTGGAGCCTCTGCCTGGGGTGCTTCTGTTTTCCAGGCAAACGCCTCCATGCTTGTTTGTTTTTTCCTTCCCCCCTTTCTGCTTTTCCACATGTCTGTATTTGGGGTGTCTCATCTCTTGCGTCGGGGCCCCAGTCTCACCTCCTTCCCGCCGCCACTGGGCCACCTGCCTCTGTATATCTGTGCCTTTGTCCGTTTCTTTAATGCAGGGCTCCCACCTTTCCTATTTGTGGATGATTTAACTTGAGTACGTGTGCTGTGGCCTCTCATGTAATGTCAGTTTGATGCCGTACACTGCTGCCTCTTGCTTGTGTCACCGGCGGCCGCACAGTGCCTGCCCCTCTAGCGCTGCCAGGTAAGCTCCTGTGTTTCTTTGGCTCAGCCCACCTTGTCCCTCTCTGCCGCCGGTGTGAGTTGGGGGCTACTATATCCCGGCAGGGATGTGCGTTCTATTGTCCCCTCAAATGTGCCTTTCCTCCAACCATCGGGCTAGTGCGCCAAGGACTCGCCTCCAAACGCTGCCCCCCAACCGGGGCCAGTGTCTGTTGTGGCCCCTGGTATGCAGAGGCTGTGGCTTCCCATTTAGGCCTGTTGTGCCTCGTCAGGCTAGTTTGCTCTGTCTGTTGATGTGGCCCAAAGCTGTGTGACGAACACTGTGCGGCCGCCGTTGGTGGGACTCCTTGCTCCCGTCTTGACGTTATTGTTATTATCTAGGTGTCATGGGTTAGTCCGTGTTCGTGGGCTGTTTCCCTTCAGCCGATGCGTAGCCGGGCGCCGGTGGGCTGTGGCCACCTTTGTCGGTTCGCTTGCCTTGAAATATGGATCCACCCCATATGCTGGTGTGTGCCCTTGGAATGAGTATTAATTGCTGTGAACGCGCTCTCTTGGGGCCTCCTTGCTGATATGGCCCCCTTGGCTGCGCCTGAAATGCCAGATGGCCTTAGTCTGTGTCCCTTTGCAGCTGTGTGAGCCGCACTGGTAGTGTCCAGCCATCTGCCCTCCTTCCTATACCTGCCTTATAAGTTCGCTTGCCAGTTAAATGCGTGGTTAAGGCCTGTGGACTGTGGCCACCCATGTAGCATTGTATTGCCTCGTCACACTGATTCTTCAAGGAACCATGTCATTAGCCTGTGGTTGTGGCTGTGCCTTTGTTAGGGGTGCCTCCAGTGGTCCCTGCAGCTCATACGTTGCCAGCGGTCCTCTAGATAATGTTCTTTGGTTATTGTCCCAAGCGTTTATATGATAGTGTCTTATGCCCACTCTGCCTTCTTCTCCCCCTGGGGGTGTGGAGGTACTAGTGGTTCCCAGGGGGCCCGCCGCCATTAACGCACTTACTTGTGCTAGCGTGTCTGTTTGAGCCCAGGCCGGGGCTCCTACTCTCTTTTCGTGGTGTCCCCTGTACGGCCGTGCCCTGCCTGTCCTCCTCAGCACCGGGGGGTCTCCTCGCTCGATCGCCTGCTGCAGCTGCTGTCCTCTCTTCTTCCCACCGAGGGCTTCCACTCTTCTTCCAGGGGCCCGCCTCCTGTACTCGCAGCATCTCCCCGCCTCACGGGTCGTCCTCCGGAGCTGCCGTCCCGCTGCCTGGACTACCGCATCCAGCCGCAACGCCCAAGCGTCCAGGAGTAGTCCGCCCAGGGCCTGCACGTCCTTGTCCTCTGGTGCCCGTCTGCGGGTACGCAGACCTGCGGCGTAGAGATTGTCTCGGGCAATCTTCCTCTCCGTCCTGGGTGCCTCGCTGGGTCCTCCGACTGCCGCTGTGAAAGTCTCTGGTGCTCTCCTGCTGGAGTGTCCGCCTTGCCGGCCTCCTTCTATGCTGCTGTCGCACACCGTATGCGCACGGTGTCTGCTCAGTCCTCTGCACTCCTCACGCTGTTGGCCGCCTCCGCTCCACGGTCCCCAGTTGCTACTGGGTGCCGCAGTCTGGCCGTCAAATGGCCCACCAGCTGCTTCACCCCTTCCTCCGCACTCCGTCACTGCCGATGGTCCTGTCTCACTGGCAGTGCCCTTCCTCTGGCCCGGGCTGCCGCGCCCGCCATTTTGAGTGCCGGTGTCGTGGTTACTTCAGTCCTTTTCCACGGCCGGTCCCAGTCCGATTTTCTTCGGGACTGCGGCCAGCTGTTCCCACACCTTCTGACAACTCTCCTGCCCTTTTTGTGCAGTTTGTCACATTCGTTCTCCCAGCTTCATCAAATCTGCAGTCGGATCATGCAGGAGCCTCGGGATTCCGCTCCTCAACGCATGGCTGCATGACCGCCAAGCCACGCCCCCAACAAAAGTATAATTATTATTAATAATAGGATATTTCTATTAAGTGCGTAGTGAAAATTGGAACAACGGTAAAGTTAGATATGGGAAGGATAATAGTGATGTTGAATGCAAAGAGAAACATATGTTTGCTGTAATGGGACACCACGTTATGCCTCAGTGTTTTGTGAAAGTGGAAGGAGAAAAACTCCTGCTTATTCTGTTGCAACCTTAGTCACGAGAAGAGATTTATGGCATAAGTGAGTTTCCTGCCAACTCTTCTCACCCTATACTAGTTGTCCTGGAGCATTTAAAGGATCACCCATTATCATAGTGAAAATGTATTTTTCATGTCAAATTATATATAACCAAAAAAGTGTATCCTTTCTTGGATGGAGGGATTAAACCCCTCTCAGCATGAAGTTAGACTGTAGTAGTAAAGAATAGTGATTATGAAAAGCCTTTGTTACAAAAACATGGCACAGATTTGCTTTCATCAAGGGGGTAAAGTATTTTCTAACAAAATACATAAGCTAAAGGGGTTTGTACACAAGATAATAATGAAATCTAACGCTACACCGACTGTTCATCAAGTCAAATATTCTTTTGTACAAGGCAAATGTCAATACTGGGGGTAATTAATCCCAATGTTGTACTGTTGATTGTATTCACTGTTTGACGTGGTTGTTTTTATTATGAAATGTATAAAAAAAGAAAAAAAGAGCTAGGTAATGCATCATGGAATTGATGGTTGCTATATTGTGGCTAGACCACCTTATGTCTATTAAAGTAAATGGGAAAATGTGCATATGTACCGTGAAGAATATTATAAACCTTAATGTTAAAAGAGGATTACTGGGGCCTTTTCCTCCCCTTACAATCCTTGGAGGTTTTGCCATTGTAGGGGAGATGAACGTTTCTGAGGGTGATTGCAAAGAGAGGAGATTAGGTTTGTGAAGTAGAAGGATTTATTTAGTGTTCAGTGCAGAGGTGAGGGCATCACGTGATTATTTTTGTAGTTTAGAGGTAGGATGGGTTTGCCAAGTCTTTACACAATGGAACGGATTTAAATATGTGCTGTGAATGCATCCCTTTTCTGTAACAGCAGACAGAGGTGAAGACGAGATCACATTCAAGTGTATATAGTACAAGGCATAAAATAAGCAGTGCTGCATAGCAATTCTGTTGGTTTGCTGATTAAATTTACACTTGTGTAGCAAAGTTAGCTATTTAAGTTACCCTGTTCAGTGGAAGCAAAGCTTATCCAGCATTCCACTCTCTCTCTAGCCTCTTTTCTCTTTTCCCTGCAAGTTCAAAGGGGCTAATGGGGGAGAGAGTGCAGGAGTAATTATCTCCTCCACTCTTAAGTGCCAAAGGCCTGTGTGGGAGTTCTAGGCAAGAAAGTTTTTTTTTTTCGTTTTCAAATAATTGCAAACCAGAAGTAATCGGATGATAGTTTTAGGAAGCAAACTATATCTTGTCTGGCAAAGACCAGTCTTGTGTTAGCTTTCTTTTCTTTTTACAAAGATAGTAATGTAATTCCATTTCTTATCATTTAATTTGTTACACAATGCATAATTACAGTATTGCTAGTGCAAAACACTGCATTGCATCCATGCTTTAGAGTAGAGTTGAGGTTAGTGTACCCAAATCTCACAGTGTCAACTATATTTCGGTTTGTTGGGAAATATGCATCATATTGACGTGTGAACACCCTTGAAAATGTACAAGATCACATGGCCACTTTTTTTTTTTAACAAATCTTTTTATTATTTTGCAGACGCAAAAACCATACAAACACAAAAGAAAAATACCCCCTCATTCACTCCTGTCTGTCCCATCTAGGAACATCAATAAAACAATTGCTTATACTTTCCACGTTGAAATACAACATTAGACATCTCCCTAGTGGCATTTTTACAAATTGTCCACAATAGATCAGTTCCCCTCCACCCCAGATTTTCATGGCCTTGATTGATTGAGCAGCCCTGTGCAGTATAAATCTGGTGTTCCACTGCCGCACACATGTCCATGTCCGCAGCCCATTGGGCCAACGCCGGACCATCAGGCGAACCCCATCTCTGCGCTATATTACGTTTCATTAAGCGCCACATGCAGTGAATAAAAACAGTTTATCCCATCGCCCAGCAACAGCAATTTGGAGTCTAAGGGTACTGTTTTCCCCATAACATTGGACAGTCGGTTACAGCATTGCCGCCAAAAGGTCAGGATCTTAAGACATTCCCACAAGATATGTATAAAGGTGCCCACCTCCCACCGACATCGCAAGCAGTTCGGGTCTGGGGTGCGGTTCCACCTGTATAATGCTACCCTAGGGTGATATGTTCTGTGCAATATCTTTAGTTGTATTAGGCGAAGCCTGGAGCCGATCGAAATTTCCCTTGGGTGCATTAGGGCCAGTATCCAATCTTCGGGGTCAATGCTGCCCACATCTGTTTCCCACTTCAGTTTCAGATTTAAGTTCGGGGTAGCAAAGGCCGTGTGTTAGGCAGAAGCCTGTGCAGTTCCCTCTGGGACCACTGCAAAAGATTTAAGACTACAGGTGTTTGGCAGTAAACCCACTTGGTAGCAGTCTGTACCACACAGATTCACTTGGTAGCTGTGGCTGAGCAGTCAGACTTCCCTCAAGAAGAGTTAGGCAGTATACAGAGTATTCACAATAGGTCAAAAGAACACAGTAGAACAAGCAAACACTGACCAGAGCTTGGTGTAAAAGAGATATAATTATTTATTTAAAACCACATCTAATAAAACACACTGGCACTAATATCAAGCAGTTCAAAAACACGGTCACTAAAAGATATACACTCCCTTCCACGATTAGTTAGACAAGTCTTAAGTAAAGCAACACTTCTTTTCAGACAGCGGTGAGCGCTTAACGAAGATGGCACTCTAATCAATCGGTTTAAAAGGGAGGGAAAGGCAGAGCAAAGATAGAACAGATCCCAACACTTTCGGAAGAACACAGTAGGAGAAGAAGGCAGGTTAAAACTGTAAAGTCAAAGTTAACAAGGCCGGACCCACTTTAAGAGGCTCCGGTCGAAATGTGTCCAAGGTAACACTGTTCAAAGTGCCCAAAAGTCTCGAAATCAGTTCAGAAAGAGTTGGTCCAAAAGAAAGGGACCAGTTAGATGGTCAAGGCGACCAGCCCAGTCCAGAAGGTGAAGGGATTATTATTACCTTGTAGCAATCTTTAGAAAGGGAGGCCTGGCGGACACGGTACATTAAAGTGGTGAGAATACTCCAGCGGGGGCAGTTGTTCCTGGCAGCGGATGCAAGTCGGTGCTTCGTCCGGGGGAAGAGAGGATCTCGTTGGGGAGGAAGACAGGAGTCTGTTGCACTGCCAGGGAAGAAACCAGCTGCAGAGTTCTCAGTTAAAAGGAGCGGTCCTTTTATTCGCGGTCCAGTGGTAAGTGGCTATCCGGTTGCCGGGGTGCTTGGCACGGGCAATTCGACCACAAGACGTCCTGGGATGAGAGAAAAAGAAAGTAAACTGGTTGTGCCCACCAGTCAGGGGAAGAAGACTCTCCAGCCGGGAGATCTTCTCTGTCATTGGGAAGTGGTGAGCCGGTTCCGCAGGGCTCCACCGGTGTTGTCGTCGTAGCAGGTCGGCTCAGCTTCTCCCACATCGGATTTTCAGGTCCTGTGGCGACTTCTAAAGTTCCAGTCCCAAAAGCTCTGCTTTTATGCAGCACACCCCCATTCACTCAGCCTAGCTGTCAATCAAACATGCTAAGTGGTGAGCCGGCCGGCTCACCACTTGGGCCAATCACACAAGAGTGCGACTTGAGTTACCAAGGTAACTCAGTCCAGGGGGCCTAAACCCCCTCCTACACACCCCGTGGTACCCAGAGTGGCACCACTTTTGGAGGCTTCTGTGGGGAAGCCTGCCAAAAAGTGTAACAAAGGGCTTGACTTGGGTTGGAGTCACAGAAGAGAACACAAACGCCATTTTAGAATCGAGTTCTGGCAGAAAATACCAACCAGCGAATTAATATTAAATAAATAAACCGGCGGTATGTTCGAGGCTATGAGAATTAAATAATTAAAGTTGGTAGCCTCGAACAATGGGAAAATCCCATAGAGATATATTCGCGGTCGAATATAAAAAGTAGTATCCACTGCCACCAGCCAAAACTCAATCCGGGGGGACGGAGACGTGCCCCCTCGAATAACAGACCCCGGGGCAATCGAATTGCCCCGACCAGTACGTCCACAATAAGATGGTTTGTACTGGTTTCTGTTCATAATTTGGGACTAGTAAAGCCAATGGTGACTTTGCATGCCCTGGGAGACAGTAGTCAGTCCCAGGGTATGGAGTCTTTGGTGGGGTGTCACTATGACACCCCTGTGTCACTGCACTGAGGGTGCTGTGTAACACACATAGTAAAAACACATGAGACCCCATGGAGTAAAAGACCCAATAGCCCATAAAACACATTTACAGTCAAAGGAACCCCTCAAATCATGTCCAAGAGTGTGAGGAAAAGAGACTCACTCTTGGCAGGAGAAAAAAAAACAAACTCCAGAAATCCAACAAAGCTGCTGGGGGACACACTAGGTTAGGAAATTCAGCCTTAACAGAGAATGCTCGCTATCACCGTGATTGCAGAGTATAGGGTGGATGTGACTTAGGTGGGAATACGCTCCTCCCAGAGATTACGCTCTAGAGGGGTATTCTGGGGCATGTCCGTGAGTGAAGATGGGTATATGTGCAGTACATGGGTCATTTGCGCATAGGGGTACTGCTCCGTGCCTGGCAGTCTGAATTTAGCCTGCAGTGTTTCAAAAGGAGCAATCTTACCCTCAGTTAGAATATCCCCTATAATTGAAATCTGAGCCTCAGCCCATTTTGGCCACCTTGGCAATTTGCCCAGTTCTGCAAGGTTAGTGTTATTCCACAAAGGTTGCATCTGTGTTACTTTCCCCTCACAACAATGTACCTATGTGCTCTCTTCCATATCTTGACCATGTGTTCCGCCATCATCTGTGGGGATGGGGGTACTAAAGTGGTTAGAGAAGCCATTCCCTCAGTGTCATATTGTGTAGTCCCCGCCTTATCGCTTTGACGTGAGGCAGTTCCCCATCCCCAAATATATCATTCACTACCACCATTTGACTGGCCCAGTAATAGGTTTGAAGCTGTGGGAGCCCTATTCCGCCTTACCATACTGACCTCTGTAATGTGTCTTGAGGGCGATACAGGGGTGTGCCCGTCCCCACAGCAGCTTCCTTAAGCAGCCGTCTATTCTATGAAATTCCACATTTGGGACTAAAAGCGGGGCGTTTTGTAAAATGTAGAGGAATCGTGGGAGCGCCAACATCTTAAAAGCGCTGCCTTGCCCAATAGTGTCGTAGGAAGAAGCATCCAATGTCTGACATCATTGGCAAAGCAGTTGGCAATCGGATGTAGGTTATCGGGTACATAGTTCACAATGTCTATTCCCAGATAGCAGAAGCCATCTCTCTCAATCCGGTATGGGCAGTCCAGTGGCATAGCATATTCACCTCCTTTCACCAGGAAGATAACAGACTTCTCCCAGTTGACCCTCAGTCCACTAAACGTTTGAAAACGTGCCAGCATGTTCCTGACCACCGAGCAGGGTCGCCCAAGTACATTAAGAGGTTGTCAGCGTATTGGGAGTCTGTCCTCCCCTCCCTCTGGCCAGTGGAACCAGGGGCTCTATAGCTAAGGTGAACAGGAGCAGGGACAGGGGGCAACCCGGGCGTGTTCCCCTGCCCAGTGGGAAGGATCTATAGGTCCACCCATTGACCCTAACCTCTGCATGTGGGGCATTGTAGACTAGTTTCACCCAGTTAAGAAAGACTTCCCTGAAACCCATCCTGCTCATGATCTCCCAGAGGCTTTCCCAGATTACCGAATCAAACGCCTTCTCAAAGTCAATCACCAGAAGGGCAAGGGGAGTACCTAAGATTGGGGCCCTAAAAGTAGGTGGAGTCACCATATGTTCATGTATGTGGACTTACCTGACATAAAACCACACTGATCGGGGTGGATGAGCGAGGGCATAACTACCTGCAATCTGGTGGCAAGGAGTTTCTCTCCATTAATCAAAGAGATTGGCCTATATGAGGCACACAGCTCCGATGGTTTACCCAGTTTCGGGATCACCACTATGCTGGCCCTTCGCAGGTCCGGGGGGAGAATCCCTTGGTCTTTGCTATGAAGAAACATCTCCCGGAGGGCGGGTTCCATGGTTTCTCTGCCCAACCTCTTCCAGGTTTCTGCCGAGAAGCCATTTTGGGCCAGGGTCTTCCCGGAGTGCAGTTGGGCGATGGTGTCCGCTTTTTCAGGGTTGGTTAGGTCCCTATCCAATTGGATCCGTTGCGCTTCTGACAGCTGGGGAATCTCAATGTCATTCAGTATCGAGGGGTCTACCGGATCAGCCGGCCCCTTATAGAGTGCTGCATAATAGTCTGCGAATGCCTCCGCTATTTCAGAGGCTTGCTGTACCAGTATGTGTGGTGTATTCTTAATTTCCTTAACGTGTCTTTGACCCTCATCTCTCTTTTCCAGCCAGGCCAAAAGTTTGCCTGCCTTGTGTCCGTGTTCATATATGCGCGCCCTCGCCACTTCGTGTGCGTTCCTGGCATTATCTAGTGCTATGTTCCGGAGACACTCTTTAGCTTTCAGGAAGGAACGGTGTATAACCGGAGTGGCATGCAGTACGTAGCGTGCCTCCCCGTCGTTTGCCGCTTGTTCGCCTTCCTTCACTTTCAGTAATTGTTCTTTTCTTTTGGTCGATGTCCAGAAGATAACTTCTCCCCAGAGAATCGTCTTGTAAGCTTCCCATATTACCGTGGGGTCATCGACCGTGGGGCGGGGGGGTTAATTTCAAAATATTCTGTGGTTGTCCCCTGTATGTGTTCAACAAATTCAGGGAATCCGAGCTAGTAGCTCTTCAGTCTCCATGATTTGGGGGGATTAGGCCTATGTGTGTTTAATTCTATCAACAGGGGTGAATGATCCAATATACCTTGGGGCAGCATTTCCGCCCTGGAGACCCTATAGATCTCTTGAGCTGGAAGAAAAAAGTAATCTAATCTAGCCAGTGAGGCTTGGGCCCCAGAGTGGAAAGAATAGCTGTGCTCGTGAGGGTGGAGCTGTCTCCATATATCACAAAGGCCCATGGCTGACACAAACGTAGCCAACCTAGTGGGGGTATTAAGACTACATCCACGTGTGTGGGTGCAGTCCGTGGGTGTGTCCATTACATCATTAAAATGGCCCCCAAGAATCCATAAGTCCGGCTGATGTTTTGCATATATGGGCGTTATGTCTTCCAGAAGCTCCCTCCCAAGTGCCGGTGGTGCATAGACGGCCAATATGCCTAGGGTTTCCTCCCCCAGTGTACCCGGCATCACAACAAACCTCCCTCTGGGATCCTGCTGTACCAAGTGTGAGGGGGAGGCGTTTGTGCAAAAGAATCAAAATCCTACGGGATCCCATAGAAAATCCAGCATGTAACGCTGTACGGTAGTTTGTTTTACGAAAAAGCGTGCAGTTCGTGCCTACCATGTGTTTCTCTGTAAGCAAGGCAATGTCCGGGGTGTGTCTGTTCAAAAACTGGGAGATCAAGTGTCGCTTAATCCTGGATCCCATACCATTGACATTCCATGTCAGGCGTTTAAGGGCTGTGGGTAGGTGCCATAAATTGTTATGGATTATCTGCCAAGTGTGGGAGATGCCTTAATGATATCTTATCCCATCTGAGTAGTTAAGCGCGTGGAGTAGAACGAACAGTCTCATAGCGAATAACAATAGTAACAACCTAGTAACAACCCTCTCTCCCCCCTCTCCATATTCCAACCCAACCCGAAGCATCTATCGCCCTAACACCCCTTGTCAATCAAACAACCACAATAGCGGCAATCCCAAAGAGCATAGCCCACCTCAGGCCCATACTCGGAGGACCCGGGCCGTGACTAGCAATCCGGTCCAATTCCCCTACTAGCAAGAACAACACCCAACAAACAAAGGAAGGCAAAGAAGAGGAGAAAAATGTGGGAAGAAAAAAAAAAGCAGGGGTGTGCAAGTACTTCACTAGCTTCTGCGGCTTGCGCCGCCCCTGTGGTAATTCCAGGGCAGATTCCAATGTAAGGTTCGAAGAGAATGGCCAGGAGGCCAGTAATACGTATCCTTGCAGCTCCTCACAAGTCGCTGTGCCGTTTTCATCCAGGTTGTTGCCTATCGGGTCCAATTGCTTGTTCCAGGCAAGCATCTTCCAGTAATTCTGGGAGTCTCTCGGGAGGGGCACGGTCTGGCCAGGGGTGGGACCTCCCCCCTGACCCTTTGGCATCGCATACGGTCGCCCTCAATATGGTTTTCAGCCCATCTCCAGGCTTTTTGTGGGTCATTAAAGTGTACTGTGGTCCTCACGGGTGTAGTCAGGAAAAAAGGCAATCCGGGAGCCATTGTGGGTAATCGTTCCTTTTGTGCGAGCCATCTGGAGGAGCATGTCCCTGTCGCGGTAGTTAAGCAATTTGGCAATTATTGTTCTTGGCGGTGCTCCTGGGGTGGGTCTACCAGATGGCATCCTGTGTGCCCTTTCCACAAAAAAAATGTAGAAAAGGTATTCGGTGCAAAGATATCCACTAACCATTGCTCCAAGTAGAGCTCCATACTCCGCGCTTGCGCTCCCTCCGGGAGCCCGAGGATACGCACATTCTCCAGCATTGGATCTTTCATGGATTCACATGCTTAGAATATTCCCCGTCGTCAGACTGGGAACCCTCGGTACACATATATATATAGTCATTTCCAATAGGAAAAACTTCTGCCCTATCCCCGTCTGCGTCCTCTACGGGGCCGCCCACGTACGCCCCGTTGGACGTGATGGTATATAAGCCCCGCCCCCGCGGGTCCCTTCAGATTTCAACCGTCTCCAAAGATAGTGGGATCTCCTCGTGTATTTTCTTCAAATACTTATCGATTGTTTCTAACTCCTGCGAGTTTGTCTGTTTGGTCCGCTTCCAACTCCTACGAGTTTTGTTAGTTGGTCTGGCAATAATGTCGGGTAAGCCTCTTTTCCGCCCGTGTGCCACGTGCGGTCTAAAGAAGGTTTATGAAGGGGATGGCCATCTTGACTGCATCTACTGCCTTCACCCCCACCACTCGGCGGACCAATGTGATATCTGCAAGGGGTTTTCCCAAAAAACCCTGAAGGACCGGAATCGGCGACTGGTCTCGTGGCTGAACGACGGCGCTGGAGCGTACCCTCAGTCGGAGGTAGGATCGGTGCGCAGTATCGCCTCAGCGAAAACATCAGAAGCCTCCCGACGCTCACATCCGTCGGAACCTCCGGCCAAAAAATCACGACCTACGGAGAAGGACGTGCCTCGAAGTCATTCCTCTAAGGCCTCATCGAAAGAATCGACGAAGAAATCATCTTCCTCTTCTTCTTCGTCGAAGAAAGATAAGGACAGGCCAAAATCCTCCTCGAGCGATCAGAAAAGATCAGCTACGAGTAGAGAGGCGGATAAACGCAGGGAGAGCTCCGCGAAGGCGGGACCGCCTAAGCCACCTGCAGGCCCTCCGTCGACGACGACGACGGCGACGATCCAAGTGCCCACTCCGTCACAGTCCCCCGCCTTTCAAACGGGCTCATCGTCGACGACGATTCCCTCGTCGACGGAGTTCCAGGCCTGGAGGCCAGAAACGTTCGACATGGGGCTACCCGACACACTGCTACAAGAACAGGCAGTTTCGATCGCCTCCAAAGAAGACGACGGCTTCAGAATAGTGAGCCCGGAAGACCTGGGGCTACGGCCCAGATTTCCTTCTGGTGCAACCTGCTCTCAAGTTTTCACCCAGCCTCCAAACGCCCAGGCTACTCTCTCCATGGAGGTACTTTCCTCCTTACACTCGCTCTTGAAGTCCCTGGACGAAAGGCTCCTGCCTGTTCCGACGACTCCCCTCGTCGACGAGCCCGGACCTTCACACCGCCCGACTAGATCGGTCGTGGGCCCAACTGCTCCAACAGTCCAGGAAGAAGGTGAGCTCTCGGACTCCCTCTCTGAACAGGGGTCAGCTTCTGATATCTCCCTCTCGCCGTCGAGAGACCCGTCATGGGTTTCGGATGTGGAGGTGGATCCTCCGAAAAGTCCCATTCACCCATCTCCACCGGATGACATAGGGGCCTTCCATTCCATGATGGAAAAAGCCTGCAAGGAGTTCGGTTTGACCCAACAAGAAGAAAAGAAGGACTGCTTCCTCTTTGACCACATGGGCAAGAATAGGCGTTCCGTTTTTTCGATACCGATACTGGACCACGTATGGAAAGAGGGCGTCCAAACCATGCGGCATCCATTCTCGGAACCTGCGGTCAAAGGCCGCGTAGAGAAAAAATTTAAAGTTCCAGATTCGACGCCAAAATGCCTCTCTGCGCAACCCACGCCTGACTCGGTGGTATCGGCGGCGGCGACGAGAAAGGCAAAGGCCCAGCATAAGTGCTCTACCCCGCCGGACTCCGAAGCTAGACGCCAAGACGCTTTCGGTAAGAAGATCCTGTCAGTGGGAGCGTCAACAGTGAAAGCAGCGAACTCCCTGGCAATCATGGCCAGGTATGACAGGGAGATGTGGCACAGACTGGCACCCATTTTGGACCACCTCCCAGAAGAACACAGAAAATCAGCTATGTCCCTGGTTCGTGAAGGAGAAGAAGCCTCGAACCATGCTATCAATATAGCGGTGGACCTGGCAGACTCGGGGTTCAAACAAATTAACAACGGAGTGGTTCTACGACGCCAGGCCTGGCTCAAGTGCACCAACTTTAGACCCGAGGTGCAATATAAGGTCGTCGACATGCCTTTCGAAGGTGACCACCTGTTTGGCGAAAAGGTGGATGAGGCCTTGAAAGGAATGAAGGAGGACTCTGAGACGGCGCGCTCGCTGGGCTCTCTCCAAAGCGGTAAGCCCTTTCGTTCCTGTCGCCCCTTTAGAGGAGCTACGGGAAACGCACGATTTGCGGGATCCAGGGATAGAGCATTCGGGAGGTCTTCATATCCGTCCCAAGGCTATAGACGCGCCTCACAGTCCTCGACCCGACGCAGAAATTTCCAGGCCTCTAAGAGACGTCCCACTTACTCGTCGTCGACGGGAAAACAAAAAGATCAACAATGACGTTCTAGGAGGGAGAGTGTCAAGTTGCGTCGAGGAATGGGAGTCAATTACGACAGATCGGTGGGTTCTGGACACGGTGAGACTGGGACATTCCCTAAGATTCAAATCCAGACCTCCAAGACGTCCACCGATACGCCTGTCTCAACCACACCTAAGCGTCTTGCGTCGAGAGGTTGCGCTCATGCTAAAAAAAGGCGCCATCGAGTTAGTCCCTGCTTCACAGAGAGGCTTAGGGGTTTACTCACGCTGCTTCGTAGTAAAGAAACCAAACGGGAAGTGGCGCCCCATCCTCGACCTACGGGACCTCAACAAAACCCTGCTGAGTCAAAAGTTCAAGATGCTTACTCTACAGGAGGTAATCAGATCGGTCCAAAAGAACGATTTCCTGGCGTCTCTGGACCTCCAAGATGCGTATTTTCACATTCCGGTGCGCACTCACCACAGGAGGTTCCTGAGGTTCCTAGTCGGCCAAACACACTACCAATTTACTGTGCTCCCTTTCGGCCTGAAGTCCTCCCCAAGAACCTTTACAAAGTGCCTAGCACCCGTAGCAGCCTGGCTGCGGAAGGAAGGGCATCACGTTTACCCGTACCTCGACGACTGGCTCGTGAGGGGATCCTCCCCAGCGTCGACCAACGACAGCCTATTGACCACCTTGCGACTGCTACAGCGTCTGGGATTTGCAGTGAACTACGAAAAGTCTTCACTAAAGCCCTCGAAGAGCTTGAAGTTCCTAGGTGCTCAATTCGACACCCACACGGGACTAGTGAAACCATCCCTGGAAAGGTTGTTGAAGATCAAACACCTGACAAGCCAACTTCGTTTACAGAGAAGGTTGTCAGTAAGAAAATATGCGGCTCTCCTCGGCTCCATGGCATCGTGCATCCACCTAGTCGCGAACTGCCGGTTGTTCATGAGACCTCTACAGGAGTTCCTATCAGACAGATGGAAGCAGGCCACAGGCCGCTGGTCGGACAAGATAATAGTCGACGACGAACGAGTTATCAAAGCCATCCGATGGTGGAAAGTGGCGCGCAACCTGGACAGAGGGGTCCCCCTGCAGGAGCCGGAATTTCAGAACACCATCATTACAGACGCCTCTCTGTCGGGCTGGGGAGCACACATGTCACGTCACCAAACCCAAGGCAGGTGGTCGTCGACCGAATCTCGCCTACATATCAACGTCCTGGAGCTAAGGGCGGTGAGATGGGCCCTGAAATCTTTCCTCCCACACATCAAGGGGTCAAAAGTAAGAGTGCTCACGGACAATACGACAGCTATGTTCTACCTGATAAAACAGGGTGGCACCAGATCCAGGACCCTCTCGAAGGAAGCTCAAAAGATCTGGCATTGGGCTTTAAAACACCACATCTCCCTAGTGGCATAGCACCTACCGGGAGCGAAGAACTTACAGGCGGATTCCCTGAGCAGGACTATGTCACAAATACACGAGTGGGAGCTGGACTCCACTCAACTCGGGGAAATCTTCGAAAGATGGGGGACCCCGTCGATCGATCTCTTCGCCACGGAAAGAAACCGAAAATGTGCTCAGTTCGCGAGCAGATGGCCCCAAACAGGCTCCCTGGGGGAAGCGTTCTCGTTTCCGTGGACAGGCAAGTTCCTTTACGCCTTCCCTCCATTTCCCCTCATACGGAGGACGATCCAGGGGATCCACAGGTACAATTGCCGGGTCATCCTAGTGGCCCCGCGCTGGCCGAGGCAACCATGGTTCTCAGACCTCCTTCATCTGTCGCTGGATCAGCCGATACCATTCAGGAAAGTACCGAACCTCCTGTCCAGGGACGAGGGGACCGTGTGGCACCACAATCCGGACAGCCTGAACTTAACTGCATGGCTCCTGACTTCTCGGAGTTCGGGAACCTAAAAGTCTCGACTGATTGCCGAAGGATTCTGCAGGCGGCCAGAGCCCCGTCCACTAACAAATCATATGTAAGCAAATGGAAAAGGTTCTGTATATGGTGTCAAACACAACAAAATATACAACCTTTGGAAGTAACTCCGGAGCAAATCCTCCCGTATCTTCTTCATCTTGCGGAAAGCGGACTGTCATCATCGTCAATCAAAGTACACCTGGCGGCTGTTTCGAGATTTACCAGAAGAAGACAGTCCCCTCCACTATTCAGTGACAGGCTAGTGAAGCATTTCATGAAGGGTCTGTTTAGAACCTTCCCTCCAGAAAAACGGTTCCCACCGTCGTGGAGTCTGAACACGGTTCTAGCTGCCTTAATGAAGCCTCCCTTTGAGCCAATGTCCTCTTCATCTCTACAATTTCTATCTTGGAAACTCGCGTTCCTAGTTGCCATCACTTCAGCTAGAAGAATGTCGGAACTACAGGCACTGGTCATAGACCCTCCATATCTGAGGTTCTTTAAGGACAAAGTTATTTTATCAACTAACCCTTCATTCATCCCAAAAGTACCGTCGGTCTATCATAAGCACTCGACCCTGGTACTCCCTACTTTCTTTGCATCTCCTTCGTCGACGGCGGAGAAGGCTCTTCACACTCTGGACGTCAAAAGGGCGCTAAAATTTTACCTGCAAAAAACGCAAGATATCAGAGCCACCAGACAGCTATTCGTCGCCTACGGCCCCTCGGCTAGGGGTAAGGCTATCTCCAAACAAGGTCTGGCTCGCTGGGTCTCCTCGGCGATTACCCTGTGTCATTCCAAGGCCGGGAGACCTCTACTACATCGTCCCAGAGCCCATTCCACGAGATCGACATCTTCCTCCGTGGCTCTATGGGCAGGAATTCCGCTGACGGACATCTGCCAGGCGGCGGCATGGTCTGTTCCGCACACGTTTACGCGCCACTACTGCCTGGAAAAGCAGCACGCGGATGAGGTACAAATGGGAAGGGCAGTGCTTCGCCACCTTTTTCAATGAGGTAAGCCAAAGTTTCAAGAAGAATGCTGCCTATTATTATTTGGCCTCAGCTGGTTTTTCAGAGTGTATACATGAATGTGCATAGTTTATTGACCTAAACATAAGTGGTTGGGTAGATATGTGCGCAAGGGGTGCATACTGAGTCATATGACATAGCATTGTATGGCGGAAGTCCGTTTCGTATCAGTATAATAAGTTGTTGCTTACATACATGGTGTAAACGGTAGTGTTTGGGGGTGTCTCTACGAATGTAAGTTACATTGCATTCTCACCTCCTTCTTGATGTTACTGCTTTACAATCTATTCTAAGCATGTGAATCCATGAAAGATCCAATGCTGGAGAAGGGAGTAGTTTCTTACCTGTAACTCCATTTCTCCAGCATTGGTATCTTTCATGGATTCACATGCGCCCTCCGGCCTCCCCGGACTGCAATGTGGAAGATTGGTATGTAAGCAAGTTTTCCCCCCCGTTATCTTGGAGGGGTCGAAATCTGAAGGGACCCGCGGGGGCGGGGCTTATATACCATCACGTCCAACGGGGCGTACGTGGGCGGCCCCGTAGAGGACGCAGACGGGGATAGGGCAGAAGTTTTTCCTATTGGAAATGACTATATATATATGTGTACCGAGGGTTCCCAGTCTGACGACGGGGAATATTCTAAGCATGTGAATCCATGAAAGATACCAATGCTGGAGAAATGGAGTTACAGGTAAGAAACTACTCCCTTACGGCGCAACCTGCATTCTCCCTCATCAACCCTGGCTTCTAGTGTCTTCAGGCGGGTCAATGCCTGCGATAGCTGTTGGTTGATACCTCTGATATTGTCTTCCATCCCAGCGATACGTTATTCTGCCTCTCCTGTACGTGAATTAAGCTTTTGCAAATCATGGCAGACAAAGGAGGCCTCCGCTGCAATGCCGTCCATTTTTATCTCCATGGAGGAGCGGGAATTAGCTATGGCAGCCATCTCATCTTTCAATGAGAGGGCGTCTTCTGCGGTGGGGATTTTGCAGTGCATTACATGATCCGCCAGCAGAAGGCTACTAGTAATTGCGTATTGGTCCATCCTGCTCTGCGTAGACGTCTTCTTAAGCTTCTTTGGCCATATTGTGAAGCGGGATGGTGCGTCGTCTGTCGCCCTGGTGCGGGATTACCGCCGGTGTTTGAAAATCCGTATGGCGTTCAGAATGGTAGGGCTGGCGACTTCCGCGGGCAGCAGGTCAACAGGTTTGCAACCCCTGAAGGATGTCTTGTAATAGTAACTCCCTGCTCCTGAGCGGCTATGGTCCTGTATATTTCTGTTCCTCAGACTGGTTGACCTACGTTGTGTAATATCTGGGAGACCCTGAAGTTACTCATAGGCAGCAAGCCCTGCCAAGTGCCACTGTCTTCGACCGCGTCCTTATCCTTAGGGTCCGTTATTACAGCAAGTGATTCGGCCCAGGTTGCACATATAAATAGGGTGTGTTTCACCTGTTCAAGGATGCCACTGTTTGCAATACAAGTCTGTGAGCCTCACTGTGTCTCTGGAGCGCCTCCTCCAAGTTGTCCGCACTCCCAGCAGTGTTATTGGTGTGTTGTTATATTCCTGGTGCCCATAGCCTCGTACCCTCTCCTGTATTGTCTGTCGTGCACCTGGGAGGGATCCCCTAACGGCAACGGTCACGCCGTAGATGTAGTTTTATAGTACGTGCTTGCGGGTCCCTGAGTTCCCCAATATGATGGACTGTGGCATTCGGAGGAGACCTGTAAGTAACCCCCAGCCAACCGTGTCTGTTACTCACGGCCCTTGTCACTGGAAGCCACGTTTAATCCCCTACTATGTGGTTTCTACTCGTCATGCCACTTACACCATCAGCGCCTAAGAGTTCAATGCGCCCTGATCGGGTGCAGGGGGCCTTCCACCTGGAACCACACCAAACTCAGCGGTCGAGCAAGGATTTATTCGGGTGGAGCACCCCAACGCCACCGAGGCCCGCTGTCGCATACGTGCCCTCAGTTCAATGCGTGCAGATCATGTTCCGTGGCAGTCATCCCTGATGCAGCAACCGGATAGGTCCAGGCCGTGTTGGTCTGCCCGGCGTGATTGCGCACTTAGTCTGGGTCTGGGTTCAGTCTTTGCTGTCTGGTGGATTGTAAATCCGATGTTCTGCTATGGCTGGTGGGTTGAAGACTCCACCAGCCGCATGTACCTGTTGATCGGTCTGGCAATGTGGGTCTGTGCGCGGGATGACCCGCTACTATATCATGTAAGGCTCATAGTCCGTTACACTGGAGGAATAAGCCCCAGAGTCTCAGTTTGAGACTTCAGCGCAGAGTCCCAACTTCAGGTGCCGCTCAGTCCATTTTGCCCCAGGCGGAAACAAGTCCAGACTCTTCACACGACCCAGGTCCGTGGGGGCATCCGGCCAGGTATCCAGTCCTTTGCAAACGGTGTAGCCATTGTCCGCGGTTCACCGACAGCTCAGCCTCTGCTTAGGGAGTGCAGTCAACCCCCTATCCCGATCACAGGAAAGCAATTCTCTCTTCTCCGCCCTTTGCTGCTTCCATAACCGCTTAGGTGGGTTTACCCCAGCGCTGTCATTACCCTGCAGTCACCGGCCCGGGGGGGGGGTTAATGTCATTCGGGACCCAGGGATCCCCCGCCAGGTAGTCCCCGCTGCCGGCGCACACCCACCGGCCCCACTGTAGTGTCAAAGACAGGCCCTCGTGCCCTATCCCCCCTGGTTGTGCAGCAAATCGAGTATGCTGGGCAAGGTCTGGTTATGCCTGGAAGGGATATTTTTTATAGGGTATCATCTGTTTTTGTGTATGTGTTACACTGCACCCTCAGTGCAGTAACACAGGGGTGTCATAGTGACCCCCAAACATAGACTCCATACCCTGGTACTGACTACGGTCTCCCAGGGCATGTAAAGTCACCATTGACTTTACTAGTCCAAAATTGTGAACAGAACCAGTACAAACCATCATATTGTGGAAGTACTGGAAGGGGTTAATTCGATTGCCCCTGGGTCTGTTTCCAAGAGGGCACTGTCCAGTCCCCCTTTCTTGAGTTTCTGGCTGGTGGCAGTGGTTACCAAGCAAAATATTCCACCGGAATATTCATTTCCTATGGGATTTTCCCATTGATTTTAAACGCACCACTTTTTGGTGCAATGTTAAAGATACCGCCGGTTTATTAATTTAATATTAAATCCCCGGTTTGGTCTTTTTGCCAGAACTCTTTTCTAAAATGGCGTTCGTGTCCGTCTCTGTAACTCCAACCAAGGTCGGGCCCTTTGTTCCACTTTTTGGCGGGCTTCTCCACAGAAGCCCTCCCACTGGTGCCACTCTGTCTGGGTTCCACAGGATGTGTGGGTGGGGGAATTGGCACCCTGGACTGCATTGCCTTAGCAACTCAAGTCGCACTCTGTTCGGATTGGCCCAGTGCTGAGCCGCCCGGCTCACCACTTAGCATGTATGAGTGACAGCTAGGCTGTTGAATGGGGGTTTTTCTGCATAAAAGCAGGGCTTTTGGGACTGGAACTTCAGAAGTCGCCACAGGACCTAAGAAATCCAAAGAGGGGAGAAGCAGAGCCATCTGCAATGACAACACCACTGGTGGAGCCCTGCTGCAACGACCTCACCACTTTCCCGACGACAAGAGAAGATCTTCTGCTGAAAGAGTCTTCTTCCTCTGAGCTGGTGGGATCAACCAGTTCACCATTTCGCCTTCCAGGACGTCTCTTGGTCGAATCGCCCGTGCCAAGCACCCCAGCAGCCGAATAGCCAGGCTTCACCATTGTGACCGCGAATACCAGGAACGCACCTTTTAACCGACAAACTCCGCGGCTGGTTTCTTCCCTGGGCAGTGCAACAACTCCAAGTTTCCTCCTCGATGAGATCCTCTCTTCCCCTGGTTGAAACCACGAACTGCACCCGCTGCCAGGAACAACTGCCACCTCTGGAGCTTCCTCAACTTTAAAGGTACTGTGTTCCACCTGGCCTCCCTTTCTACGGTTTGCTAAAGGTGACCCTTAAATCCTTTGCTTTCCAACTGGTTTGGCTCCAGACCTTATAACTTTACCTTTTGAACCACCCCAACCTCTTTTGAACATTTCTACAAAGACTTGAATGCATTTCTGAACTGTGTGATCTTGGGCACATTTCACCTTGCTCCATTTAAAGTGGGCCTGGCCTATGAACATTGGCTCTACAGTAGACTCTGCCTTCACTAACTTGTTTTGGTCTCTTAAAAGGGTTGGGAACTGTTTTATTTTTATGACCTGCCTTTTTCTATCCCTTTTATTTAATTATTGGAGTGCCATCTAGGTTACGCGCTCCACCTCTGTTTTGACAAAAAGTGGTGTTTTGACTTAGACTTGTCTAATAATTCTTAAGGGAGGTGTGTATACTTTCCTGATTGTGTTTTGAACTTGCTTTGATTAATAGTGCTAGTGTATTTTCTAAAGTGTGTGTTAAATAAATAATTATATACTTTTGATACAAAGCTCTGGTCGGTGTATGCTTGTTCTACTGTGTTTTTAGCCCTATTGTGTATCCTCTGTATACTGCCTAACTCTTCTTGAGAGAAGTCTGACTGCTCAGCCACAGCTACCAGGTAATTCGAAGGGATTGTGTCCTCCAACGTATTCCTTATCTTTGATAGATCTCCCAGCTTGCTGGCCTCGGAACATTTTTTCAGTAGAGGACGCTGTGCGTCGACGTCCCTCGAGCCGATGTCCCTCGACAGCCTCCTTATCGGCGCCGACGTCGTCACGCGTATAAATAGATTCGCGCAGCATCCGTTGCTCAGTTCCGTTTTTCAGCGCTTCGTGGGGCCTCGGAATATCATTGCTCAGTTCTTCAGTCAAATATACTTCATTATTCCTCGTGAATACCAACTCGTACTCGATGGCTTCCTCATTCGAACCGACGACTCCACGGTCCGGCTTCAAAAAATGTCATGACTGTGGAAAGAAAATGTCGTTGACGGATCCTCACAGGATCTGTTTGTGGTGCCTGGGAGTCGAGAACCATTGTTCGGAGTGCGAGGATGGCATGTCCATGACGGCTAAAGCCTTGAAAGAACGTAACGGGAAGCTCGAGAGAGGTAAGGTAGTTAAAACTTCTTCGAAAGTTTCCTCGGCGGAGTCGAGACATTCGTCTCCTCGCCATCACAAAAGACATTCCCGTTCTAGGTCTCGAAGCAGTTCCCATCAATCTTCGAGATCTAAGCATTCAAAAAAGAGACGTCGAAGATCCCCTTCCTCGTCGTCTTCTTCCGTTTCCCCGAAAAGGGTCTCCTGCCCCACAAAACATAGCTCTCAGGCTGAGTGGGAGGAATTCAGGAAAAAGATGCTTAGCGTCTTCAAGAAAGCGGCCTCGACCCCCTCGAAGACTGCTGAGGGTGATAGGCTGGGTGAAAGACCCAAAAAATCAAAACGCTGCGAGTCGCAGCACCCGGCGAAAGAAGCCACTCGAGAGCGTCACGAACCCTCGAGTAAAGGCAAAGTCGCGTCTTCGACGCTGTCGTCGAAGATCCCTTCGACGCATAGTTCGGCGTCTTTGACGCCGTTATCGAAGGGTTCTTCGACGCACAGGTCAGTCGACTCGACGCCGTCTTCGACACAGAGGAAGGACAAACCCACGGCCACCTCACAGCCAGTGGCCATACCCAGAGCCTCGATCACGAGAATGTTGTCGACAACCTCAAGTAGAATTCCGATACTCTCGAGTTCGAGGCCTCTACCACCTTTCTCGACGCCTTTTTCGAAGGCGGATCCTCACAGGATCTGTTTGTGGTGCCTGGGAGTCGAGAACCATTGTTCGGAGTGCGAGGATGGCATGTCCATGACGGCTAAAGCCTTGAAAGAGCGTAACGGGAAGCTCGAGAGAGGTAAGGTAGTTAACACTTCTTCGAAAGTTTCCTCGGCGGAGTCGAGACATTTTTCGAAGGCTTCGAAGCCTTTAATGTCCGCGTCGACGACAACGACGTTTTCTCAGCCAATCATGACGAATTTGGCCCCTTCTGCTCTGGAAATGGGATTTATACCATTTTCAAGACCTGATCACTCCAGAGTCTTATCATCTATTTATGAAGAAGGGGAGGATTCGGATCAGGAAAGACCTTTTGAGTTGCAGGGATCTGCAACTCCTGTACCAGAGGAATTTACCTCTGAGGAAGGTAGGTTGAAAGACCTCCAAGAATCCTTACAGGAAGCAAGTGGGTTGGACACTTCCCCAGAAGTGGAATTTGCCAGACCAGAACGAGGGGAACATGCTGAAACCCCTTATAGAACCTTGATGGCAAGGATAATAGAGTTTATGGGGTGGTCCACACCATCACCTGCTTTTCAGCAAGATGACCTCACAGACATCTTGGTCAAAGGTCCACAGGAGGATCTTGTGGTGCCATTTCATGAGGCATTACAAAGGAGAATATTGGCAAACTGGGAAACACCTGAGGTAATCCTGGCGGTTAACAAAAAATGATCAGCTAAATATATGGTGTTTTCTGCTGACCCTGAATATTTATCCGAACACCCAACTCCGGAGAGTCTGGTTGTTCAGGCAGCTACTTCATCAGGTAGTAAATCGGCTTACCCTACTGTTCCACAGGACAGGGATGATGAGGGATATGACTCTATGGCCAAAAAAGTATTTTCTGCATGTAGCATGGCGTTGAAATCCATCAATGCTACTTGTACGCTCGCAAGGTTCAGCCACACACTTTGGGAGTGTGCTTCATCAGCGGCTGACTGCCTCCCGTAGGGAGAAGAAAGGGAAGCGTTGCTAAACATCATCAAGGATGGTAAAGACGCTATGTGCGAATCCCTTCAATCTGGCATCGATTCTGCTGACAGCATCAGCAGGGCCATGGCGGCAAGTACAACAACCCGGAGATTTGCTTGGTTGCGAAAGTCTGGTTTTGCTCCAGATGTGCAAAGCAGACTCTTGAATATGCCCTTTGACAGCTCTTCTTTGTTTGGTAAGAAGGCGGATGACAGTTTAGAAAAGCTACAAACATCAAAGGCAGCAGCAAAATCCCTGGGAGCTGCAATCCGTCAGACACCATATCGCCCCTCAGGAACCTCTTGGAGAGGTAAGTCCTTTCGCTTCTATTCTGCATTCGGAAGGACAGCCGGTTCAAAGGGGTCAGAAAAAATTCACCTGAGGTGGACTGGTTAAAAATACAAAAGCCGCAGCAGCAGGTGTCTCTTTACCCTCGGCATCTGCATCAGCCGCCTCCAAACCGCTCTGAGGACTCTCCTCACAAAACACCAGTAGGGGGAAGGTTAACTCAACATCTGACGAAATGGCAGGCTATTACGTCAGATGCTTGGGCATTGGAGACAGTTGCCCAAGGTTACTGCCTGCCTTTTCTACGCATCCCTCAGAGTCATCCACTGGGGAACAGCTCTCTGAAAGTTCGAGATCCGCTCCTTTTGCTTGAAATTGTAGACCTGCTAGAGAAAGGTGCCATAGAACCGGTACCTGTAGCGGAGAGGAACAAGGGCTGGTACTCCCCCATACTTTCTAATACGAAGAAAGACGGAGGACTGAGACCTATCTTGGACTTACGAGAATTGAACAAGTTCCTCAGGAAGGACAAGTTCAAGATGGTAACTCTCTCTCAGATCCTTCAAGCCCTCCAGCCCCAGGACTGGCTGGTATCTCTGGACCTCCAGGATGCTTATTTCCATGTGCCAATCCACCTCAAACACAGGAAATACCTGAGGTTCGCAATTGGTGGCTCTCATTATCAATTTCGAGTTCTGCCATTTGGGCTAACCTCCGCCCCGAGGGTCTTCACCAAGCTAATGTCGGTAGTGGCTGCAAGTCACGTATACCCCTATCTGGACGATTGGCTGATCAGAGCTGTATCTCCGAAACAAGCTCAGATTCAGCTGGATTATGTCTGCCACTTCCTTCACAAACTGGGCTTCTCCCTCAATTTAAAGAAGTCACAGATGATACCATCACAGAGACTCCAGTTCTTCGGAGCGGTCCTGGACACTTCCTGGGAAAAGCCTCGCCACCAGAGGTGAGGGTTCAAGATATTCTGCAGATGGTCACCAAGTTTCAAAATGCCCAACGTCTCCCAGCCTTCGACTTTTTGAGGTTGCTAGGCCTGATGGCATCCTGCATCTTCCTTGTGCCAGAGGCTCGCCTGAGAATGAGATCTCTTCAGTGGGCACTGAAAACTCAGTGGTTGCAATTCTCAGGGAGAATGACAGACCTCCTTCCGGTTCCGGACAAGGTGGCTCGAGACCTTCAGTGGTAGGCCTGCCAGGAAAACATCTTGAAGGGAGAACTGTTTTGGCAACCATGGCCAGAGATAACAGTAGTCACAGATGCCTCACTCACGGGGTGGGGGGCCCATACCAACGACTTCACCATCAGCGGTCGTTGGTCACCATCAGAGTCCAGACTACATATCAACCTGTTGGAGCTGAGAGCAATCAGACTAGCGCTGAAGCCTTTTCTGCCATCTGTACAGGGGGAAAATGTCCTGATAATGACGGACAACACAGTGGCCATGCACTACCTCAACAAAAGAGGAGGCGTAGGATCACTGCCACTATGCAGAGAGGCAATGCAGCCCTGGTTTTGGGCAATTCAAGAAGGAATCTCTCTATCGGCAGTTCACCTAACCGGAGAGAAGAACTTGACGGCGGACGCTCTGAGCAGGCAGGGCACAGTCTCCCACGAGTGGGAACTAGCTCAGGACGTCCTTCAGGAGATCTTCACCCTTTGGGGAACCCCTCAAGTGGATCTGTTCGCCACCAGTACCAACAGGAAGTGCGATCTGTTTTGTTCAAGGGAATTTCCCCCGAGAGGAGCTCTAGGGGACGCGTTCGTAGTAGACTGGGAGTTTCCACTCCTGTACGCGTTTCCACCAGTCCCTGTCATTCCTCAAATGATCAGGAGGTTGAGAAGATTCAGGAGGACCATGATTCTAATTGCCCTTCGACTGGGCCAGGAGAACGTGGTACCCTGACCTTCTGGACATGTCCATCTGCCCTCCAATTCGTCTTCCACTCAAGGAGAATCTTCTCTCACAGAAGGGAGAACAGGTTCTCCATCCAGACATCAGAACCCTCAACCTTCACGCTTGGCTTCTGAAAGGTTGAAATATACGGTTTGGGACCTCCCTGATGACGTCATGGAGGTGTCGCTTTCGGCCAGAAGGCCAGCAACTAAGTCTTTGTACCGCTGCCGTTGGAACAAATTTTGCAGCTGGTGTAGAGAAGAGAATATCGACCCCTTTTCATGTGGTACACCAACAGTGTTATCCTTTCTACTCTACTTAGTGCCAACTTGAAGGCCCGAGTTTGCTATCAAGGGCTATCTCGCAGCGCTATCGATCTTCAAGCGCACTGCAGAGGAGACATCGTATTTCAAATTACCCTTAGTAGTACAATTTCTAAAGGGATTAACTAATGTCTATCCTCCAAGACCATTCCAGGTTCCTTTACGGGACTTAAATTTAGTCTTAAATCTCCTGATGGGTACTCCTTTCGAACCACTCCACTCTTGTTCGCTAAGATTTCTCACCCTTAAAACTGTCTTATTAGTGGCTTTAACATCTGCTAGAAGGGTGAGTGAATTACAAGCTCTATCTTGTAAACCCCCTCATACAATTTACCCGCCTCCCCATCTGGGGAAAGAGGAAGAAAAGCTACATAGGCTGGACCCAAGGCGGGCTTTAAGCTTTTACATCAGCAGACTTGCTAGGATTAGGCAAGCAGACCAACTGTTCGTAGGTTACTCAGGGCACAAATTGGGACTACCGATAACAAAACCATTTCCAGATGGATTATTTTGGCCATTCTGGAATGTTACAAACTAGCAGGGAAAGAGCCTCCTCAAAATCTTAGGGCTCATTCAACCAGGGGTATCGCAGCCTCCTTGGCCCCCCAAAGAGGGGTTCCGGTTCGAGACATATGTGCGGCTGCCACATGGTCGTCTACACATACCTTCACAAGATTTTACAAACTGGATTCCTCCTCTAGTCAAGAGACTAGGTTTGGCAAAGCCGTATTACATTCTGTTCATTCCTAAAAGGAAACATGGCGTTTTACTGCCACCTCCAATTACACACCACTGCTATGGGAGTCTATCAAAGATAAGGAATACGTCGGAGGACACAATCCCTTCGAAAAACAAGTTACTTCTTACCTGGTAACGTTCTTTGGATGGGATGTTCCTCCGACGTATTCCTTATCGCCCCTCCCATCCATCCCCGCAGTAACACTTCCCTTGAGGTTGCAGCTTACGCTCCTTCAAGGTCAATACCCAATTCATGTAAAACAACGGTTAACGTCAAAACGGAACTGAGCAACGGACGCTGCGTGAGTCTATTTATACGCGTGATGATGTCGGCGCCGATACGGAGGCTGTCGAGGGACATCGGCTCGAGGGACGTCGACACGCAGCGCCCTCTACTGAAAAAATGTTGCGAGGCCAGCATGCTGGGAGATGATCTATCAAAGATGAGGAATTCGTCAGAGGAACATCCCATCGAAAGAACGTTACCAGGTGAGAAGAAGTAAGTAGTGTTCATCTGGGTGGTACAGACTGCTACCAATTGGGTTTACTGCTTACTCCTGTAGTCTTAATCTTTTTGCAGTGTTCCCCAAGGGAACTTCACAGGATTCTACCTAACACTCCCCTTGCAAATATGTTGGATTATCCTGCAGCTGTGCACTCCTGAAGTGTATCTCCTTCGCCAAGCTCCGTTTATATATAATTTCTTGCCATAAAAACAGGATATTTAACAGGTTATCACCATCGGGCGTGGGAGCTGCATGACTTGCGTCTGCATCGCTCACCGGCTCACATGGCCAAATGATTTTGATGGCAAACCTAGTTCTGTGACCTGCTGGTTGCATCCATCTGTGCAACTTGTGCTCAACCCATGAGCTGATCCCATACTCCTTGACATTCTATCTTATCTCACTGTTCCTTTATACCAGCTGCCCTTAAAGTGAGATGTCTGCACTACAATATTTTACCTAGTTTGCCCAGTTCTCTGCCTGCTGCACCATCCACTCTGCTTAGGTTTACTTTCCTTCCTCTTGCATATTGAATACACAAAGCTAACAAGATGTTTACACAAAATAGTGATCAATAGTTCCATCCAGACTGTACATCTACAGATCTACTGAAATACCGCACACTGTAGTTGGCCTCCAGAGCTCACTTTGCTCTGATTACGATTGCAATATATATTAGCACCTGCAGGAGAGAGCTGGCCAAACTGTTTGCAGAGCTTTCTTATCATATTCATGTGTGTCCATTAATGCAGCTAACATTTTAATACATTTTACAGACACTCAGCCACTCGCATAGTCGAGTAGATTTTATGAAAGGCGAGTACTATTTGCAGGGGATTTCTGAAACATTTATTTAACATTTACTTTGTTTGCAGTAAATGTTAAATATGTTTCACTGTGTATGGCTAGACTCTGGGTTGCATTACTGTGCCAAACGTTGTGGGAGCGCATTTACATTTTTTTTGTAATCAGTTGCCATACGCGGTTTGCATTTCTCTGTGGTCGAGTAGGTAAACTAAGTTACTCGACCTGCAGTTCTTGAGGACTGTTAAAGAATTAGCAAGGCCTAATTTATAATACTAATGTCTTACTTCAGCGGTACACACAAATGCTGTATTGTTGCTCATTTTATGTTTTAGGTACAAGACACTTCTGGTGGCATTACAAATATTAGTACAACATCGCTAATCAAATGGGTTTCTTTGCTAATCAAGAACATTTTAATGAGCAAACTCTGCTAATCATTTTTTGAAATCTAATGTATGCCTTCTAGTAGGGTATATGGCAACAGTGTGGTGTTATAACAAGCGACAAGGGACAACAAGTGTTGTGCTGTAAGAAAGAACTTGCAAGAAGAACAACTTTATGGTAACTAGGTGTGTGAATAGAGGGTGTTTTTGTATTATCAGCTACGTGTACCTGCACGTTTGAGGGCGATTCCGTGAACTGTTGCAAAACATAGAAGTTTGGTGTAAAAAACTGGCAATGGTTTGTATACCTGGAATTGTTATGGCAACAGATATGCGATAGTGCTATCTTTCATATGTAGTGACTAATAGAGCAAGTGGTGGCAATACCTGGTAAATAGCAGGGTTCGAAATTGCAGGGAGCCAGGAGCTATTTAGCTTTTGGCTAGCACCTTGAAAAGCCTGGTTAGCTTGAGACCAACACCTACCAGCAGCTACCTTTGCGCCCCCCGGCCCCCGACCAACTGGTGCTGAACAAACAAACCTATGTGAATTTAACTCTGTGCATTTGGGACAATCTATAAATAAGCATGCAAACATATCTGTACGACATTTAAAGGGGTCATAAAAATTGACAAAAGGATATCTTTCCATCTTATTTAGAAGTTAGATTTGCGGAACTCTATGTAGTAGCTCGTCGTTCCCCAGTTAGCTCCTGGTCACTGGTTAATGCTGGATACCCAGGAGCTGTTTTTAGGTCCTGCTTATCCAATGTTAATTTCGATCGCTGTAGCCTGGCAAATATCTACACAATGCCAAAACCAGCTTTGCTTCTGCTTGTATTTGTTGGTTTTCAGCTTTGTGTACTGTGATACGGTGCACTGTCGTGCAATTTTGTAGCACAACGCATTGTGATTATGGAGATCGGTTGATGTATATATACTCCTATCCTAGCTTCATCCTCACAGCTTTGGTTTTGGACCGGCAAGAGGGTCTGCCTCTCCATGGAAAAAGCAAGCAGAGGAGTAGGGTTCGACTTGCACCTCCGACATCACTTTTGGAAATGACCTTTTTTTACATTTATTTTGGAGCTTTTGTTCTGATGTCTTCAAGCAGTGAAAATACAAAAAGCATACTTTAGAAAATCACTGAATACTAATCCATGCTATTGGTCTGTTATCCCCAAGGGGGAGCCACCCCCTTTGGGGCTTGGAGGTTTGGGCAAGCGTTACCTCACTGGGAGTGACTTCCCCTTTGGGGATGAGGACTCCTGAAGCAGGATAAGAAACCCGGTGCAATCTGTTCTCTCTATCTATATGGGGGGCCACAAAGTTAGAGCTGTGTTGCAACCTTTTTATTTGACCGACACACTACTGAACCCTCCTCAGACGCAACATGTTTTAATCAGTAGCACGTTACTTCTCATTACAGAGACAACTATAACAATACTGAAGTCCTCAGCTATTGAAGGTGACTTCCTGACGAGGAGCTGAACGACAGTGGAGGAGGCGCGCTGAGAGGACGCTGCCGCTGAAGCGTGGAGCAGAGACTGCCTGGAGGCGGGACCACGCAGCGGACGTAGTGGGCCCGGAGCCCGGGAAAGGCTGCCAGATCCAGGGGTGCTGGGGGTGAAAACATTTAAGACCCTGTACAGAGAACTTGGGAGAGAGCAAGAATGCTGTGTATCGACAAAGCCCCCGAAAAGGCTGCCACAACCAGAAGATAAGAGACAGAGATGAACGCTGCTGACACAAGCATCCCTGACCCTCCCTTGCAGAAGCGCTGCGAGAAAGCGGGTATGCGGGTTCCCAGGAAGAGGGGAAGCAGCGGTTGATTGTTGTAAGAGGGGAATCCAAACACCGAACCCAGAGTTCAGTGGAATCTGGAAACAGTCTAAGATTGGACCGGAGAGTCCCGAGTGATACCAAAAAAGTTAACAGTGTGGAAAGTACAGAGAAACAGGTTGCGTAGTCCCAAGAGGAGACAGGGAAGCAATCTCTAGTAGAAAGCAACAAGAGAAGTCCAGGACCTAAGCAGCACCAATTAGCTTGCAGCAGAACCTGAGGCATCCCGAAGGACACAAGCACTAACAGTGAGAATCAAGGGAACAAGAATATTGAATGACAAAGTGTACTCTGGAGTGGGAAATCTTGAGGGAATGAGGTGGATTTCAACATAAGATGTTGGTGTCGGGGGTTTAGTCGAATACCCAACTGTATAAAAGAGATGAACACTTAGGCAAACGGAGGGACCAAAGTCTGAGTGTCTTGCTTTTTCTTTGTAAGAACTGTTGCAGTGACGCAGGCGAAGAACTGTGTCCCGGTAGGAACATTTATTTTTGACAGTTGTCTTGAGCCGAGGAGGTCAGCGGATATGTGTTGGCAAAACCCCATAGTGAAAGCCAGTTTCTTTGTTTTGATTGTTTTCATCTAGTGGGAGGCCCAGATAATTGGACAGATTAGGACAGAGGACTGTGATTTGGCTATTTGGATGTTCTTACGAGTGCCTTGTTTTAGTTCTTAGGAAAAGAATAGTAGGACCAGTGAGGTGTTTTCTATTAATTTAAATAGACGCTAACTGTACCATGTCCTCTGGTTCGAGTCTTACTTCTGGCTTGCCAAATATGGTGTCAAGGTTGGAATTTGGTGACCTGACAAAGAGTCCAGGCCAGAGTCTTTATGGCCAAACCCATTGTCTGTTTACCACGGATAGGTCACTGGGTTAAAATCTCCCTGGGGGCCATCACAAAACATTGGGCCATAGAAGAAAGCCCAGCCCTCATCTTTCGTCTAAACTTTCTAGTGGCTTGGAGGATGAGTGAGAATTTGAACTGCCTAGTTCTGAAATTTATTTTTCCGAAAACCCTCAGTTGGTAACTAGATGAAATATGGTGTCCATAGAAGATCTGAAGAAATTAACAAAGTCAAGCCTGGACCAACCAACGCCACCAGGAGAGTCTCGATGGATGGGGGTGGGCCAAAACCGATGGGTCCTCCCACGCAGGGTGTTGCAGCCTTACCAGGAGTGGAAAGACCTAGGCACCTTTTGTACTAAACTTCGAGAGACTAGCAGCTCCGTTTCAATGGAAGGAAGCCCTCAAAACAGGTTATGTAACCCATCTTTTAAAAGGAGACTTGGATCCCTCCTGTCAGACCATTAATCCCCATGGGACTACTCCTTTTCAGGATATGAAAACTTTGGGCAAACTGAAGCTTTCTTCTGACGAAAATGGCGGAATATCCAGTTATTCCCCACTGAGACCTGTGGTGAATCCAGTGGAGTCATCACGGATTCCCCGGTGGGGCTCGAGTTCCAATGTGCCATGGGGAAGGCAGCCGCGGTCTCATCCTGACCCTGTGGGCGGCTTTGAGGGAGGACCACATGGGAGTAGACGATTGCCGGGGAGATGTTATGGCTTCATTGGATGAAGCATAGTATCCCCTCCTTTCCCATGAGGAAGACCCTCTAACGCCCAGCACATTGATGGCATGTTGTCATTTAATGGTTCCTCCATCTAGAGGAAATCAAGAAACTTTGTCTTTCCAATATTAAAGTCAGGCTTTGTCCCAAACACACTTAACTCCTTCTGCTTCTAATATGCCTTATTGTAAACACCCAAAGAAAAAAACCATTTGAGAAGTAGAAGCCCAGTGACATTCATGAACTCCAATTCCCATAATCACTCAGGTACTGAGACGAGGACGACGACGAGGAGGAGGAGGAAAGAGTTTGTGCATGACCAGTGCCCAAAGTACAACACGCAGGCTTGTTATTTTTCAAAGCCTACATTGCGTTGGACATTTAAAGATGGTGACCGCTCTCAGAAGTCGGGCTGTGCAGGAGAAGACAATACACTCCAGGCGGAGGCTCGTGAACGTGAGACGCACAGAAGAGGTTACTGGGACAAAAGAAGAGACACCGCAGACGAGCAGGAAAAGCTGTGGAGATGCGAGGAGTTGCACAGAAGCTCCTGGGCGTCAGGACACTCTTGGAAGCAGCGTTCATCCGTCAAGCATGAGCGAGTAAGCCAGCATGTGACCCCGGAGCCGCACAGAACGCTGGAGAGACCTCTGCTGACTCCAGGGTGGAAAGCAAACGAAGCAGCTGTTCCAAACAGGCGCGGGCAGAGTCAGAGACGCAGGAAGAGACCAGTGAGTTGACCCAAAGTAGCTGGGGACCCTGGGCGCGCCGACAAGCGCGCCAGCCCGCATTTGATAAATGAGATTGTTAATGATGAAAAGAGCATAAGACGAATATTTGAATGCAGTCAAGACAAAGTACTATCACAACAACCAATAAGAAGAATGTTTGTATGCAGACAAGACACACTGGTAAGAGAATCTCTAATCCATATACAGGTGCATGAGGTGCCAGTGCTGGGGAGATGTTTCAGAAAGTGCTACCATAGGTCAATATACCAAGTACCTCATGGTATAGGCAATTTTTGCATAACCAACGAACTGTGAATCAATTAAAGAGAAGTCCTGGCAGGCAAGTACACCAGGCAGTTGAACTTATGTAAAGATTCCTGGCAGGGGGATCTGATAGGAACTATAAAAGAAATTCTGGCAGGCAAGTATACCAGGTAATTGAGATTAATTAAAGGAATTATAAATTAAACCCTGGCCAGCGAGTATATCAAGTGTATGAGATTGAAGATTCCTGGCAGGGGAGTACACAAGGTACTCTGCAGAGTTAAATGAAATCTTATATTAAGCTTTTTTGCAAAACTTGTGATTTAAACAAGAAGTTTGTGAGTCCAGTGAAGGAACAAAGGAACTGTTAAAGTGGAATTTTTGCCATCCCATTCAAGAAACCAGGTGTAAGGGAATCGCCCCACGGATCCAAGGGTCTTTACATTGCAGAACATTATTGTTGGAATCATTATTGCATTCTTAGTATTGAACACATTTTGCCAATTATCAAGAAAAAGAAATTTCATGGCACCCTTTGTTTTGTTTTAGTATGAGGGTCAGGATAGGACATTTTGGACACAATGACAGCTTCTCAGTTATGGACTTTCTGACATAGACTGATCCTTTGTTTTGATTTTTAGGTCGGGAAACTCCTCTTGGAATAGGACCAGTTAGGCAGTTTCCCAACCCATTTCTGATTTATTAAATGTCTTTACTCAAGAAAATGAATACCTTGTGTCCAACTCTCATTTCCGACCCCTCACAGACCCCAAAGAAGCTAGCTGGGCGGGTCCAGAATATTTTGAGCCCGTGGCTGGGGAGTTGAAGCTTACCTGAGGTGCTGGAGTCCCTGACATTGGAGCAGTTCATCAATGCCTTGCCTCCTCTCCTCCAGAGGGAGGTGCTCCAGCACCCCCAGCCTTCTCTTGAGATTCCTATTCAGGTAGTGCAGGTTCACTCGGAGATCTTCAAATTCTTGGAATCCAAGAAAGAATGTAAACCATTTAGTTGGCGCTAGTCTTCCAGTGCCATATAAACGCTCAGAAATTACATCTCCCGTCAACAAAAACGAAAGAGAGATGATTCTGAAGAAAAATCTAGTTTTTCCCAGTTCAACAACTACGGCAACAACTGGTGAAGACAGAGAGAAAGGAAAGCCTTATTTTCCTACTATATCCACTTGTTTGTTAGTTGTGTCCCGAACAGGTCCCAAAAATCTCCTATCGAAATAGGCTGAATAGGGGTGGAAGAATGGCAAGAGGAAGAGGAAGAGGGGGAAGACTATAAAGAGGGTGACGTGTGCTACTGCACCATCAAACCCTTTCAGGCGCATGAGTCTATACAAGGGAAGAATAACTGGGCTAGAGCCCTGATCGATTCAGGCAATAAACAGACCACCATTAGATCTGACCTAGTCTATCCCACAGACCTAGGAAAAGGTGGGTCGATAAATATTACCTGTGTGCATGGGAATGCCAAAATCTACCCCAATCTACCCTCACTTTAGAGGTTAGAGAACAGCTGATCAAAATCCAAGCTGCAGTTGTCACAGGGTTACCTGAAGAAGTCATTATTCGCACTGAGTTGCCCACTTTTTCAGACCCTTAAATCAAGACACCCTTGGAAACTCTTCAGATGGATACCCCTCCTTATCATCCTTGGAGAAATTTGTGGGAGAAAAAGAAAAGACGCCCCGGGTTTGAGACAACTACAATCTCTAGAGAGTAGCCAGCCCGGTAGAATGGAGCTCCAGTTTTGCAAAGAGTGTATGTAATAAATCCAGGGTATTTGTGCCTTCTCCCTAAGGGGGAGCCATCCCTTTGAGACTAGGGAGGTGAGCCTTTTCTGCAAGATGCTAAAATGTGGTTGTAGACCAACCTGAGTGGGCACCTTCCCATAGAACAGGTTATTTGGCCATGTCGTTCTCGGTAGAGGGGCCCCCAGACGTTTTTGTGTACATTTTTAGAAACTTTGAGTTTCCCCCTGTTACGGAGGGCAATCCAGACGTGGACCCCTTGCTCACTGCTTAAAGAGGCACAGCTCCACCTCACTGATGAAGCCCGACTAGGCTGACACATTTGTCTGGGGTTGTGTTGGTACTCTTGTTCAGAAGAGAATTGCCTAGCATTTCGTTGCTGGACTGCCCTTGTGGGTGGGACAAAGACTGATGTGCAATTGCATATTTCAAATGGATTGTGTCTTCCCACGTATTCCTCATATTTTGATATTTCCTTTCCAGCTGCAGCTGCTTCCCTCGACCGATGGCGCTGTGCGCTGGTCCCATCGACTGGATGTCCTTCGAGGGCCTCCGTCTGACGCTAAAAGTCATCACCAGTATACGTTACACGTGCAGCGCCCGTTGGTTTCAGTTCCCTTTTTCCAATGTAGCTTTTGCTTCGAGAGAGTTACGGTGTACTTCATTTCTTCAACGCCTAAGACAGGATTAAGAAAAGTCACGATTTTGAGGCAAAACTGTGGTTTACCGATCCCCAGCGCGTATGTCTTTGGTGCCTCGGCACGGAAGATCGCACAACGGACTGTGATTCCTGTCAGGCTATGACCGACGAAGGCTGAAAGGGAGCATATAGGTAATTTAGCGGTGGGGGGGACCACTTCAAAATCCCTTTCTAATAGTTCCAAAAAACGGCCATCCGGCAAGTTGAGAGATTCTCCTCAACGGAAGAGGTCCAAGAAAAGATCTCGATCCGGGAGTCGACCACCTCACACTTCGTCTTAGTCTAAGAAGGCAAAAAAGAGACGTTGTAGATCTCCTTCATCCTAGAGTGAATCCTCTCCTTAGAGGATTGCTTGCATGATCAAATCCTCCACTCTGGCTCAGCAAGATGAGCTTTGGAGAGGGATGATAATAATATTTGAGAAGGCGGCCCAACCCCCTCAAAGGAAAAGAAGAAAAGCCATGCCCTGGTCGCTCTGCATAAAGATGACCTAGGGAAGTCGGAAAGGCTAAATCCTGTGCGCTCTCGAGCCCAGGACAAAAAACAGATTTTCATTGTGAGCCATCCAGGCCTCGAACTGACAAGAAATCGTTGAGGACTTTGTCATCCTGGCAGACCTCGGCCTCACCGAGAGCGTAAACTTACCCGCACACAACAAGGGAAGAACACTTGCTTGATTGGGTGGCGGATTACAACTGTAACGCCTCAATCACTACCATCACTCCTCAGGTTTGGACAGACCATCGCCTTCTGTCATTCACACTAGCAACAAAAAGGCCTATATCTAAACATACCTTATCAGCTCCACCTACATTAACAAAGAACAAAAAGAATATTACGGTTGATAAACTTCTACCCCTTATTCTACCTACCCTCAGTTAATTACTGGATAGTATGGAACCCAATATATTAGTTGACGAATACAACAAAAATATGACCACAACTCTTGACGACATTGCCTCTCTAAAAATGAGACAAAGTAAGCCCAAAGCCCACTTAAACTCCTGGTTCACCCCACAATTAAAAACCCTGACAAGGGAAAAGAGAAAATGTGAAGCCTCATGCAGGTTACTACCCTCTGTTGAAAATAGAACCAACCTCAACAATACATCTTCCCGCTACAAAAAAGAAATACGTTTGGCTAAGCAACAAACCTATAACAATAGAAACTTGCAAGGTAACTCAAGTATGAAGGAATTATTTGTAATTCTAAAAGAACTAGAAACTCCAGTCCCAGTACAAGATAATTGTGTGAAGGACAAAACTTGGTGCTTCAATATTCAGCACGCACTAGTCAATAAAGTCTCCACCCTTCAAGATAAGGTCGCAAAAAAAAGCTTCCTTAACCACTACGACTTCACTCAATAATACTCCTGGGGCCTCTCACAAACCTTCACTCCGCTTTAGTTTCTCTAAAATCTCCATTCTCGAGGTCGAAAAAGTCATACTTTCCCTCAAACCTTCGAACTGTCAGGTTGACCAATGCCCAGCCCAACTAATTAAGGATGCTGCAAGAGATTTAGCAACTTTCATATCGATCGAAGCTAATCAATGCCTCATTCTCTTCAGGTACCATCCCTAGCAACCTTAAAGAGTCCTGGGTACTCCCTCTCCTTAAAAAACAGACAATAGGCTCAACCATACGGACTAATTACAGGCATATCACGATAGTGCCATTTCTCCTCAAAATCTTAGATAAGGTGGCCTATCTCCAAATGCAGAAGTATTTGGAGCTTAACCAACTCTTAGGAGTATGCCAATCAGGATTTCGGCCACAACATGGCACGGAAACGCCACTAATTGATCTCAAGGCCCAAATTGATGAGCTTAGGGATAAGGGAAAAAAAGCCCTACTCCTCCTCCTCGACCTCTCGGCCGCATTTGACCTGGTGGATCACAAGGTTTTATGCAACCACCTGCACTCAGCGGCTCATTTCTCTAGGGAAGCCATAGTTTGGATACAATCATTCCTTAGCAATAGGACGATGAGTTTTCTCACCTTCAGCAGCCGCAGACCCAATCCCTATTACTTGTGGAGTGCCCCAGGGATCATGTGTCTCACCTACATTGTACAACATATTTACCAAGACCCTTTTCGATGATCTGGACTATCTTGGTATCACCTACACGAACTATGCAGATGATACCCAGATTCTCCTACCACTTACTGGGATTACGATAAGGATTTGGCCTTGGTAAATAGAGTTTACATCATCATTCAGGCATGGATGGCGGCTCATGGTCTCTGCCTGAATGATGACAAAACTGAGCTCATTATCCTGGGCACTACACCCAACCTAAAAAACTTGGCCCTGAATACATCTCTTTTAAAATCGACGAGAACCCCATTAAAGTCGCCAAAGAGGTAAAAACTCTAGGTTTTTACCTAGATTTCAACCTCACATTTACTAAACAAGTAAACTCCATGGCGTCAGCCACTGCATATACATGCAAATTAATCAGAGCTGGCAAACCGTTCTTATCTAAGAATAGCCATATCATCCTGGCAAGAGCTGTAATCCTGTCCAAATGGACTATTGTAACTCCCTCTACATTGGTGCCAATAAATGCATTGTCAGAAGAATACAAACTCTCCAGAACAATTCCCTTAGAGCTGCCCTAAGCATAGCAAGGAAAGAGCACATTTCAGAGATCAGACGACAGAACTGGCTATCCACCAGTGACAAAATATGGCTGAAAACCGCTTCACTCACTTAAAAAGGCCTGAACAAGGCGGCGCCATGCTACCTCACTGAGAGATTTAAAAGAAAATCCTCGAGCAGGCCTACAAGAACAGCCAATACCAATTGCCTAACCATGCCTAGATTCAAACTATCCAAAGTGGGGGGTAGTAGTTTCCCAGTGAAAGCAGCACAGCTTTGGAACTTCTTGCCCCCATACTTGTGAGCTGACCAAACATATGTACATTTTAGACAGAACCTTATCACCATCTGACTCGTACTGTAAATAGACCCCAGTGTGATTTGTTAAATTATGTTCCCGTGTATATAGTGTTCCTTCTGCATTATATGTATCTACCTTATCCTGTGTAGTATGTATTTGTTTATCCTGACTTGTACTTCTATGCCAATTCTGTAACATAAACTGAAAGTCTTCTTGTATCTTCTGCGCACTGATACCCTTGGTTCTGGCGCGCATTATAAATAAATAAACAAACAAACAAGTCGAGAATCCAGCCCTTTCAAAGGCATTATCGAAGAAAAAGGTTGATAATTGCGACAATAACAGGTTATAACCCATCAACGCCTTTGCCATCATAGCCGTCAAACGCTTGTGTCGAACTTGGAAACTAGGACTGAAAGACTCAACGTCATTGACCTCAAAGCCATCGAAACCAACAATGGTACAAGAAAAATCTTATAAACCATTGCCTAAGAAGGATTTATTTAGGTCATTAACCTCAATTTATGAAGACCATTAGCTTTGTGATGCCAACACTCCTCCTTTTGGTCTACAATACGGTAGTCCAAATGTTCAGATGCATTAGTATCTGAGGAATCCAGAAGTAAAGATTTATATGAAAACCTTCAGACAGCCAGTGGTGTAGACACATCACCTTGAGTTGGAGTTCGGTAAACCAGACCCTTCTGATCATTCAGATGCCTCATATAGGCAATTAATGAGTAAAGTAGTTGAGTTTTTAGGATGGAGTAGGCCTGCTCCTCTTTTTGAGCAAGATGATTTAACAGACATACTTTACCGAGGTCCACAGAAAGATCCTATTTTGCCTTTTCATATTGCTCTGCAGAAAAGGATCAGATCAAATTGGGAAACTCCAGAAACCATTACTGCTGTTAACAAAAATGTATCTAAGAAGTATAGACCATCCAACAGTGACCCTGAATATTTGGCCAAACATCCAACACCATCTGGTAGTCCAAGCAGCAACATAAACAGTCGCCATACCCACCTATTCCACCGGACAGAGACGACAAACGCGTGGATGCTTAGGCACGGAAGATCTTCACAGCATGGAGCATGGCCTTGAAGTCTGCAAATGTCTCTTGTGCCTTGTAAAAATTCACGTACACCCTGTGGGATTGCGTAGCAATGGCGGCTGACCACATTCCCGAAGGGGAAGAAAGATACATTTTCCTGGCTATCATTAAAGATGGAAAAGAGACAATGTGCGAGTGCCTACAGTCCGGTCTGGATACTGCATACAGCATTATCAGATCCATGGCAATACGTACCGTACTACGCAGGTTTGCGTGGTTGAGAAAGTCAGGGTTTGCACCGGATGTGCAATCCATGCTTCTCAATATGCCCTTTGATGGCTCTTGTTTGTTTGGCAGCAAAGCTGATTAAAGCCTATTGAAGCTGCAGACCTCTAAAGCGGCTTGCAAAGTCTCTCCATGCCGCAATCAGACAGCCTCAACCTTTATACCCTAACACATCTTGGAGGGGTAGGTCTTTTCGCTTCTACTCCTCAGTTGGAAGAGCGAGAGGACAGGCTAGTCAAAGAGGCCAAAGAAGATTCCCTTGTGGTGGACGAGTGAGAGATACCAAATCTGCTCAAGCAATGGCTACTTTGCCACCAGCCGCTGCGTCAGCCTCTTCAAAACCTCTCTGAAACCTTAATCCACAAAACCCCTGTAGGAGGCAGACTCTCAACATCTGAAAGAATGACAAGGCATTATTTCAGTTGCATGGGTTTTAAAGACTGTAGCCCAGGATTACTGCCTTCCCTTTCTAAAAAGGCCCCGGGACCATCCACTGGGGAACAACTCATTCACAATTCCAGACCCGCTCCTTGTGCAGGAAGTTTTGACCCTGCTGGAGGAAGGTGCTATAGAACCGGTACCCGTAGCAGAGAGGAACAAGGGTTGGTAATCCCCAAGAAGGATGGAGGATTGAGACCTATCTTTGACTTAAGAAACCTGAACAAATTCCTCAAGAAGGACAGGTTCCAGATGGTTGCCATTTCTCAGATCTTTCAGAGTGTCAAGCTTCAGGACGGGATGGTGTCATTGGATCTTCAGGATGCTTACTTTCATGTGCCTATCCATCACAAGCACAGAAAGTGCCTGAGATTCACGGTTGGCGGTTCTCATTATCGATTTTGATTTCTGGCTTACGAGTTGACCTGTGCGCAAGGGTTTTCACCAAGTTGATGGCGGTTGTGGTACCGAGTCCCAGAAGAGGGGGAATTCACCTCTACCCCTACCTGGACGATTGGCTGATCAGGGCTCGTTCTCACGAACAGACCCTGGAACATCTGAGCATAACCTGCCACTCTCTCCACAGACTGGGCTGGGCTCCAACTCATCGGAGCGTTCCTTGATGCATCCTCTGGAGAAGCCTCGCCTCACGAGGTTAGAGCTTAACACATTCTGCAGGTGGCCCAGCATCTTCCAGCCTTCAACTTTTTCAGGTTGCACGACCTCATGGCATCCTGCATTGTTCTGGTGCCAGAGGCTCGCCTGAGAACGAGAGCTCTCCAATTGGCTCTCAGGCCGGATGTCAAAGCTTCTTCAGGATCCGAGCCGAGTTGCACAGGATCTTCTGTGGTGGCCGTGCAAGGACAACATTCTGTAGGGACAAGCTTTTTGGCAACCATGGCCGGACATAACAGTAGTTACGGACGCCTCACTCACGGGGTGGGGAGCACAGGCCAGCGATATGACAATCAACGGTCGTTGGTCTCCATCGAGGTCCAAACTACATATCAATCTTTTGGAGCTGAGGGCAATCAGACTAGCGCTGAAGGCCTTTCTGCCCTCTGTACGGGGAAAGAATGTCCTGATAATGACGGACAACAAGTGGCCATGTACTACCTCAACAAGAGAGGTGGTGTAGGGTCACTACCAGTGTGCAGAGAGGCAATGCAGCTCTGGTTCTGGGCAATTCAAGAAGGAATCTCCCTATCAGCAGTTCACCTAGTCGGAGAGGCGAACACGGCAGCGGACGCTCTGAGCAGGCAGAGCACAGTCTCCCACAAGTGGGAACTAGCTCAGGAAGCCCTTCAAAAGATCTTCACCTGTTGGGGATCCCCTCAAATGGATCGATTCGAGACCAGTGTCAACCGGAAGTGCAAACTGTTCTGTTCCATGGAATTTCCCCCAAGAGGAGCTCTAGGAGGCGTGTTTGTAGTGGATTGGGAGTTTCCACTACTGTGCCTGTTTCCTCCAGTCCCCGTCATTCCTCACATGATCAGGAGGTTGAGAAAGTTTTGGAAATCGATGATACCATTTGATCCTGATTGGACCCAGAGGATGTGGTACCCGGACCTTCTGGACATGTTCATCTTCCCTCCAATGCGTCTTCCACAAAGAGAGGACCTTCTCTTGCGAGAGGATGGTTGGGTTCTCCATCCAAAGGTAAAGAAACTCAACCTTCACGCATAGTTTCTGAAAGGTTGAGATATAAGGATTGGGACCTCCCGGACAACGTAATGGAGATTTTGCTTTCGGCCATGAGGCCAGCAACAAAATCCTTGTACTGAGTGTGAACCCTTTTCAATGCGATACAGCTATGGTGTTATCTTTTCTGTTACACTTAGTGAATCTGGGGCTCCAGATTGGAACCATAAAAGGTTATTTGGCAGCGCTTTCGATTTTCAAGCGCTCATCGGAAGAAACTACATATTTAAAAATTCCTTTTAGTCATACAATTTCTTAAGGGACTCACTAATGTATTTCCACCTACTACTTTTCAGTTCCCAGTATGGGATTCTTGTACTAACATTTCTAACATGTATTCCATTTGAACCTCTACATTCATGTCCATTAAGATTGCTAACTTTCAAAACCATTTTGCTAGTGGCAATAACATCAGCCTGGAGGGTGAGCAAGTTGCAGGAACTTTCTTGTAAACCTCCATTCACTATATTCTATAAGGACAAGGAGGTTCTTAAAGTGAAACCTTCTTTTCTGCCAAAGATCGTCTCTGACTTCATTTGTCTCAAAAAATCATTTTACCAACTTTTTACCCACCTCCTCATCCTGGAAAGGAGGAGGAGAGGTTGCATAGACTGGACCCAGGACAGGCACTCTTTCTATATCTCACAAATGTCTAAAAGTCGGCAAAATGATCAATTATTTATTGGTTATACAGGTCATAAATTAGGTTTGGCAGAAACTAAATAGACACTATCCAGGTGGATTATTCTGGCTATCGGGGAATGTTATAGACTGGCTAGTAAAGATCCTTTGGAAGATCTGAGGGCCCATTCTCCGAGGGACATTGCAACATCTTCTGGTCTACAGAGAGGGGTACCAATTAAAGACATCTGTGTGGCAGCCACTTGTCGTCCATCCATACTTTTGTAAAACATTGTCTGGACTCAACTTCCACTCAGGAAGGAGCATTTGGAAGGCAGTCCTTCATTCTGTCCATGATAATTCATAAGGACAGGTCTAAATTCATATTCCCACCTGCAAGACCGATACTGCTTTGGGAATCTATCAAAAGGTGAGGAATATGGGGAAGGACACAATCCATTCGAAGAACAAGTTACTTACCCCTGGTAATGTTTTTTCGATTGGATGTTCCTCCCACATATTCCTCATCGCCCCTCCCATCCTACCTCACTGTAGAATGTACGTGGTTTTTACACTTTATGCTCTTTTAGAGTTAATTACGGTCTTTAATACTATTGCTAGTAATTCCTCAAAAAGGGGAAAAATGGAACTGAAGCTAATGGGCGCTGTGCGTGCACCATATACTGGTGATGTCGGACGGAGGCCCTCGAGGGAAATCAAGTCGACGGGACCAGTGCACAGCACCCTCTGTCAAGGAACATTTTTTTCCAAAGCAGCTGAAACTGGAAACGAAATATCAAAGATGAAGAATACGTGGGAGGAACATCCAATCTAAAGAACGTTACCAGGGGCAAGTAACTTGTTCTTCTCGTCTGTGAAAGGTACAGTGAGCTAAAACGTGGTTGTAGACCCTCCCGAGAGGGCACCTTCCAATAGAACAGGTAGAGGCGTTCCCACACCTTTTTGAGCCTTCTATGCAAGACCCTCCCTAAGGGTGTGGGCAGCCAAGAGTGACTCTCCCTTTGAGAATAAGAAACCTGGTACTATCTGTACTCTGTCTATATGGGGGACCCAAAAGTTAGAAATGTGTTACAACCTTTGTATTTGACACACTACTGAACCCTCCTCAGACTCGACGTCTTTTAATCAGAAGCCCGGTATCTCTAATTACAGAGACGACTTTACAAATATTGAAGTCCTCACCTGGAGGTGGCAAATCCCTAACGCACAGCTGAGCGACAGGGCAGGAGACTGGCTGAGCAGAAGTTGGAGCGCAGAGCAGAGACTGCCTGGATGCAGACCACGCAGCGGATGTGGTGGGCTTGGAGCCCACAAAATGCTGCAGAGTCCACGGGCGCTAGTGGTGGAAGCTTCTCAGTCCCTGTATGGAGAACTAGACAGAGTGAGAACGCCATGTATTGGCAAGTCCCAGAGAAGGCAGACTCAACCAAATTGCAGACGGAGATGAACGCTGCTGACGCAGGCATCACTGACTCTTCCTGGTAGTGGTGCTGTGAAAAAAACTGGTATTTGGGCACACAGGAAGAAGGGGAGCAGGCGGTTGAACGCTGTGAGAGGGGAATCCAAACCCCTATCTCTTTTCCTGTTCAGGAGTCGGAGAGAGAGCGCTGTGCATTGACAGGGGTGCGAGAAGGCCGCCACAAACAGAAGCAACAAAATGTCGGGCAGGGACGAACACTGCCGACGCAGGCATCCCCGACCCTCTCTGGCAGAAGCGCCACTATAAAGCAGGTATGCGGCCCGCCCACGAAGAGGGAAGTGGGTGGTTGATTGTTGTGAAAGGGGATTCTAAACCCTGAACCCTTTACCAGCAAAGGAGTCCGGAAACAGTCTAAATTTGGACCTGCGAGTCCCGAGTGATACCAAACAAGTAGGAAAGTACAGAGAAACAGGTTGTGAAGTCCCAAGTGGAGAGAGAGCGAGAGAGAGATGCAGTCTTTAGTAGAACGCAAAGAGAGAAGTCCAGGGACCCGCGCATAGTTTACAGCAGAACCAAGGGTCCCTAGGGGCACAAGAATTGACAACACTGAGAATCAAGAGAACATTAATATTGAGTGGCAAAGTGTAATGGCCACGCTACCCCGGAGTGGGAAATCTCGAGGGAGCGAGGTGGGCTTCAACATAATCCATTTGTGGGGTATGAGGGTGGTTAGACGAATAACCCACTAGATGAAAGAGATGAACACTATAGTGACTGGAAAGACCAAATACAAAGACTTTGTGTTTTGTTGATAAAAGAAACTGAGAATGATTTGGATTTTTTTGTGTAAGAACTGTTGCATTGACCCTGGCAAGGAAACATGTCCTGAGAAGGAGCATGGTTGTCTGGAGCCGAGGGGTTCAGAGGAGAGTGTTGACAAAACTCCAGGGTGAAAACAAGTTTCTTTATTTTCGTCTACTGGTGGGCCAGAAAGTTGGACAGGTTAGGATGGAGGACTGTTTTAGTTACTTGGACGTTCTGACAAGCACCTTAGTTTTTAGTTTCTTGGAAAGGAAATCCCCTTTTAGCAGTAGGGCCAGTGAGGCGTTTCTTTTCATTTAAATAAACTAAAGAAACTAAAGGTGAACTATGTCCTCTAGTACGTGTTTTACTTCTGGTTCGCCACAGTACACTTATGTACACTAGGAGCAGACGTTACCGTTTCAGCCTTGTTGTCGGAGTGGTACTGTGCTATGATCTGCTAGTCTCTCTATGTATCAGGACACTTGGGGACAGTTCGAAATAATCACTCCAGTTATCAAATAGCACAAGGTCGGAACTGCTTTACAACCAACCTCTTTTTTTCGATAAAATAATAATGAACAATGGGGGTCATTCCGAGGTTGGAGGTAAGTAACTGTCCTTACCAGCATGGAGCAAATACCGTGTCCGTGTAGGTTAGAGCCTGCTAATAGAGGGCTATTACGACCTCGCAGGCACAAGCTTTGCGCCATGCCGATAACAACATTACCGGCATGCCGCTAAAGTCCCTAAAATGGCCCTTAGCAGCATCAAGTAAAGCACAGTTTGCACTACTGGCATGAATCAAGATGGCATTAGCGGCCACCGCTATTAACGGTCACCGTAAAAAGGCGGAACCGGAAGTAGCGTCATCGCACAGGAACGGGAAAGAGCATGGCGGCCATCTTTAACTTGGGGCTCAAAGGGTTGATAAAGGGGAAATTGTACACAATCATATCTATTTATGCTCCAAACATTTGCCAAGATGTGTTCATAACGGATTTGCTGGGCAAACTGGGCAGCTGGTGCGAGGGCCAACTGATAGTAGGCGGGGACTTCAATTGCGTTATGGACCCAATGCTGGACAAAACACTCCCCTCAACAACTACTGATCAGAAAAACAGACAAGCTCTGGGTCGATTCTTCAGAGAATTAGAAGTAATTGAAACTTAGCAATTCTTCCACGGAGACAGGAGAGAGTACACCCACTACTCGGCCATCCACCGCGGATACTCCAGGATAGACATGATCTTAGTATCCACAACATAGTGGAATATCACTCGGACCACGCGCCAGTGTTGGTGGATGTTGATTGGGGGTTGGAAGGGAGCAGAGCAAAACCTCCCTGGAGATTAAATGAAATCCTCCTGAAGGACATAGCGTTAAGGGCCCATATGGAGACCACCATCAACAACTACTTCAAAGAAAACGACAACGGGGAAACGGCCTGGGGGTAATATGGGATGCCGGAAAGACAGTGATCAGGGGAGAATTCATGTCACAAGCAGCGGCATACTACCGTGAAAGAACATTGGTGACAAACCAACTAGAAAAAGGGGTGAAAGCTGCAGAAGCCTAACACAAAGCCCATGGCTTGAGGAAATCCCTAAGAGTGATTCGGAAAATCAGAGCTCAACTGGAGAATCACACGGCAGACCGGATCGCCCAGTCACTGCTACAAACAAAACAATCCTATTCTATCCATGGGGGCAAGGCGAATCTTTTTCTGGCAGCGAAATTGAGAAAGCAAAAAACCTGGAACTACATAGTACAACTAAACGACGTCTATGGAAAACCCCACACAGCAGAGCTTGACAAAAAAGAAATAATGAAGCGACAAAATTATACAATTCAATCAGAGAAGAGGGGAAGGTCACGCTTGATATGGGGAGGTCTATAACTATACTGCCTCTGAAGCCAGGTAAAGATCCCCACAACTGTGCGAGCTATCGTCCTATAGCGTTGCTGAACAACGACGCAAAAATCTATACGAAAATTCTAGCAACCCGTCTAATGAAAATCCTGCCGAGCATAATGCATGATGACCAAGCGCGGTTCATCACTGATCGGCACACACAAGATAACGTCAGAAGAGCAGTGAACGTCATAGATGCAGGGCGACGAACATGACAGTCGTTTGCAGTGGCAGCTCTGGATTCCACCCGGGCATTTGACAGCATGGACTGGTGCTATCTGAAACTGATCTTGGAGCGCTTCGGCTGTGGCCCAGAATTTACCAAGATGGTGCTTGCCAATTACCAACACCCATCGACAAGTTTCAGGATCAATGGACAGAGTACAGAGTTTGTGAAGATCAGAAGGGGCACACGACAGGGCTGTACTCTCTCCACTCTGATTTTTGCGATGGCGATGGAGCCATGTGCAATGTAGTTCCGACAGGATGCTACCATCAGAGGAGTTACGATTGGTCAGAAAACCCACAAAATAGCGCTGTACGCGGACAACATATGCTCTTCCTGGGAGACCCAAAAAATACGATGCCCAGAGCGATGGCTCAACTGGAGGAATTCAGACAGGTTCTCTATAAACATCTCCAAACCAAAAGCCATGAACATAACAACAAGGAGAGAAGAGACCAAGACATTGGAGAGGACATTCCCGATGGGCTCGGTGGAGGGAAAACTGGAATACTTAGGGATCCACCTTACCAGAGAGCCACACAAGCTATATCAGGCAAACATAATCCCGCTGTGGAAACCGCTACAGGAAGACATGCTCAGATGGGAATCTCAGGAGCTGTCATGGTTTGCCAGCATCACAGCTGTCAAAAGGACCATCCTCCCTCGTCTCCTTTATGTTTTAAGTTCACTACCAGTGCTCATACCGCCAGCCAAGGTCAGAGAGTTGCAAAATGCGATATTCAAATTTATATGGCACAGTAAGAAACCCAGGATCCAGAAACAAATCCTAATGCGCTCCCCCCTCCTGTGCGGCCTGGGAGTTCCAGAAAGGACAGATACATTTTGGCAGCACAACTAGCACCAATGCTGACGTGAGCAAAACCAGAGAACCATAAAGGATGGTGTAGAATCGAACAAACAGCCTCATCAGCCCCCCTAATAACCCTGTTGAGCCTGAGAAAAGAAAACCGAGAGAGTAGAGGTGCGCTACTAGAAATGACAAAATGGTCACTGCAAAGCTGGGATAAAGCCCGGAAAAAGAAATGCATTCCGAGCGGAATGGGCTCATATACGCTGCTGATGCACAACCCAGATTTCACACCGGGCAATGAATGTATTGGGCGGGTTGGTCAGGGGCTGAGACTATGTACCTGAAAGACATGTACAAAGACGGCTCTCCATTACTCTTCAGACTGCCAGCAGAAATTCAATATAGAAGAAAATGAGCGCTATAGATATGCACAAATAAGGCACTGGATAACCCACCCAACGGTGAAGAGAGCAGGCACGAGAATGCCATGAGGCCTAGAACTGTCGCTGCAGGAAGCCAACACAGCGAAGGGGGTCACCAGACTCTACAGACTGCTCTCCAACGACCAGCCGACTGACAATCTCACATATAAAATGAACTGAGAAAGAGACATGCAAGAGCCACTAACAGAGGAGGAATGGAACCAAATATGGGCACGTGCACACGGCACCTCCAGATGCACCACGATAAAGGAATCCACTTACAAACTATGCCTCAGATGGTATATGTCCCCGAACCGCATTCATAAAGTCATATTCACCAAACTGCTGGAGGAACTGTGGCGAGAAGGGAGACCTATTCCATATGTGGTGGACATGCCCCAAAGCCGTCGCCTATTGGAAGGAAATACTAAGCTACATAAAGGACATTTCTGGAGTTGAACTGCCAAGGTCTCCGAAAACAATTCTCTTAGGAGTCCCTATAGAATGTAAATATGCAATGTCAGGAACGACAGCCAAGCTTATTACTCACCGATTATTAGCAGCAAGAATGACCCTTGCACAAAACTGGAAAAACAAAGAGGGCCCAATCTCAGCATGGTGGTGGATCAAGATCTGGGGAGTAATGGCTATGGAGAAGATATACACTATCAGTACCAGAAAATATCTAAGATTCTTAACTACCTGGAACCCATTCCATGAACATGTGCGGGACAGAGAAGCTAATTTCTCCAAACCCCGCCTACTCCGGAACAAGCATTTCATCTGAATTCTTCCAGACATAAAGACGCCGAGACACTAACGTTAGGAAAAGATCCTAAATAGCCTGAACTCTAAAGTGTAAAATGGTGATTAAAGCTGGGGGAGAGGGATTTATAGGGGGTGGGGGGATGAAGGGAAGGGGTGAGTGGGAGAGGGGGGGGTAATTAAACTGAAAATTCTTGAAGGCAACGCAAACTCCTACGAACTGTAAGATATGAACACAAGTAAAATGCAGAACCTAAATAATTATTGATGGCAAATGTTATGTTGAAATTACCTGTATGCCTTCAACCCAAAAATAACTTGGTTAAAAAAAACACAATCCATTGCCATCCTCAGCAGCCAGGACCTGTAGGATATTGCTGTGTGTGAAGTCCAATCCACAACAACACTACAATTCCCAAGGCTGTGAAAAAGGGCACCTCCCGCCAGCGCAAGGAGCGCTTTAATGAAGACGAATTAACCATGCTTGCGGAGACCCTGGCAGAAAATGCTGATGTCGTGTTTGCCCAGAGCCTCAAGAGGGAGGCTATAATCAGAAAGAAGTCGATCTGGGCATTAGTGGCACAAAAAGTAAGCGCAGTTGGCAACACCCCCCGCACAACCAAGGACTGCAGAAAGAGGTGGGATGACTTGCGCCTGCGAATCCGCAACATCATCTCGGCTAACAGGAGACAGGCCATGGCAACTGGCGGAGGAGCAAGCTCTCCCATAAAGCTGTCACGGTGGGAGGACATATGTGCAAGGAGGCGAGTGTCCTAAGAAAACACTGTAATGCAGAGTCTGATGATAGTGCACCAATATGTCTGTCTAAAGAGGCAAGCCATGGCCCAATACACACACATTTGCAGCATAGTTGTTGTACGCAGCACAGACACATGCCTGCAGCAAGGCAATGCCATACCTTACACAAACCACACTAAGATGTTATTGGCATAAGTCACACTGCATGCAGGTCCGAACAAATATGCATGTCACATGGCATATGTCTGCCCCAACATGAGTGACCCCGACGGATCCCTGCATTACCCACCCATATAGCAAGCAACATGATCATCCAAACTCAGCTGCCTATTACCATCTATTGTGTAGATGAGCAATTATACAAATGTATGCATGATGCTTATCAAACCATCACTCATGCCGTCCCTCTCTTCGACCCCCACAGGCTCAGACCATGACAGCGAGGCGCGGGACTCACCCCCAAAGCCAACCACTCCCCAGAAGAGGGCCCGGGATGAGGGCAACAGGCCTTCGACCTCAAAAGCCCAACACAAGGCTCGCCATGCACCACAGAGGAAACCACTTCCAGATGCCGCCAAGGGTGGTCAAGACAGAACCCACAACTCCAGTCACACTGGCACAGGACACAGCTGAAGCTCCACTCTCAGCAAAGCCCTGCTCAGTTGGGGAGGCGGCAGCAACAGCACCCCTGGCTGAGGAAGAGTCGTGGGTGCCCGTGGAGGACGACTCCTCAAACTGCCTTGCACACCAAGTCCGGCACCATCCCCCAGCTTACATCGGTAGACTCTGACCACGCCACCACCCGGGAGCAGTCTGGGGGTGGGCGGGGGGGGGAGGGAGTACAACCAAGGGGCCATGACTCCCATAGGGTAGCCAATAGAAATTGTGCATGACAACCAAGCACCCTCCACCTCCACAGGTGTACCGGCGGGGGTGCAGCAGCAGGAGGAGCTAACTGCCCTGGTGCAACAATTTGTAAGTGACAATGCCCAAGCAAGGCAGGAGTGGCGCGAAAACACTGCCTCTCTGGGCAAGATCATTGCCGAGAACTCCGCCTCCCTGGGCAAGATCTTTGCCGGAAACACAAGTAGACTGTGCGAGGAGGTATCAGCCCTGAGGCAGGTCCTCGGCCGCATTGCTGATGCAATGGAGGCTGAGCGTCCGGCCCCCCAAATGGAGCAGGCGGCCACCCCATCGTCCTCGAGCTCAACACAGACTAGCCCACTACGCAGGTCGTCACGTACCTTGTGCCGCCCGGACATGCCGCCACCAGGTGCAGGGAGTGGCAGGAAGTAGACTGCGAGCCTGATGAAGGGAATAGACACTTGTTGGGACATGTATGGGGGGAGGGCGGGAAGGGTGTGTGGGGGAGGCGGAGGGTGGTGAGGGTGTTTGGGGGAGTTTTGGGGGGAGGGGAGGGTGGTGAGGGTGTGTGGGGGAGGGGGAGGGTGGTGAGGGTGTTTGGGGGAGTTGTGGGGGGAGGGGGAATGGTGAGGGTGTGTGGGGGAGTTGTCGGGGGAGGGGGGTGAGGGTGGTGGAGGGTTGGTGCACTTTCATCTTCATTGGACATTTCAATACACCCATTGTGTTAAAAAAAAAAGACTTGAGTGGACATTCGTCATTGCACATGTGTCATTTATTCATAGTGTGCATAGTGTACATGTACCCCCACACCCAGTGCCCTCTGTCCAACTATCATGTCACCCTCTGCAGCCATGTGGGTCAGAAATATTGTTCAATCACTGACTGACGCACAGCACGTCCCTCCTGTGCATTGTCACTGCGATGATGTGCAGCCACATCTTCTTCATCCCCTTCATCCTCACCAGGTGGTAGCAGTTCAATGTCAGGGGGCGGGGGCACGTTCCGTCGGATACACATGTTGTGCAGCATGACACATGCCATGATAAACTTGGCCACCTTCTCATGCCTGTAGAGGAGTGCCCCACCCGACCGGCTAAGCAGAGAAACCGTGCATTCAACAGGCCAAAGGTCTGCTTAATGACCACATGGGTACGGGTGTGGGATTGATTGTAGTCCTCCTTGTGCCTGTTCTTTGGGTTATCGGACAGGGGTGAGGAGCCACGGCTTCAAGGGATAGCCACTGTCACCTGCATGGGAGGCAAAAAAGGTATGTCAGTCGATTCATAATGGACCGCTGTACTAGTCACACATGCCTATAGATTACCGTTGGTCACATGCACATATCCCTGGTTGTATGCATGCCATTTTTAGGCCCTCAATGTGTCCTGTGCCATGGAATAATGGAGTGGGTTGCATCTTCAAGATGATACACGGTGTGCACTGCCGTCTTGTTGCTCATGCATTGTGTACGCATACAGCTGTGTTCGTGTCAAATTTGTGATGTGTTGTGTTCTGTATGATTTTCTCACTGGGAGCATTGACAGTAGGCTCTGCAATATTAGGTATTCAGCGCTGATTTTTCCCATGGTGACATGCAGCATTCCTGTGTTTCTGGCGGCCCTGTGACAGACAGTGGAATACCTTGGTGGTTCCGTTCAATGCACTCCTGTGGATGCTTGTCCTGTGTGGTGATTTGCTGGAGACAACAACATAGTGCATATACACTGCATGTTGCTGAATGGTGTTATGGAGGGTGAGGTCCGCTGATGAGTGGTGCACGTGTTGTGGGATGTGGGGCGGTTTACTGTTAGTCATGTTGTGATAGGTGTCGACCTTACTTCATTCCTATGGGATTTGGGTGTCCTGTTCTGTTTGGGATCCTTTGGGGCACAGTGTTAAGTGATGTGCACATTGTGCTGTCACATCAACATTGACACCATGGTGGTGTGTGCATCTCTCCCCCCATTTCACTGCCATGTGCCTGTCATGCAACTTACCAAGCAGCCAGGCACGTTGTCCAGCATGTCGCTCCATGAAGCGTGGTAGCATGGAGTTCCGCAGGACCATAGAGTCATGCGTTGATCCGGGATATCGGGCACAACAATGTGTGATGATGTTGCTGGCGTTGCATACCATCTGCACATTGACGGAGTGGTATTGCTTGCGGTTGCGGTACACCACCTCCATGGCATGCGGGACCACCAACTCCACCTGGGTGCAGCCGAGGGCACCTATACAATTTGGCATGCCTGCCAAAATCAAAAAATCTCCTGGGGAGTCCATGGTAGAGATATGTAGTCTCCTGTGTGCTTGAGGAGGGCATCCAGCACTTGCTACAGAATGCGAGAAAATAAGGGTTGTGATATGCCATGCATGTGCCCTACTGTGTGCTGGTAGGTGCCTGTGGCAAGGAAGTGGAGCACCGACACTACCTTCAGTAGAGGGTTAGGTTGAAAGGACTGGCTCTGATGCAAGAGTTTGGGGGCTGCCTGCGTGGTACCGCTGGCTGCACTTGTGGGGCATGCTGGGCCTGTCTCACCCTCCTTCTCCTCATGCATCTCCTCTGTGGTGCCTGCTGTTGCTGTTGTTGTTGCTGGTGTAGCAATGAAGCATGTCCTCCAGCTCCAGTATTGCTACTACTATTGGAATCATCTTGGTGTGGGAAGGGGTGTGGGTGTGCTCCTTTTGTACTGGCCCAGACTCCATTGCCTCCACCTGTGCTGATTGTGTGCACCTGTGGCAGTTGGGAACACTGCACATTGCATTTTACATTTGGTTCATGATGCTGGTTTCCCCTGTTAGCGCCTTCATGATGCCGGTATTTGCTTGTCTGCCTGACTTGTGATTTCCTCCCATTAGCGGCATGCTGGTATTGCCGTATGATGGGCCGCGTGCCTGCGCCCATGCTGCTATTAGAGGCACCGTTAGTACCCCTTGCTGCAAGATGTCAATGGCTGGGTGATGGGGGGGGGGGGGTGGGGGTGAGCGAGACAAAGGCAGCTTGAGTTAAACAACGCTTTTGTGTGGGGTTATTTGAAAAGTGTACTATATAGTACATTGTTAATGTTTGGGTTGTATCTACTACTTACAGATATGCCCCATGCATTCAATATGTACCATAACATCAATGAACACTGCACAAATTCGCTGGCGCTTATTTCCTGCAGCCCAAAAAATAGAGGTATAAGGACACATGGAAAAAAAGCTGGGTGTAAATCAAAAATAAAAATGAAAATAGTCAATAAATTCCACAGGTGTAACGGTGCCTCTAATAACGGGGTCTAAGGTCGGAATGGCCCGGAGCGGTATGCGATGCCGGTAATCCTTTACCGGCATCGATTTTCAATTCCCTCCAACCTCGGAATGACCCCCAATGTCTTTATGGAAATAAGTGTTTCGGTTTAGTCTGCTTTTCTTCATATCGTACCTTTTCACATTAACTTTGAATTGTCGGTTTCCAGTATGTGATCGTTTACATGGCTGTGGGATGAGAGTACAGCAGTCATACCGAGATTTTAACCTCTTGCTGGGTGCTTGAAACCTTTTCACACGACATACCCCTTGCTGCAAGATGTCAATGGCTGGGTGATGGGGGGGGGGGTGGGGGTGAGCGAGACAAAGGCAGCTTGAGTTAAACAACGCTTTTGTGTGGGGTTATTTGAAAAGTGTACTATATAGTACATTGTTAATGTTTGGGTTGTATCTACTACTTACAGATATGCCCCATGCATTCAATATGTACCATAACATCAATGAACACTGCACAAATTCGCTGGCGCTTATTTCCTGCAGCCCAAAAAATAGAGGTATAAGGACACATGGAAAAAAAGCTGGGTGTAAATCAAAAATAAAAATGAAAATAGTCAATAAATTCCACAGGTGTAAAATGTACTAATACATTAATGCATTAAAATAACAATGGTGGGACAGATTGAATCCTGGAACCCAGTTGATTAAGGGGCCAGCCAGCTGATGAGGTGTTCTCCCAGTTGGAACCCTGGTGCCTTAGTCTATCACAGGTACACCTGGTGTGTTACGAACCCTGCTCCCACTGCTGCTACAGAGTGCTATGGGAATCTGGATGCCTATGATATACTCCCCTCTCAATTGATAATAAGCACATCTGTGGGCTGTGGCCAGGCAAGCGCATGACTTTGCGTGTTGGGCTGCTTCTACCCCCATTGGTGACATGGTAAACGTGTCTTCAAAGGTTGTGCACACCAGTGTGGACCAAACCAGCATCAACATCTATTGCCCGTGTGGCTAATTCTGACGATGTTGGAAAAAGGCGATAAGTGCAAAACGCTTGAACTGTATTTGATAGGCAACACTGCATTCAATTACATAGGGATAGCTTTTTTCTTTCTCTGTCTTTAGTTATTCTTAGACTGTAGTTATTTTTTTAGTGTCACTTTACCAGCATTTTAAGACCACATGCCTTTTCTTCAGTGCGTGATGAAACTTTGGAACTTACCGCATATTTGCTAAACGCACCATAAACTGTTTTTATTTTATCTTCTAACAATTCCAGCGTGAATTTCATTAACTAGCACTAGGAAAATGGCATGCTTTATAGTTCCTGCCATATTTACACCAGTTCTGAGTGCTAACTCCTTCCAAAAATTGTACACCTTTTTATCCAATTTCTTCTGAAATGTGTACAGTAATTTCTACTTCTCCAGCATTGGATCTTTCATAGATTCACATGCTTGAAATTCCCTGTGGTCAGACTGTTAATCCTCTGTAATTTAAAAATAAATATATACATTTTTTCCATTGGAAAAGGCACTAAGAGATTCACGTATGTGATCCCGCCACCTCACTTTGGTCCTTAATGACCACAACCAATGAGGTGGCAGTGCTAAAGCTCCACCCCAGGCAGCCATCTTCCGATTTTTCACCAGTCTAGTGACGGGAATCCACCACAGCTCCCCTTAGCTTTGTCTTATTATATCGTTTTTTCTAGTCTTTGTTGAAGTGAATATTTCACTAACAGAGAGAGTTTCTTCTGCTCTACATATACTGTGTTTTGCAGTACTGGAAATGTTTGTCTGCATCTTTAAATCGAATAGGGAAGATACTACAACTGGCCGCTCATGGCAACAGGGGTTTTAGGCTATAGAGGCCCTTCCTAATGAAAAACATCTCTTCCAGAGACTGCCTCAGGTTCTCCAAAAGGTTTGACTTCATGAGAGACCCGCTTCAAGAGTGCATATCTGTCTTTACCCTCATGACAATCAAGGATGTCACTTTTTTGTCAGACATCCCTCAGAAGACCCTCCAGGACAAACAAAGGGGACTCTATGGAGACTGGGGGCCCGATTTATTATGCTGGCACAGTGAGCGTGCTAAAGCGCACGCTTCACTGCACCAAATCTGGACGCCCAGGCTCCACCACTATTCTTAAGTGATCCTGGGTGTACTCTGAGTGCACGACAGTGCACTGCCTGCATTCCGCCTGTTTGTGTAGACAACGGGCGGAATGGAAAATCTCTGCAACATTTTTGTTAAATAACGAGATAATCGTTATTTTACGAAACTGCTGCCGAAAACACGGTATACAGTTTACACAGATCTGCAATCTGGAATGAGCTCTACCACAGAAGAGTTCAGAATAAATCATGCCAAGTGCTTGAAAAATTAAAGCCTGAACTGTTGAGAAAAGAAGACGAGAATGTGAATGTACTGAACAGAAACCTGTATGAAATAGCACATGAGGGTTTGTCGTCATATTATCTCTGTACTACTACTTGAAAAAGAATGACAGGGAACGAGCCTAATGTTTTTATACTAAAACGCAATTGTTTTTCTCCATACCTTTCTTTTCTCTGTGTCCCCTTCTTCAATTATCAGTTTAACAGCAGTGCTTTAATATAAGGTACATTTTGTTTTACAGAATTATGCTCACTGTGCAGTCATGCTGTAAAACATCGTATTTACCCACCTACCCATTAATCTTCGGCCACCCACCTGCACTGAATGAGCAGCTTGCTGTGGCACTCCTTCACAAAACAGGCACGCAAATGCTACCGTATATGTGCGCCACTTTAACGCACATAAAGTGTAGAAGTGACACAAGAATAGCCGTGTTAAATGGCTGGCACCGAATGTGGCAGTTGTTAGGTTGGTTCCCCACCCATCCTAGCAACTGCCACATAAATTCCGAAAGTGGCGCATTCATTCCGACTTCAGAAGAATGCGCCACCTTCAGAATAGATCTTAAGTACCGAAAAAAAGTTAACGCTTTATCTGATCTTTTCGGTACTTAACACCCACTTCAGAATCGAGCCCTGAGTGCCATTCATCGGATGCACAGCTCCTGTCACTTCCACAGGACCCCTGAGAAGCATGCTTCCAAGTGAAGAGCTTCATGAGCAAAACCCTGAGAAGCAAGCTTCCATGAGAAGAGCTTCTTCAGTGGAAAGGGGGACAGCACCGCCTGCTTAAGAAGAAGCAGCCGCTAACGGAGTTAATGATGCCTCTGAAAGATCCACAACATCAAAGAACTCCAGGTTTCACTGAAATAACATCAAAATTAACAGGTAAGACCTCCTCGTCCACACCTATCACCTAGGTACCATCCACGGACTATCGTCCATGAGGTACTCTTGGACGGGCATATCACTGTCCATGGCCCTGTCGTCAATGGCTAATTGAGGTCCAATAGTGCCTCGTCCACGAGGGACCTATCAAGGAAATACGGCCTGTCTTTGTCTACGAAGGTCCTCCCTGTCCACGACTAAACCAAAGTCCTCATCGACGGGAGGGAGGAGTCCTTGTCAATGGGAGAATCCCTGTCCACGGCAGTCGTCGACGGGAGGACCCCCGTCCATTGCTAATCCATCCCAGTCGTCGGGAGGATCCACGGCTAACTGAAGTCCTCGTCGGCAGGAGAGGATCCCCCGTTCACGGCAGTAATAGTCAACGGGAGGATCCCTGTGCATGGCTAATTCGTCCCTGTTGACGGGAGGATCCACAGCTAACCGGAAGTCCTCGTCAACGGTAGCCCTCGTCCATGACTACATCGTCGACGGTTGGTAAACAATCGACAGGAAAGGCATAGTTGACGATGGAAACACTGCCTAAGGGCAGTTCGTCTACGACTCCACGCAACAGTCATAAGCACACGCTGTCAGTGCCACAGGTCTCCTTTTCGAATGCCAACCTGTCCCACATCATGGAAATCGGTAAACTTCCTAACACAATTCTACAAGACAAAAGTTCTGACCATAAAAAAAGACAGGCCACAGTCTGTGCCCAAGGAGCACAACCCTCCAAAAGCATCATGAATAAACTCTAAAGGCAAAGGACGCGCTTGGCTGCCACCACTGGTGATAACAAGCACATCATCGGCAGTCATTGAAGGGCTCCGCCTGGGCCACCATGAATGGCACCTTCTTTACAGTGTCTGACTGACAGGACCCGATGTCATGATCCCTTTTCAGAACCCGAAACAAAAACAGACAAGCCTGAAGAGGTGGGGATTCCTCCAAACTCACACCAACAGGACACCTACCATTGGGAGGAGTATGTCATTGAGGAGCAAATGAGGCGTGACTCCTCTGGCAGCTCTTCACTGTCGGACGACATAGCTTCATTCCATTCAAATTACAAGACCGCAGCAATGTTTCATCTACAAGTCTTGTGTGCAGAGAATACGTCCGGGCTTTATCTGCATGGAATCAAATGCAGGGGAACGGTTTACGGCTATAACCAAACCCCCAAAAAATCTAGGCCACAAATACAATACAAGGCCCCAGAAGACACACCACTATGTTTCGGGGACACCCAAAACCTGATTCGGTCACCAACATGGCCGCCAGGAAGAAACTCACAAATCCTGCTTCACCACTAATGGCTCCGCCTGCAAAGAAAGCAGGAAACTTGAGGCTGTACACAGCAAAGTTTCAGCTTCAGCATGGTTGTCTATTACAACAAAGTAGAATTCAATGGGTGCACACCAAATTAAGGAACCGATATTATCTAGGAAATTGGAAACTTGATGATTCCAGGTGCTGGGGAGGAATAGAGGCCCTGACATGGGGCTTGTGAAAAACATGAAAAAGAAAAGTGTCTAGAACTACAGACACTCCCGTCCCCTGCACACCATTAAAACTGATACAAAATCAGTCAAATGTATTTATAATTTTTACTTCAAAAGATAAATGAATAGTTGCCAAAACAAACAAGTTTAACAAAGTAAATTATGACCAGACACTTCTGGTTAACATTTAAATATCAAGAAGTTCAAAAAATTCAAAAAGGCCAAAATGAGACAAGGCAATCTACAAATATAATAATCTTTCAAATAAAGAGAAATAACAAAATGCAATATTCTTGCGATGAACTGAAGGGCACTACGTGTTTTGGGGAACACCCCCTTCTTCAGGAGCAAAATGATCTGGAAGTATATATATTAGAAAACCATCAGTTTCAGAAACTCATCATAGCATTATACAATATACACAAAGAAGAACACAGAGCATTTTAATTAACACATTTTTACCCAATTGCTGGAACAATTAATAAATTGTCCACAACCATCCACATTCATTTTAATCAAGTATATGCAGTCAAAATTCAGAAGTATAGGTGTGTCCATCAAACATCCTGTAGGTGTGACTCCAAAAAAGAATATCCATAAACCTCAAATGGGCATTAGAGTGTAGGAAATATACGAGAACAACATGTACCTGATCAAAAAATAACAGCAATCTTGGACTCGCAACGTCAATGTGTCAAAAGACCCTATAGGGTGTATAGCCAAAATGCAGGAAACCTGTGATACAATGGCTCCAGATGTTGTGTATACCCTGTTCAAGAAACAAAGATATGTACAATGGGTGATTATAGATCACTAACTTAGAGCTCAAGAACTCAAGGTACACCTTTTCAAGGATCAAAACATGATGCTTACCAATGTTAAGTCAACAGGCACTAAACCATTCGTCCGGCAATGCTAGTAAACCTAGCGGAACCGTATCTCGCTGTAACCATCGACTGGCTGGTAGATATCTAACCATATATGTACACTTTCACTGTATGAAATACTGTGTAGATGCCCACACGGACAGGATACACCACTGTATATAGAGAAAGACAATAAAAAGATGAAAAAGAGGTATTTAGTCAATCTATTCATGTGTCAAGCCTTCCACTTGTAGTCTGAAAGACATTTCAAAAGATCTTAAATAACCCATGACAAAGACAGGAGAAGAAATTACCCTATTGTCGATATTTACAAACCGACAGGCAGATATAGATAGACTCAATTTGCATGTGTATACCAAATGAATCAAAAGAGAAATAGCACTTCGAAGGGATTGTGTCCTCCGACGTATTCCTTATCTTTGATAATACGTTTCCAGCTTGCTGGCCTCGGAAATTTTTTCTGTAGAGGGCGCTGCGCGTCGACGTCCGTCGATGTCCTTCGACGGCCACCGTATCGGTGCCGACGTCACCATGCCCATAAATAGCCACGCGCCGCGTCCGTTGCTTAGTTCCGTTTTTTCCGCGCTTCTTGGGGCCTCGGAACGTCGTTGCTCAGTTCAGTCAAAATAACTATCTATTTCTACTCGAATATACCTTATCGTTCTCGATGGCTTCTTCATCAGAACCGACGACGCCGCGATCCGGCTTCAAGAAATGTCGAGACTGCGGTAAAAAAATGTCAATAACGGATCCACACAGGATCTGCTTATGGTGCTCGGGATCTGAGCACCATTGTTCGGATTGTGAGGACTGCATGTCCATGACGGCGAAAGGGGAAGCGCGAGAGAGGTAAGTCAGCCAAAACCTCCTCGAAAGTTTCATCGGCTGAGTCGAGGCATTCGTCTCCTCGCCGTCGAAAACATTCCCATTCTAGATCTCGAAACAGCTCCCACCATTCGTCGAGATCAAGACACTAAAAAAAGAGAGGTCGAAGGTCCCATTCCTCGTCTTCTGTGTCCCCAGAAAGGGTCTCCTGTCCCACTAAACACAGTTCTCAAGCTGAGTGGGAGGAATTCAGAAAGAAAATGTTAAGTGTCTTCGAGAACGCGGCCTTGATCCCCTCGAAGACAGCTGAGGGTGATACCCCGGGTGAAAAACCCAAAAAATCAAAACGCTGTGAGTCGCAGCACCCGGTGAAACATTCCACCCGAGAGCGCCATGAGCCATCGGGTAAGAAGGCACCGTCTTCGACGCCGTCGTCGAAGATTCCTTCGATGCACGATCAGCGCCATCGATGCTGTTGTCGAAGGGTTCCTCCACGCATCGGTCGATGGACTCGACGCCATTGTCGTCGACGTTGACGCCGATGAAAGAGAGGACCAAGGCCTCTCCACAGCCAATGGTGATTTCAAGGGCCTCCGGCACGACACTGAGACCGTCGTCGATGCCCTTGAGTAGGATCCTGATCCTCTCGAGTTCTTCGAGACCCCTTCTAGTTTTTTCGGCGCCTTCGAAGCCTGTTACATCGGCATCAACGTTTTCTCGTCCAATAACGACAAGTTTGGCTCCTTCTGCCTTAGAGATGGGTTTTACTCCATTTCAGAGGTCAGAGTACCCTGGACTTTCTTCAATTTATGAAGAGGGGGAAGATTCTGGCCAGGAAACATTTGGGTTACAGTGGACCACACTGCCTATTTCAGAGGATTTCACCTCTGAACAAAGAAGACTGAAGGACCTACAGGAGTCACTACATGAGGCAAGTGGGCTGGACACTTCCCCAGAAGTGGAATTTGTTAAGCCAGACCCAGGGGAACATGCCGAAACACCCTGATGGCAAGAATTATTGAATTTATGGGTTGGTCTGCGCCTTCAACTGTTTTTCAACAGGATGACCTAACAGATATATTAAACAAAGGCCCACAGGAGGACCCGGTGGTCCCCTTCCATGCAGCCTTACAAAGGAAAATTGCATCTAATTGGGAAACTCCCGAGGTTATCCTTGCAGTCAATAAAATATTGTCAACCAAGTATAGGGTAGCGGCTGCTGAGCCTGAATACTTATCAAAACACCCGACTCCAGAGAGCCTGGTGGTTCAAGCGGCAACTTCATCTAGCAGTAGGACCGCTTGCCCTACTGTCCCACAGGATAGAGATGACAAGAGGTACGACTATCTGGTGAAGAATGTTTTCTCTGCCTGTAGTATGGCGTTGAAGTCCATCAAAGTCCATCAACGCCACCTGTACGCTCGCCAGGTTCAGTCACACACTATGGGAGTGTGCTTCATCAGCGGCTGACTGCATACCCGAAGGAGAGGAAAAGGAAGCCTTCCTTAACATTATTAAAGATGGCAAAGATGCCATGTGCGAATCACTTCAAACTGGCATTGATTCCGCTGACAGTATCAGCAGGGCCATGGCGGCAAGTACAACAATCCGCAGGCATGTGTGGTTGCGAAAGTCGGGCTTTGCTCCAGATGTACAGGCCAGACTTTTGAATTTGCCCTTTGACGGCTCTTCATTATTCGGGAAAAAGGCTGATGACAGTCTGGAAAAGTTACAGACTTCTAAAGCAGCAGCAAAATCTTTAGGAGCTGCTATCTGCCAACCTTCTTTTCGCCCCTCAGGAACCTCTGGAAGAGGAAAGTCCTTTCGCTATTATTCCGCATTCGGGAAAGGCAGAGGACAGCCGGCTCAAAGAGGCCAAAGGAGATCCACCCGAGGTGGATGGGTCAAAAGTACTAAGGCCGCAGCAGCAGCAGGTGCCCCTTTACCCTCGGCATCTGCATCAGCCGCCCCAAACCACTCTGAGGCCTTTCCACACAATACACCTGTAGGGGGCAGGTTAACTCACCATCTGACGGAATGGCGGGCTAAAACGTCAGATGCTTGGGCGTTGGAAACAGTTGCCCAAGGTTACTGCCTACCCTTTCTACACATTCCTCAGAGTCATCCACCAGGGAACAGCTCTCTAAAAGTTCCAGATCCGCTCCTCTTGCAGGAAATTATAGACCTGCTAGAGAAAGGTGCCATAGAACCGGTACCTGTAGTGGACAGGAACAAGGGCTGATACTCCCCCTACTTTCTCATACCAAAGTAGGACGGAGGACTGAGACCCATCCTGGATTTACGAGAATTGAACAAGTTCCTCAGGAAGGACAAGTTCAAGATGGTAACTCTCTCTCAGATCCTTCAGGCCCTCCAGCTCAAGGACTGGCTGGTATCTCTGGACCTTCAGGATGCTTATTTCCATGTGCCGATCCATCTCAAACACAGGAAATACCTGAGGTTCGCAATTGGCGACTCTCATTATCAATTTCGAGTTCTGCCATTTGGGCTGACCTCCGCCCCGAGGGTCTTCACCAAGCTGATGTCGGTAGTGGCGGCGAGTCTAAGGAGGGAATGGATCCACGTCTACCCCTACCTGGACGACTGGCTGATCAGGGCTGTATCTTCGGAACAGGCCCAGACCCAGCTAGATTATGTCTGCCACTTCCTTCACAGACTGGGCTTCTCCCTCAATTTAAAGAAGTCACAGATGATACCATCACAAAGACTCCAGTTCATTGGAGCGGTTCTGGACACTTCCCTGGGAAAAGCCTCGCCACCAGAGGTGAGGGCTCAAGATATTCTACAGATGGTCACCAAGTTTCAAAATGCCCAACGTCTCCCAGCCTTCAACTTTTTGAGGTTGCTAGGCCTCATGGCATCCTGCATCTTCCTTGTGCCAGAGGCTCGCCTGAGAATGAGATCTCTTCAGTGGGCACTGGGAAGTCAGTGGTCGCAATTCTCAGGGAGAATGACAGATCTCCTCCGGATTCCGGACAAGGTAGCCCGCGACCTTCAATGGTGGGCCTATCCAGAGAACATCTTGAAAGGAGAACTGTTTTGGCAACCATGGCCGGAGATGACAGTAGTCACAGACGCCTCACTCACGGGTGGGGAGCCCATGCCAACGACTTGACCATCAGCGGTCATTGGTCTCCATCGGAGTCCAGACTACACACCAACCTATTAAAGCTGAGCGCAATCAGACTAGCGCTAAAAGCTTTCCTGCCATCAATACACGGGAGAAATTCTCTGATAATGACGGACAACACGGTGGCCATGCACTACCTCAACAAAAGAGGAGGCGTAGGATCACTGCCACTGTGCAGAGAGGCGATGCAGCTCTGGTTTTGGGCAGTACAAGAAGGAATCTCTCTATCGGCTGTCCACCTAGCTGGAGAGAAGAACTTGACAGCGGACGCTCTGAGCAGGCAGAGCACAGTCTCCCACGAGTGGGAGCTAGCTCAGGAAGTCCTTCAAGAGATCTTCACCCTTTGGGGAACCCCTCAGGTGGATCTGTTCGCCACAAGCACCAACAAGAAGTGCGATCTGTTCTGTTCAATGGAATTTCCCCCGAGAGGGGCTCTAGGAGATGCGTTCGTAGTGGACTGGGAGTTTCCACTCCTTTACGCGTTCGCTCCAGTCCCTGTTATTCCTCAAATGATCAGGAGGTTGAAAAGATTCCGGAAGACCATGATCCTAATTGCCCCGGATTGGGCCAGGAGAACGTGGTACCCGGACCTTCTAGATATGTCCATCTGTCCTCCAATCCGTCTTCCACTCAAAGAGAATCTTCTCTCGCAGAAGGGAGGTCAGGTTCTCCATCAAGACACCAGAACCCTCAACCTTCACGCTTGGCTTCTGAAAGGTTGAGGTACAAGGATTGGGATCTCCCTGATGACGTCATGGAGGTGTTGCTTTCGGCCAGAAGACCGGCAACAAAGTCTTTATACCGCTGCCGTTGGAACAAATTTTGCAGCTGGTGTATGGAAGAGAATATCAACCCTTTTTCATGTGGTACACCAACGGTGTTATCGTTTCTACTCTACTTGGCAAACTCAGGCCTTCAAGTGGGCACTGTAAAAGGCTATCTCGCAGCGCTTTCTATCTTCAAGCGCACTGCGGAGGAACCATCGTATTTCAAACTTCCTCTAGTGGTATAATTTCTCAAGAGAATAACTAATGTTTACCCTCCAAAACCATTCCAGGTTCCCTTATGGGACTTAAATTTAGTCTTAAACTTCTTATTGGGCACTCCATTCGAACCACTTCATTCTTGCGCTCTGAGATTTCTCACGCTTAAAACTGTCCTATTGGTAGCACTAACATCTGCTAGGAGGGTGAGCGAGCTACAAGCTCTCTCCTGTAAACCCCCACATACAATCTTCCACAAGGACAAAGTTGTCCTACAGGTGAAGCCTAATTTCCTCCCAAAGGTGGTTTCTGAATTTCATATTACTCAGAAAATTACCTTACCTTCGTTCTACCCTCCTCCCCATCCGGGGAAAGAGGAGGAAAGGCTACATAGGCTGGACCTTAGGCGAGCTCTCAGCTTTTACATCGGCAGAATGGCTAGGATCAGGCAAGCAGACCAACTGTTTGTAGGATACTCGGGTCACAAGTTGGGACTACTTGGCCATCCTGAAATGTTATAAACTAGCAGGGAAAGAGCCACCCCAAAATCTCAGGGCTCATTCAACCAGGGGTATTGCAGCCTCTTCGGCTCTTCAAAGAGGGGTACCGGTCCGGGACATATGTGCGGCTGCCACATGGTCGTCCGCACATACATTCACAAAATTTTACAATCTGGATTCCTCCACTGCTCAAGAGACCAGATTTGTCAAGGCCGTATTACATCCGGTGCATCCCTAAAGGGATACTGTCATGATGCCTACCTCTAAGGAGCCAGGCCGGGCCCAGCAACCCCAGAGGCAGACATCATTTTCCCCAGGGAAGTCTCAGCGGGCCCAAGTCGGGGCCCTTTGGACTCAGTCCTGGCGCCTTAGGCACCAGGCTCATAGCGGACCCCAGTCCTGGCGCCTTAGGTGCCAGGCTCATAGAAGAGGATATGTGTTTAAGTGCTTGGGTGCACACTTACCTGATGCAGACCTTGCTGCTTCATCCAGGCCCTCTTGAGGCCTGAATGGGACTACTTAACCTGTAGGACTACTTCACCACCCGGGTGTGGTCGGGGAAGGATACATACCTGATTGGTGGAAGGATACATACCAGGAACTTCTTCCAAGGCTATTTAAACCCCACCCGAACAGCCACACATGCTTCGCGTTGTTCTGCACCTAGCAGCTGGACGCTCACCGTGTCAGCTCCTGCATCCTGACTTCAGCCACGCCTGCCAGCACCCTGGAACACCTGCAAGGGGAGAAAGGAAGAGAATAGGAGAAGAAAAGCCCTTACCTGCTAAATCTGCATCCCGGAGTCATTTCTCCAACGGCCCTGAAAAGGAAGACATCATTTTAAAGGCATTTCGTTTCAATCGCTGCAGCGCTGCATTTTACTCACCTTTGCAAGGCGCTTCCATCTTCAGCAGCGATCTTCCGGATTCAGCTACGCCCCGGCGCCTAGAGGAAAAAAGACAAGAACAAAGGTGAGAGGGAGAAAAGGAATAAGAAAAGCTCAGTTTCCTTTTAAGTCTTACCTGTTGGATTATTCCCACTGCATTTCGGGTCCTGCCGCTTCCTGGCATCTCCGGACCGCGGCCCCTATGGGGAAAAAAGACAAAGACATTGAATGAGCGAATGCAAAGACATTACCTGAGCGCTCATCCAGAACTGTTTCACTTCGGGTCGGCGCCATATCTCCGGCACTCCGAACCCCGGCCCCTAAGGGGAAAAAGACATAAGCATTAGCGCTTGCTGCAATTAGACAACGAACATTATTATTAAGCTTGAACTTTTGAACCGAACTTTTACAGCGCCTTACCTGAACAGTCAAGCTTACCTGAACTCCCATCAATCCTCAGTCCAGTGAAGTAACTGGGTTTCAACGCGCCCCTGCATCAGAAGCAGGATGGAGAGCTCATCCTTCCAAACCCTAAGGTGAGGCTTCACGGGGAATCGTGGAGGAGGTATCGTGGAGGGTTGGAAGGGAGTGGGAGGCTAGAGCATTGTTCCACAGTTGGTAATACTCCCTTTTCACGCACAGGAGGGTATCCAACGAGCCAGGGAAGCCAGAATAGAGGGGCCCTTCCTGTCCATCTTCAGAGTTCTGCGCCTTCGACGCCGCGCCTCCGTGGGAACAAGGTGAGCGTTACAGAACGCGAAGCCTTACCACAATTTCCCACCTGGGCGCTATGGAGACTTCCGAGACAGATCAGCTGGCCCATCTTTTAGGGGAATTACGGGCAGAAGTGCACTCAGCCCGCCAGGAGACTAATGCTCTCAGAAGTGAACTAATCCTATCCAAGGAAAGAACTGATGATCTAGCCAAAAGGTTATTGCAGGGCCAGGCAGAGCACACTCCTTTACCTGTTTCCGGAGATATTTCTACAACAATGGGTTCGAATAACCCGGTACAAATCAATCTACCTGGACACATGCCTTTGGCCCCGCCGGAACGTTTTGCGGGGGATCCCAAGAAATATGCCGTTTTTATGAACCAATGCCGTTTACACTTTTTATGCAGGCCCGGGGCCTTCCCCAACGACCAGACCAAAGTAGCCTTTGTACTATCTTACCTCAGTGGCTGTGCTGCCGATTGGTCTATTCCATTGGTAAATCAGGATGATTCCATTCTCCGGGATTTCCAGGGCTTCCAGGCAGCATGGAAAGATTGTTCGCTCGACACTCGCAGGGACAGGCCCTTGACAACGAACTGCTATCCTTACGACAAGGTAATCAGGATCTTTTGTCCTATATCGCTACCTTTAATAGACTAGTTGTGGAAACCGGATGGCCTGAAAATAAAAGGATCACATTGTTTCATCGAGGCCTGCGCGGAGAGCTTAAAGATGTTATAGCTCAGATAGTAGATCCACCCCAGGCCTGCGCAGACTACATAGACTTAGTGGTTCAACTTGATCACAGACTTCAAAATAGAAAAGCAGATCGGCTCAAGTATGAAACCAGAGTACCTATCAAGACCCACGTTAACTCCAAGAGTACTGACGTTTCCGAACCTATGCAAATTGGCAGTGTTAAAGGACCATTAACGCAGAAGGAACGAGAGAGAAGGCGACAAATGCAACTTTGTCTGTATTGCGGAACTTCCGGTCACTTTCTTCAAAGTTGTCCAGTTAAACCACCCAAGAAGGTGGTTGGAGCCACAGATAACGAGTTATTGACACCTGGTTCGGGAAACGACCTAGCCCGACAAGCGTAGGGGTCCGCTTGCCGAGCTTGAAAACAAACTCTTTGACCTCGCATTTTGTCATGCCAATGGTGCTTGTGAACCCAAAACAGCCTCAGCAGTTGCATGCTATAAAAGCATACAAAGACAGTGGAGCTATTGGAAATTACATAGACCGTGAATTGGCTTCCAGGATTAAGCTTCCTCTCCGCCCGAAAGTAACCCAAGATGTAATTACTACAGTTGATGGAACCGAAATAGCCTCAGGGCCTGTAACGCATTCCACAGTTGAAATCACTCTGGTGGGTCAGGACGGACATCGGGAAGCAATCGTGTTTGATGTGATCAAGGCCCCACAATTTCAAGTACTTCTTGGAATCCCTTGGTTAGAAACACATAATCCGAGAATAGACTGGCGAGCAAAGAAGATAACTTTTCCTGATTGTGAACCAACCTGTTACCCAAGGAATCCAGCTATGGGTCTAGCCTCTGTAACTTCCACCCCTGTACAGCTACCATCTGAATACCAAGAATTCCAAGACGTTTTTCAGAAAGAGCAGGCTAACACCTTACCTCCCCATCGATCTTACGATTGCCAAATCGACTTGGTACCCAATGCACAACTACCTTGTAGTAGGATTTATGCTCTTACTGAACCTGAGAACCTGCATTTGCGCCAGTATTTGGATCAATACCTGGCCAATGGTTTCATTCGCCCATCAAAGTCACCAGTCTCTTCCGCTTTGTTCTTCGTACCTAAAAAGGAAGGAGACCTTAGGGCCTGTATTGACTACCGCGCCCTAAATCAGATAACGATTAAGAATCGTTACCCTTTGCCCCTGATACCTGAGTTTATCGACCAAGTAAAAGATGCTCGTGTGTACACCAAGCTAGATCTCCGAGGAGCTTACCACCTGGTACGTATAAAAGAGGGCGACGAGTGGAAGACTGCATTCCGCACCAAATTTGGGCTCTTCGAATATCAAGTAATGCCCTTCGGTTTGTGCAACGCACCTGCCGCCTTTCAGTACTTCATGAATGATGTTCTTCGGGAACTTATCGATGTTTGTGTCATCGTTTATATTGACGATATCCTGGTGTATTCCTCCTCAGAATCTGATCACAGAAACCATGTTAGGGCAGTTCTTGAGAAATTGCGCCAGCACAAATTATTTGCCAAGCTCGAAAAATGCGTTTTTCATACCACAGAAGTGGAGTTTCTCGGATTCATCCTGGCACCTCAAGGAATCCGAATGGACTCGCGGAAAGTGGACGCCATTCTCAAATGGCCATCTCCTAGCTCTGTGAAGGGAGTGCAAAGCATGCTTGGCTTTGCCAATTTCTATCGAAGGTTCATCCCGGAATTTTCTCGAACTGTTCAACCCATCACAGCTCTCCTAAAGAAAAACAAATGCTTTGAATGGACTCTTGAGGCTGAACAAGCCTTTCAGGACCTGAAAACCAAATTCACCTCTACACCTGTATTGAAGCACCCGCGCCCAGATCTCCCTTACATCGTGGAAACCGATGCATCCAGTTCGGCCATGGGAGCTGTCCTGTCACAAAGAGACCCAGAAACTAACCAACTACACCCGGTAGCCTTTTGGTCCAGAAAATTCTCTCCACCTGAACTCAATTACGCAATTACCGACAAAGAACTACTGGCTATTAAATCAGCTTTCAAGGCTTGGCGTCACTATCTTCTCGGTGCAAGACACACCATCACCGTAATTACGGACCACAGAAATTTGCAGTATTTAAAGACGGCCAAAGCTCAATCTTCGCGACAACTCCGATGGGCTTTATTCTTTGCGGAATTTGATTTTGTAATTACCTATCGCCCTGGCTGCAAGAATGGTAAGGCAGATGCCTTATCCCGGATAGGCATGGAAGAACCCAATTCGAGTTTAGAACCTGTGCCAATCGTACCGGAACAAAGAATTCTGGGCTTGACTTCATTGCAAACCATTGAGGACATCCGAACTCAAGTAAAACAGCTTTTTGACTCTTCTGCCTTACTGGAATGGAGTCAAAAGGGTCCTCACTACACCGTTAAGGATGATTTACCCTACTTCCAAGAGCGGTTATTTCTGCCAAGTAAAGAATTGCAGGAACTTGTCATTACCCGTCATCATGAATCATTAATGGAAGGACACCCCGGTATCGCGAAAACAGAAGAAAAGATCAAGCGCCACTTCTGGTGGCCTTCTTGGAGAAAAGACATAAAGTCATTTGTGTTGTCTTGCGGAATCTGTGCCCAAAATAAGAGTCAAAAGAAAAGGCCAGCCGGCCTACTTCAACCTTTGGACATTCCACCAGCACCTTGGCACACCTTGTCAATGGACTTTATAACTGACCTGCCTCCTTGTGGTGGTTACAACACGATTCTCGTAATAGTGGATCTATTCTCCAAAATGGCCCATTTTATCCCTTTAAAAGGATTGCCGTCAGCTTCCACCTTGGCCAAGGAATTTATGGAAAATATAGTGCGGTTACATGGTTTCCCTTCCATATTAGTCTCAGACATGGAAGTCAATTTATCTCCCACTTTTGGAAGAAATGTTGCCAACTAGTACAAATAGACGTGCGGTTATCCACCAGCCACCACCCCCAGACCGACGGACAAACCGAGAGAACCAATCAGACTCTCGAGCAATATCTGCGGTGCATGTTACACCAATCCGAGTTGAATTGGAAGGACATCCTTTGGATTGCAGAATATGCATACAACAATTCAGTGCATTCTGGAACCGGACAGACTCCTTTTTATACCCTGTATGGCCACCATCCTCGGACCTCTGACCTAGATCCACCTCTGACCTTGGAGATGCCTGCAGTAAATCACCTACATTCCACAATAACCCAAGCCTTCAAAGAAGCTACAACCCACTTACAGCAAGCCAAGAAAAAGTATAAAGAAAACGCTGATTTGCACCGAAGTAAAACTCCTCCTTACCAAGTAGGAGATCAGGTATGGCTAGCAACTAAACATCTACCCCTCAAGGGTCAGCGAACTTTTAATCCCAGATTCATTGGGCCTTACCCCATCAAAGCTATTATCAACCCAGTGGCCTTTAAACTCGATTTACCATCCAACATGCGGATTCATCCCGTTTTTCACGCATCTCTTCTAAAACCAGTACAACCTGGAACCAGACTGTCTGAGCCCCCAGGCCCTGTCCAAATTGATGGAGAATTAGAATTCGAAGTGAAAGACATTTTAGATTCCAAGATAGTTAAGTCGAAACTCTTCTATCTTGTTGATTGGAAAGGATATGGACCTCAGGAAAGATCTTGGGAACCCAGTAACTATGTTCACGCACCACGATTAATTCAAAGATTCCATCGAAGATTCCCGCACAAACCAAAACCCCCGGAGGAAAAGACCTTGGGAGGGGCCTTGAGGGGGGGTACTGTCATGATGCCTACCTCTAAGGAGCCAGGCCAGGCCCAGCAACCCCAGAGGCAGACATCATTTTCCCCAGGGAAGTCTCAGCGGGCCCAAGTCGGGGCCCTTTGGACTCAGTCCTGGCGCCTTAGGCACCAGGCTCATAGCGGACCCCAGTCCTCGCGCCTTAGGTGCCAGGCTCATAGAAGAGGATATGTGTTTAAGTGCTTGGGTGCACACTTACCTGATGCAGACCTTGCTGCTTCATCCAGGCCCTCTTGAGGCCTGAATGGGACTACTTAACCTGTAGGACTACTTCACCACCCGGGTGTGGTCGGGGAAGGAAACATACCTGATTGGTGGAAGGATACATACCAGGAACTTCTTCCAAGGCTATTTAAACCCCACCCGAACAGCCACACATGCTTCGCGTTGTTCTGCACCTAGCAGCTGGACGCTCACCGTGTCAGCTCCTGCATCCTGACTTCAGCCACGCCTGCCAGCACCCTGGAACACCTGCAAGGGGAGAAAGGAAGAGAATAGGAGAAGAAAAGCCCTTACCTGCTAAATCTGCATCCCGGAGTCATTTCTCCAACGGCCCTGAAAAGGAAGACATCATTTTAAAGGCATTTCGTTTCAATCGCTGCAGCGCTGCATTTTACTCACCTTTGCAAGGCGCTTCCATCTTCAGCAGCGATCTTCCGGATTCAGCTACGCCCCGGCGCCTAGAGGAAAAAAGACAAGAACAAAGGTGAGAGGGAGAAAAGGAATAAGAAAAGCTCAGTTTCCTTTTAAGTCTTACCTGTTGGATTATTCCCACTGCATTTCGGGTCCTGCCGCTTCCTGGCATCTCCGGACCCCGGCCCCTATGGGGAAAAAAGACAAAGACATTGAATGAGCGAATGCAAAGACATTACCTGAGCGCTCATCCAGAACTGTTTCACTTCGGGTCGGCGCCATATCTCCGGCACTCCGAACCCCGGCCCCTAAGGGGAAAAAGACATAAGCATTAGTGCTTGCTGCAATTAGACAACGAACATTATTATTAAGCTTGAACTTTTGAACCGAACTATTACAGCGCCTACCTGAACAGTCAAGCTTACCTGAACTCCCATCAATCCTCAATCCAGTGAAGTAACTGGGTTTCAACGCGCCCCTGTATCAGAAGCAGGATGGAGAGCTCATCCTTCCAAACCCTAAGGTGAGGCTTCACGGGGAATCGTGGAGGAGGTATCGTGGAGGGTTGGAAGGGAGTGGGAGGCTTGAGCATTGTTCCACAGTTGGTAATACTCCCTTTTCACGCACAGGAGGGTATCCAACGAGTCAGGGAAGCCAGAATAGAGGGGCCCTTGCTGTCCCTCTTCAGAGTTCTGCGCCTTCGACGCCGCGCCTCCGTGGGAACCAGGTGAGCGTTACAGATACATAACACTCTCACTCCCACCTCCAATTACATGCCACTGCTATGGGCGTCTATCAAAGATAAGGAATACATCGGAGGACACAATCCCTTCGAAGAACAAGTTACTTCTTACCTGGTAACGTTCTTTCGACGGGATGTTCCTCCGACGTATTCCTTATCGCCCCTCCCAACCGTCCCCGCAGTGATAACTTCCCTTGTGGTTGCAGTTTACGCTCCTTCAAGGTCAATAACCAATTCAGGCATGCCTTTTCTTATGCTACAAAACGGAACTGAGCAACGGACGCAGCGCGTGGCTATTTATGGGCATGGTGACGTCGGCGCCGATACGGTGGCCGTCGAAGGACATCGACTCGGCGGACGTCGATGCGCAGCGCCCTCTACAGAAAAAGTTTCCGAGGCCAGCAAGCTGGAAACGTATTATCAAAGATAAGGAATACGTCGGAGGAACATCCCGTCGAAAGAACGTTACCAGGTAAGAAGTAACTTGTTCATCTATTCATCTAACTCACCTCAATATGGGGAACACTGGTTCTGACGCTCACTGCGGCTCGTACTGCCTAGCTTCTCCCTTGATTCGGATGCTTTTTGATCTCTACTTGGAGTCATATGACAGTCACGTGATCCGATGTACTTTCAGCGTGAACGGCAGGAAAACAAATGCAGTAACTGGATGGGCGTCTTACTGGCCAATTGCAACGCTTAAATAGAGAGTGTCTATCATGAGGTGAGTTAGATAAATAGATGTGCTATTTCGAAGGGATTGTGTCCTCCGACGTATTCCTTATCTTTGGTATGCGTTTCCAGCTTGCTGGCCTCGGAAATTTTTTCTCTGTAGAGGGCGCTGCGCGTCGACGTCCGCCGAGTCGATGTCCCTCGACGGCCACCGTATCAGCGCCGACGTCACCATGCCCATAAATAGACACGCGCTGCGTCCGTTGCTCAGTTCTGTTTTTCCGCGCTTTGTGGGGCCTCGGAACGTCGTTGCTCAGTTCAGTCAGGTTTATATAAATCTAATTCAACGAATATTCCTTATCGTTCACGATGGCTTCTTCATCAGAACGGACGACGCCGCGATCCGGTTTCAAGAAATGTCGAGACTGCGGTAAAAAAATGTCAATAACGGATCCACACAGGGTCTGTTTATGGTGCTATGAGCACTATTGTTCGGAGTGTGAGGACTGCATGTCCATGACGGCGAAAGCCCTGAAGGAGCGAAAGGGGAAGCTCGAGAGAGGTAAGTCAGCCAAAACCTCCTCGTAGTTTTCGTCGGCCGGGTCGAGGCATTCGTCTCCTCGTCGTCGAAAACCCTCCCATTCTAGATCTCGAAGCAGCTCCCGCCATTTGTCGAGATCTAGACACTCAAAAAAGAGACGTCGAAGGTCCCATTCTCCAGCATGGGGTCTGGCATGGAGTCACATGCTCATGAATATTCCCCGTCGTCAGGCTGGGAATCCTCGGTAAAGAAAAAATCAGTATCAGTTTCGTTTCTGGTCTGTCTTTCGTAGTAGTAACCAAATCACTGATCTCTGCGTCATACTGACCACAGCCAATGACTGCCCTCTACCTAAGCCCCGCCTCTGGCAGCCATCTTCAGATTTTTACCGCACGTTCAAGTGTTGGGATCCTCGTGCTATTTCTCTCGAGCGTTAGTGCTATTTTTTTCACGTTTTTTCTCAGAAAACTTCTATTTTTCGGTCAAATGAGCCTCAAGCTCCACCGTTTCTTCATCCGATCAACGGAGACCCGTGTCGGATTCGTCTATGCCCCTCAAGGGTGAAAATTTCGTCGAGCCACGCTTTTGGAGGACTCCAGAAGTTTCTCAGGCCCATCTCGGACATGGCCCTGGAGAAGGGAAGCTCGACGCCCGGAAAGCTGTTCAGGGTCTGCCCTGGATGCCAGCTTCAGAATGTCTTTAAGGAGGACGAACACTCCCTTTGTCTTTACTGCCTACATGAGGACAAGACGCACGTGGAGAAGGACTGTGCGTTTTGCGGCAATATGTCGGAGCGGACCATGAAGGACCGCCATCAACGTCTCGCCAACTGGCTGGAAGGGAAGAGCCCGTCAGGCGAGAAGAAGAAGAAGAAGTCCGAGCGGTCTTCTAAGACCTTTGAGGACGCCCCGGCAACGGGGGTCCAACACAAGGCCAAACGGTCGGGCTCTACGGGCGCCAGGCAGGGCGCATCCTCCCCGGCGCCATCAACCACGAGCCAAGGCTCTGGTTCGGGTAAGAGGAAGGCCGAGCACCCGGCGAAGCTCCTGGAGAGACCCCGGTCGAGCTCGAAGGCCCCATCGGAGGGGGAGCGAGGCAGTGACCCTCCCCCCAAGGAGAAGGCGGTGAGCGCACCTAAGGTGGTGAAAGCCTTAATCCATCCGGCCAAGGCCTCTATCGAGACAGTCGCGGCGGCCCTGGCTCAGCCTGTGGAGGCTACACCAGTGGTGGCGACCTCGGGGCTCCGAGTCTCCCTGCCACCGCGGAGGGAGTCCTCTTTTATGCCCATCCACAAGACCCCCGTGAAACCTCCGACGGAGAAGAAAAAGGGGGGGCAGGAGGTCGTCGTGGATTCGGCCTCAACCTCTGAGGAAGAGCTGATCGGCGTTGGCGTTGGCGTGGAAGAAGACCAGCCCGTCGGGAGGGACCCCGACGTAGGAGACGACGATAACGTCGAGGGTGCCGACGGGGCCCCTGACCGCCCGTCGGACTCCCCTCAACCAGTGCCGCAAGACAACTCGGCGGCCATTTTGTTGGCTATACAGTCCTTATGCTCGGAGATAAGGACGAGACTGCCATTACCACCAGCGGAGGAACCGCTCCCGACGGGGGACCTGGAGCCCAGCCCTCCCCCTAAGAGAAGAAGGATTCATCCTCCACCTCCTTTTCAGCCATCGCGCCCTGTTCAGCCCTCTTCCCCGTCCACGACTCGTGGGGATGATACGGGGACTGACACGGCCGCGACGGGTACGGACGACAAGGTTTACGACGAGGATCTGCCCTCGTCACCTCCCACCCGGGCTTCCCCGCCCGACGAGATTGGATCGTTTCACTCCATGATCGCCAGGGCATCCGAGCTTTTCCAGCTCTGCCCGGAAGAGAAGAAGGAAGGTTTCCTTTATCAACGGCGCGAGGCCAAGAGGAAGACGGTCCTCTCTGTACCTCTACTGGACGATATTTGGGATGAGGGCCTCGCCCTCCTCAAGAACCCATCCATGACGCCGGCTAGAAGGGATCGGTACGAGAAGAAGTACCGGGTCCCGGATGCGGCCCCCTTGTGCCTTCGGGCACAGCCGACCCCGGACTCGGTCGTCTCCGCGGCGGCCAGGAAGAAAGCGGGGGGGGGGGTGCGGCCTCTACGTCGACCTCCCCGCCGGACGCGAGGGAAAGAAATTAGATACGATGGGACGCAGAGTCATCTCGTCTGCAGCGATGACGATTAAGGCGGCCAACGCCTTGGCTATCGTAGCCTGCTACGACAGGGAGTTGTGGTACAAACTGGCCTCCCTGCTGGACTTCCTCGCTGACACTGGATTTTGCCAGTTGAGCAACGGCGTGTGCCTTAGGCGGCGTGGATGGCTCAAGGCTACTGACTTCCGTCAGGATGTGCAGACCAGAGTCTTGGACATGCCGTTCGAACAACCAGTTTGGGAAAACAGTGGACGATTCCCTTCAAGCCATCAAGGCAGACACAGAGACGGCCCGGGCTCTTGGGGTTCTCCAGCAACGGCGGCCGCCCTTTCGGAGCGGCGGAGGCAAACAGGGTGCCTCCAAAGGTTCCGGCGGCGGATTTTCCACCTACCGTCAAGCGGCCCGTTCGTCATCGCAGGAAGCTTACAGGGGATGTGGCAAGTCAGGCGGACCCCACTGTCGTCGCCAAGGAGGACAAGGCGGCAAAGCCTCGTCGAAGCAGGACTGAACTGGCCGTGGGGTCGGGCTCCCACCGAAGCACTACCAGTTCAGAGCCCTTCCCTTCGGACTGAGGTCGGCACCCAGGGTGTTCACCAAGTGCCTCGCACCGGTGGTGGCGCAGCTGTGCCGAGAGGGGATCCACGTCTACCCCTACCTGGACGACTGGCTCATCCGAGCGAAGACGAAGGAGCTCGCCGTGGAGCACACGGCAAGGACCGTCCAACTTCTCACGGACCTGGGATTCTCCATAAACTACACCAAGTCCCACCTGGTGCCCGCGCAAGACGCACTGTTTCTGGGAGCAAAGCTCGACACAGTGTCGCTTCTGGCCTCTCCGTCGGAGGAAAGGACGAGGGCCATCTTGGGCAAGGTGCAGCGGATGCTGGTTGCGGACGCGGCCAGAGTGAGGTCCATCAAGTCCCTCCTCGGAATGATGTCTTCTTGCATTTACCTCATCCGCCTGTGCAGGCTCCGGATGCGCCCGTTGCAGGAGTTCCTGGACACGCGCTGGATCCAGACGACGGGCAGCTTCGAGGAGAGGATCACACTCAACGAGAGTTTCCGACGAGCGATCCGGTGGTGGGGCACCCGCGCGCATCTGACGGCGGGCATGGACTTCCAGACCCCCGGCCACCAGGAGACCGTGACCACGGATGCCTCCCTGGAAGGGTGGGGAGCGCACACCGAAAATCTGCACGCGAGAGGCCTTTGGCTCCCGACGGAGAAGTCCCTCCATATCAACGTCCTGGAGCTCCGTGCAGAGTTTTGGGCCCTCAGGTCCTTTCTTTTGTCCCTCAAGGGCAAGGTGGTGAGGATCTTCACCGACAACACCACCACCATGTTCTACATCAGGAAACAGGGCGGAACCAGCCCTGTCCATGGAGGTGCAGGATCTGTGGCATTGGGCCGTTGCCCAAGGGATGTTTCTGGTGCCGTTTCATCTGGCAGGGATAAAAAACACCATCGCCGACTCACTCAGCAGGGAGCTGCGCTCGTGCCACGAGTGGGAACTACGACAGGATCTAGTGGACCGCCTCTTCCGACGGTGGGGCACACCCCAGATCGATCTGTTCGCGACGGCGACGAACTCCAAGTGCCGGAGGTTCGCCAGCAGGTTTCCCCAGCCGAGGAGCATAGGCGATGCTTTCTCGTTCCCCTGGGAGGGCCTGTTTCTATACGCGTTCCCTCCATTGCCATTGCTGATCCGGCTCATCAACCAGCTCAAGAGGTCACGGTGCAGGATGATCCTCGTCGCACCTGCGTGGCCAAGGCAGATATGGTTCCCGGACCTTCTGGACTTGTCAGCGTCCCCGTCAATAAAGCTGCCAGTGGACGCGGATCTTCTCTCCCAAAGTCATCCCAGCAGTCAATAAAAGACTGTCGACAAAGTATAGGGTAGCGGCTGCTGACCCTGAATACCTGTCAAAACACCCGACCCCAGAGAGCCTGGTGGTTCAAGCGCAACTTCATCCAGCAGTAGGACTGCTTACCCTACTGTCCCACAGGACAGGGATGACAAGAGGTACGACTCTATGGCAAAGAAAGTGTTCTCTGCCTGTAGTATGGCGTTGAAGTCCATCAACGCTACATGTACGCTCGCCAGGTTCAGTCACACATTATGGGAGTGTGCTTCATCAGCGGCTGACTGCATACCCGATGGAGAGGACAAGGAAGCCTTCCTTAACATCATTCAAGATGGCAAAGATGCTATGTGCAAGTCTCTTCAAACTGGCATCGATTCCGCTGACAGCATCAGCAGGGCCATGGCAGCTAGTACAACAATCCGCAGGCATGCGTGGTTGCGAAAGTCTGGCTTTGCTCCAGATGTACAGGCCAGACTTTTGAATATGCCCTTTGACGGCTCTTCATTTTTCGGAAAAAAAGCTGATGACAGTCTGGAAAAGTTACAGACTTCTAAAGCAGCAGCAAAATCCTTAGAAGCTGCTATCCCCCAAACTCCTTTTCGCCCCTCAGGAACCTCTGGGAGAGGAAAGTCCTTTCGCTATTATTCCGCATTCGGAAAAGGCAGAGGAAAGCCGGCTCAAAGAGGCCAAAGAAGATCCACCCGAGGTGGACAGGTCAAAGGTACTAAGACCGCAGCAGCAGCAGGTGCCTCTTTACCCTCGGCATCTGCATCAGCCGCCCCCAAACCACTCTGAGGCCTTTGCACACAAGACACCTGTAGGGGGCAGGTTAACTCACCATCTGACGGAATGGCAGGCTATAACGTCAGATGCTTGGGTGTTGGAGACAGTTGCCCAAGGTTACTGCCTACCCTTTCTACACATCCCTCAGAGTCATCCACCGGGGAACAACTCTCTAAAAGTTCCAGATTCGCTCCTCTTGCAGGAAATTATGGACCTGCTGGAGAAAGGTGCCATAGAACCGGTACCTGTAGCGGACAGGAACAAGGGCTGGTACTCCCCCCTACTTTCTCATACCAAAGAAGGACGGAGGACTGCGACTCATCCTGGATTTAAGAGAATTGAACAAGTTCCTCAGGAAGGACAAGTTCAAGAAGGTAACTCTCTCTCAGATCCTTCAGGCCCTCCAGCTCCAGGACTGGCTGGTATCTCTGGACCTTCAGGATGCTTATTTCCATGTGCCAATCCATCTCAAGCACAGGAAATAACTGAGGTTCGCAATTGGCAACTCTCATTATCAATTTTCGAGTTCTGCCATTTGGGCTGACCTCCGCCCCGAGGGTCTTCACCAAGCTGATGTCGGTACTGGCGGCGAGTCTAAGGAGGGAAGGGATCCACGTCTATCCCTACCTGGACGATTGGCTGATCAGGGCCGTATCTTCGGAACAGGCCCGGACCCAGCTAGATTATGTCTGCCTCTTCCTTCACAGACTGGGCTTCTCCCTCAATTTAAAGAAGTCACAGCTGATACCATCTCAGAGACTCCAGTTCATTGGAGCTGTCCTGGACACTTCCCTGGGAAAAGCCTCTCCACCAGAGGTGAGGGCTCAAGATATTCTACAGATGATCCCCAAGTTTCAAAATGCCCAACGTCTCCCAGCCTTCGACATTTTGAGGTTGCTAGGCCTCATGACATCCTGCATCTTCCTTGTGCCAGAGGCTCGCCTGAGAATGAGATCTCTTCAGTGGGCACTGAGAAGTCAGTGGTCACAATTCTCAGGGAGAATGTCAGACCTCCTCCGGATTCCGGACAAGGTAGCACACGACCTTCAGTAGTGGGCCTATTCAGAGAACATCTTGAAAGGAGAACTGTTTTGGCAACCATGGCCGGAGATAACAGTAATCACAGACGCCTCGCTCACAGGGTGGGGAGCCCATGCCAACGACCATCAGCGGTCGTTGGTCTCCATCGGAGTCCAGACTACATATCAACCTATTAGAGCTGAGAGCGATCAGACTAGCGCTGAAAGCTTTCCTGCCATCAGTACAGGGGAGAAATGTCCTGATAATGACGGACAACACGGTGGCCATGCACTACCTCAACAAAAGAGGAGGCGTAGGTTCACTACCACTGTGCAGAGAGCCAATGCAGCTCTGGTTTTGGGCAATTCGGGAAGGAATCTCTCTTTTGGCAGTCCATCTAGCCGGAAAGAAGAATTTGACAGCGGACGCTCTGAGCAGGCAGAGCACAGTCTCCGAATGGGAGCTAGCTCAGGAAGTCCTTCAAGAGATCTTCGCCCTGTGGGGAACCCCTCAGGTGGATCTGTTCGCCACAAGCACCAACAGGAAGTGCGATCTGTTCTGTACAAGGGAATTTCCCCGAGAGGAGCTCTGGGAGACTCGTTTGTAGTGGACTGGGAATTTCCACTCCTCTATGCGTTTCCAACAGTCTCTGTTATTCCTCAAATGATCAGGAGGTTGAGAAGATTCCGGAAAACCATGATCCTAATTGCCCCGGACTGGGCCAGGAGAACGTGGTACCCGGACCTTCTAGATATGTCCATCTGTCCTCCAATCCGTCTTCCACTCAAAGAGAATCTTCTCTCGCAGAAGGGAGGTCAGGTTCTCCATCCAGACATCAGAACCCTCAACCTTCACGCTTGGCTTCTGAAAGGTTGAGGTACAAGGATTGGGATCTCCCTGATGACGTCATGGAGGTGTTGCTTTCGGCCAGAAGACCAGCAACAAAGTCTTTATACCGCTGCCGTTGGAACAAGTTTTGCAGCTGGTGTAGGGAAGAGAATATCGACCCTTTTTCATGCGGTACACCAACGGTGCTATCGTTTCTACTCTACTTGGCAAACTCAGGCCTTCAAGTTGGCACTGTAAAAGGCTATCTCGCAGCGCTTTCTATCTTCAAGCGCACTGCGGAGGAACCATCGTATTTCAAAATTCCTCTAGTGGTACAATTTCTCAAGGGTCTGACTAATGTTTACCCTCCAAAACCATTCCAGGTTCCCTTATGGGACTTAAATTTAGTCTTAAACTTCTTAATCGACACTCCATTCGAGCCACTTCACTCTTGCGCATTAAGATTTCTCACACTTAAAACTGTCCTACTTGTAGCACTAACATCGGCTAGGAGGGTGAGTGAGCTTCAAGCTCTCTCCTGTAAACCCCCACATACAATCTTCCACAAGGACAAGGTTGTCCTCCAGGTGAAGCCTAATTTTCTCACAGCGGTAGTTTCTGAATTCCATATTACTCAGAAAATTACCTTGCCTTCATTCTACCCTCCTCCCCATCCGGGGAAAGAGGAGGAAAGGCTACACAGGCTGGACCCGAGGCGAGCTCTCAGCTTTTACATCAGCAGAATGGCTAGAATCAGGCAAGCAGACCAGCTGTTTGTAGGATACTCAGGTCACAAGTTGGGACTACCCATAACAAAACAAACCATCTCCAGGTGGATTATCTTGGCCATTCTGGAATGTTATAGACTAGCAGGGAAAGAGCCACCCCAAAACCTCAGTGCTCATTCAACCAGGGGTATTGCAGCTTCTTCGGCTCTCCAGAGAGGGGTACCGGTCCGGGACATATGTGCGGCTGCCAAATGGTTGTCCGCGCATACATTCACAAAATGTTACAATCTGGATTCCTCCACTGCTCAAGAGACCAGATTTGGCAAAGCCGTATTACACTTGGTCCTTCCCTAAAGGGGAACACTATCACTCCCTCCTCCAATTACATGCCACTGCTATGGGAGTCTATCAAAGATAAGGAATACGTCGGAGGACACAATCCCTTCGAAGAACAAGTTACTTTCTTACCTGGTAACGTTCTTTCGACGGGATGTTCCTCCGACGTATTCCTTATCGCCCCTCCCATCCATCCCTGCAATGATAACTTCCCTTGTAGTTGCAGCTTTCGCTCCTTCAAGGTTACTAACCAATTCAGGCATGTATTTCTTATACTACAAAACGGAACTGAGCAACGGACGCAGCGCGTGTCTATTTATGGGCATGGTGACGTCGGCACCGATACGGTGGCCGCCGAGGAACATCGACTCGGCGGACGTCGACGCGCAGCGCCCTCTACAGAGAAAACATTTCCGAGGCCAGCAAGCTGGAAACGTATATCAAAGATAAGGAATACGTCGGAGGAACATCCCGTCGAAAGAACGTTACCAGGTAAGAAAGTAACTTGTTCTTCTTTTTTGATTAATTTGGTATACACATGCAAGTCGAGTCTATCTATATCTGCCTGTCGGTTTGTAAATATCGACAATAGGGTAATTTCTTCTCCTGTCTGTCATGGGTTATTTTTTTAAACTTTGTTTTATTAGCATTTTTTATAATACAACAAACGGGCTCAAGGCAAATTCAAAAAGATATACAAATAACTGGCCCAACGACCCTCCCTCCTCCCCTCTCCCTCCCCGAACAGACCCTCCTCCCCCTGAAACTTTGACCCAGATGGGTCCCCTTGTTTGGGGAGACGCTGCGGAAATTTTATTTGTCCGGAGCACGAGAAAAAAGTTGTACGTTGACTATGTTTGTGGCTGTACATCGTCCACCATACCCCGGGTCGTGGGTGCCCAATCCCTCCTTCTTTCCTCCTCGTGAGTCAATGAACATCCCATCCCCAGGTCTGCTGTACCCCGAACCAGTTCGCTTGGAATGTGCCCAACTTGTTATTCATCATTGCCGTTAGTTTGTCCATCAGAAAAATGTTCTTGACCTTTTTCAACCAGACCTCCTTCGATGGGGTCTCCGGGCTCTTCCATTTTTGTGCCAGGGCCACCCTCCCCGCCCTCAACATGGTTTCCCACATCCTTGGGTATCTGGATATGCCTGTGTCCTCTGGGGGGAGGCCCAGCAACATTGTTAGGGGGTTCTGGGGGAGCAGTTCCTCAGTGATTTCAGCGATCCAGCCCCGTACCTCTGCCCAATATGTCTGGATTTTCGGGCAGTGCCACCACATGTGACCTCTTGTGCCAACCTGATCACACCCCCTTGGACATGCGGGGGACACTCCCGTGAACATTTTCGCCAACTTCGCAGGATCCCTGTGCCACCCCTGCAAGATCTTGAAATCATGTTCCATGTCCGCTGTGAATAAATTCCCATGGAAAGCTATCTTAAATATCCTTGCCCAGGCGTCCTCAGAGATCTCCTCCCCCGCCAAATCGTTCCAGAAGGTGTGGAACCTCCTCCTCTCCCCTAGGTTGACAGTGTTCAATATTCTGTACATCCCTGATACCGCCCCCTTCCTGGAGGTCGCTGTGTCCACGAGTTTTTCGAAGGGGGCCAGCTGTCTTTTCAAATTCTGTCCCCAGGATTGGTCGCACAAGATCCCCTTCAGGCGGAGATATTCGAAAATGGAGAGGGTCCCCTGCCCCAGGGCTTCTCTCATTTCCTCATAGGGGCGGAATTCCCCATCCTTGAACATTTGCCCCACCCATTCCATCCCAGAGTCGGACCAGGATTGAGCGTTGCGAAACCCCCTGCTCCCCAGTCTGAGGGGGTGACCCCAGAGCGATGACATCGGTGATGGCCATAACGTTAGATGCGCCGTCTGGGGGCTTTCCCGCCAGATCGCCCAGAGGACTCCCAACGTTGAGTGTGATTTTAGCCCATTCGGAATGAATTTGCTTGGAGCCCACAGGAGGTCCCTGACCTTGAGTGGGTGGGCGTCCATGTCCTCCAAGTACGTCCAGTATGCACCCATCCCCTCCTTCATGTGTTTGAGAAGTACGCGCAACTGGGCAGCGAGAAAGTAGAGTTGGAAGTCCGGCAGCCCGAACCCTCCCTCCTCTCTCGGAAGGGTCAGGATTGCTCTTGCTGTCCTCGGGGTCCTACCCTGCCATATGAACTCACGCACCGCATTCTGAAGGACCCTGAAAGTTTGGTCGGGAACACTGGTTGGGAGGGCAGTGAAGAGATATAGTAAGCGCGGGAGTATGTTCATCTTCACAGCCGTCATACGGCCGTACCAGGACAAGATCATTGACCCCCATCTCCTCAGATCCGCAGTGACCCTTGCCATTACGGGGTCATAGTTAGCTGGGGCGAGGCTGGAGAGGTCTCGGGTGAGGAGGACGCCCAGGTATCGGATGGAAGCCCTCCCCACTTTTATCCCTCCCAGGCTGGACAGGGGGTCCAGGGTCGGGTCCCTTGTTCTCATGGGGAGCAGGACTGATTTAGAGGCGTTGATCTTGAGCCCCGAGAGGCGACCATATGCAGCCATCAGGGACATGAGGGGGGGGAGCGAGGATCCCGGGTCCACCAGGTAGGCCAGGATGTCATCGGCGAACAGGGAGAGTTTAAATTCTACTTCGCCTCTCTGGATCACCCTGATGTCTGGGTGTGCTCTGGCCGCTATGGCCAGGGGTTCCATGGTGAGGACATAGATGAGGGGGGAGAGCGGGCAACCCTGCCGCGTTCCCCGCGAGAGGGGGAAAGGCTCTGACAGCCTGCCATTCACCTGAACCCTGGCCTTTGGAGCCCTATATAGCGCCGCCACCCAACCCATGATGTGTGACCCGAAGCCCATTTTCTGGAGGGTGAGTTCCATGAATCTCCACTCCACCCTGTCGAATGCCTTTTCTGAGTCGAGTGATAAGACGCACGCGTCAAGGTCCGACACCTGGGCGTAGTGGAACAAGTCTATTGTTTTTCGGATATTGTCGGAGCCCTGTCTCCCCCTAATGAACCCCACCTGGTCTCCGTGGACCAGCTTCAGAAGGATCCCCTCCATACGCCCCCCGATCACCTTAGCCAGGATCTTTACATCGGTGTTCAGCAAGGAAATTGGGCGGTAGGAGGAGCACTCCGAGGGGTCCCCACCGTCCTTGGAGAGCACCACTATTATCGCCTCCATCATGGAGTCCGGGAGGGGCCCCCTTCCAGCACTGCATTGAATACCCTAACCAAGTAGGGGGATAGGGTTGAGCAGAACCTCTTGTAAAAATAGACCGAGTAGCCGTCCTCGCCGGGGGAAGTACCCCCTTTCATCCCTCTGATCACGCGCTCCACCTCCTCCTCCTCCGTCACCGGGCCCTCCAACCCCTCCGCCGTCTCCCTTGATAGGGCCGGATCTGTATTGAGCTCAAAAACCCCTCAATCTCCGCCTCCCTCCCGTTAAATTCGGACGAGTATAATTTCTCATAGTATTGGCGGAAGGCCTCCCCAATGTGGGTTGTGTCGTAACCTATCTCCCCCCCCCCCTCGCTCCTGACTGCTTTCACTAATCTGCTTCTCTGTACCTCCCTCAGCTTCCAAGCTTAAATCCTGTCCGCCTTGTCCCCTTTTTCATAATACTTTTGTTTGACCAATTGGAGGCTTCTCTCTGTCTGGTGGAGGAGGAGGTCCCTCAGCTGGAGTCTACAGTCCTCCAGGGCGGTCACCTGGCTTCGGTCCAAGGGGACCGTGGGGAGCCCCCCCGGTTGGAGTTGGGCTATTTTCTCCCTCAGTAGTCTTTCCTGGGCCTCCCTCTCCCTCTTTTTCTGGGCGCCCATTTTGATCACGACTCCTCGTAGAGTGGCCTTAAAGGCATCCCATAGGGTATGTACCCCTACCTCACCATTATCGTTAAGGTCAAAGAAATCCGTGATGGCCTCGAGAACATCCTGGGCTAGTACCTCGTCTTTTAACAGGGAGTCGTTGCACTTCCACCTCCCTCTGCGTTCGCTTAAACCTCCCCTTGCTATCGTGATTCGGACCAGATCGTGGTCGGACCAGGGAATGGGGTCAACCCTATGACCTGAGGTGAATGGGTGCAGGATCCCGTCCACCAAGATATAATCTATCCTGGAGAACGATGCATGGGTGGCTGAGTAATATGTGAAGGGGGCGGCATTCATTTTGGGGATCGGGATCGTGTCCATCAGTCCCAAGTCTTGATTAACCCCTTGGAAGTTACGCGCCATGGTCTCTTCTGATGCCCTGGAGGGCTGCAGGCCTGTGCGTTTTCTGTCCCGGGTAGGGTCCAGGACCATGTTGAAGTCCCCCCCCCACCACCACCGAACCATGAACAAAGTGCTTGAGTTTGTCCCTTACCTTTTCCCAAAATAGGGTCTGGCCTTTGTTTGGGGCATAGATTACAGCTAGGGTGAGTGGTGCCCCCTGAATGGACCCCCGTAACATCAGGTAGCGGCCCTCTGGGTCTTTCAACGTGGCCTCGTTCTCGAAGCCTGTATTCCTCGATACTAAGATGGCAACCCCTCTCTTTTTGCCTTTATGGGAGGCACTGAAGACCTCCCCGATTCCTCCTCCCTGCATTTTGGGCTCGTTACCCCGCGGCCAATGAGTCTCTTGCACAAAGAGAAAGCCGAGGTTGGCCCTTCTAAATTCCCTGCAGACCAGGGACCTCTTCGTGGGGGTATTTAAGCCCCGTACATTTAGGGAGCCCACACCCAGGGGGGGGGGGGCAGACAGTCAGCCATAATCTAAGACTTCCTCTCTCTCAGTCAACGTACTCGACATGCTCTTCCTGACGTGCTCCCTTGGTTCGACTTTTCGTCCCCTGACTCCCACCTCCCCTTCCCTCCGGGTGGGCCAAGAACAAAACCCCAACTGCCCCCCTTCCCTGAACCGAAACTGAACAACCCCAACTTCGTGACCCCCTCCCACTTTCCCGGCGTCCGGCCAAATAGTTCTGCCATCCCTGGCTACTGGCCGAACCACCAGCTTACCCGCTGCAGCCGGGCATTCTGTGGAAAGCGTGTTTCTGTGAGCCCCCCCTCCCTCCTACCCGTGCCGTCCCCCTCCTGGCTCCCCCATACTTGCTGTTCGTAGGGACGCTGTTAATGGTGAATCCGCTGGCTTTTCCCACATGACTCGGTGGGTTTCCCCAGGTCTCAATCCTCGGGATCGTTCCGCTCCCCCTCTTTGACTGGCGATGGGGTATTCATTTTCCTATATTTCCTTGCGCCAGTTTTACGTCTCCTGTCCTTCGACAAGCCTGGGCTCCCCGGGGTTTCCCTCCCCGGCCCCGACGGGGCCCTCCTGGGACGACGTAGTCCTGGATGGCTACTCTTATGTCATCTTCCGTGGTCAGGGTTGACCGCTGGCTCATGTACTCAAGGGTCAGAGAGAAGGGGTAGCCCCAGCGGTAGCGGACCCCCTTTTCTTTCAGCAGGAGTGTTAGTGGGCGACACATCCTGCGTTTGGCCAGGGTGTAGGCGGAGAGATCTTGGATTGAAATCTGGGCGTTGTTGTAGGTGATCTCCCGAGCCTTCCTGGCTTCCTCCAACACCTTTGTTTTTTCGGAGTAGTAGTGGAACCGGACCAGGATAGAACGGAGGCCCCCTGCTCTTCCCCGTCCTGTTCAGGTATCCCGAAAATTCTGAGATTGTTCCTCCTCTCCCTATTTTCGAAGTCGTCCATCTGCCTGGACCTTTCCTCCTCTCTTTTCTCCAGGGGCGCTATCCTCAGTCCTAGGTCCATCTCTAGGGACGTCGATGAGGTCTGGTTGGCCTCAACCTGCAACAGTCTGTCTTTGACCTTGTCCACTCTTTGATCTATTTTTTCGAATTTCTGGGCAATGTCAGATCGCATGTCCCTGATCTCCTGTAATATGGAGGCAAAGGGCCTCATTACGACCCAGGCGGTAAGTTACCGCCTGGGCCGTGACTTTACCACCATGGCGTAAACTACGTTTACGCCATGGTGGTTGGCGGACTTACCGCCCCATTCCGAGGTTGGCGGGGGCGGTAAGTCCCCAATCCCCATTTACCCTTCCCCATTCCCATTTTTGCCCCATAGGGCATAATGGGAGTGGGGAAGGCGTTAATTACGCCACCGTAAATTACGGTGGCGTAATTAACTCCATGGTCCCTTAGCGCCATGGATTTTAACACCTGCTAAAAGCAGGTGTTAAAAGCGCCATGGCGCTAAGGGACCTCGTACTCAGGCGGTAAGGGTCAGCGCTGTTAACGCTGCCGTAAACCCCTTACCGCCTGGGTCGTAATGAGGCCCAAAGCCTCTTTCCATGGCGGATGTGGGGGGACCTGGGGTCTCCGACTGTGCAAGTCCCTTGGGGGGGCTTGGGATTCTCTTGCTGGACGCCATCTCCTGAAAGCGGAATTCCTGTAGGGTTTGCCGCCAGTCCATCGGGCTTCCCCCCCTGGGTTAGCCAGTGGTTCCCCTCCTGGGGCTCTCAGATCGGGGGCGTGATGGTGGGTGGGGGGGGGTCCCCCGGGCGAGGCGCGCCCCTCCCTTACCGTCGCGTGCTGCTGCAAGGGGTCTACGCCGGGCGGGCACATGCCCCACCGTCCCCAGGCAGGGGCCACACACCCGGGCCAAAGGGGCCGCAGTCCGCTTAGGCTGCCGCTGGTCTTTGTGGGCCAGGATACGTGGGCTGCCCCCCTCAAATCACCACACCTCCGTCCCCAAGTGTGGGGGGGAAACACTGTCGTCCCCGGGCAGGCACACGCCCCACCAAGGTCTGGCGGGGGCCTCGCTCCCGGGGACCGTGCGTCACTGCCAAGACTCTCCTCGTGGGGGCGGCGGGGCCCCGAGTTCAACCCGGGGGGAGCACCACACTTGCCTGACCCCGGAGGATCTTCCCGCTCCGGGCCTTGCTTCTTCACGGCGTGCGGCCGCCCAGTGGAATCTCGCCTGGGCTCTTCACGTTGTGGCGTGGGGCCGGCTGTCCTGCTGGGGGCGCCCCCCCCGGTGTTCTGGGGTTCCCGCTCCTCTCCAGGGGGGTCACTAGCACGGGTTTTCCCAGCGCTGATTTCTTTCCATCGATGGGGGTGCAGGGGGAGGGGGGCGAGGGGCGCGGGTCCGTGGTGCGGATCAATCCGACCCCCACGATCCACCCGGGACCAAGTGCTCGATCGGGTCGAGGGATTCGTCGAGGAAGGCGGGAGAGGAGGGCGCCCCCTCCGTGTGCGCGTGGCATCCCTGGAGCTCTTCCACGCTTCTTCGGCGCCGCGGTCGCCGAGGCTTGGAGCGGCCTTGTCCCCGCCCCACACTGCGGGTCTTGTTCTCGCTGGTCCCGGGGGCCCCGAGCGTCGCTCCTTCGCTCGTTGGGTGCCCGGGGGGTTCCTCGCGCCCCTCTGTCCTACTTTGTCCACCTGGGGGGCTTCGGGGGGGCTCAATCCCCTGCTACAGCCCAGCTACGGCGGGAGCGGCACAATCAGGCAGCCATTGCCTGCGCGCCCCCTGGTGGCCTCCTGTCATGGGTTATTTAAGATCTTTTGAAATGTCTTTCAGACTACAAGTGGAAGGCTTGACACATGAATAGATTGACTAAATATCTCTTTTTCATCTTTTTATTGTCTTTCTCTATATACAGTGGTGTATCCTGTCCGTGTGGGTATCTACACGGTATTTCATACAGTGAAAGTGTACATATATGGTTAGATATCTACCAGCCAGTCGATGGTTACAGCGAGATACGGTTCCGCTAGGTTTACTAGCATTGCCAGATGAATGGTTTAGTGCCTGTTGACTTAACATTGGTAAGCATCATGTTTTGATCCTTGAAAAGGTGTACCTTGAGTTCTTGAGCTCTAAGTTAGTGATCTATAATCACCCATTGTACATATCTTTGTTCCTCGAACAGGGTTTACACAACATCTGGAGCCATTGTATCACAGGTTTCCTGCATTTTGGCTATACACCCTATAGGGTCTTTTGACACATTGACGTTGCGAGTCCAAGATTGCTGTTCTTTTTTGATCAGGTACATTTGGTTCCCGTATGTTTTCTACACTCTAATGCCCGTTTGAGGTTTATGGATATTCTTTTTTGGAGTCACACCTACAGGATGTTTGATGGACACACCTATACTTCTGAATTTTTCCTGCATATACTTGATTAAAATGAATGTGGATGGTTGTGGACAATTTATTAATTGTACCAGCAATTGGGTAAAAATGTGTTAATTAAAATGCTCTGTGTTCTTCTTCTTTGTGTATATTGTATAATGCTATGATGAGTTTCTGAAACTGATGGATTTCTAATATATATACTTCCAGATCATTTTGCTCCTGAAGAAGGGGGTGTTCTCCGAAACGCATAGAGCCCTTCAGTTCATCACAAGAATATTGCATTTTGTTTTTTCTCTTTATTTGAAAGATTATTATATTTGTAGATTGCCTTGTCTCATTTTGGCCTTTTTGAATTTTTTGAACTTCTTGATATTTAAATGTTAACCAGAAGTGTCTGGTCATAATTTACTTTGTTAAACTTGTTTGTTTTGGCAACTATTCATTTATCTTTTGAAGTAAAAATTATAAATACATTTGACTGATTTTGTATCAGCTTTAATGGTGTGCAGGGGACGGGAGTGTCTTTAGTTCTAGACACTTTTCTTTGTTTCATGTCTATTACAGCAGCAAGTGCCCTCGCTCTCCCAGAGCCCGGAGAGCTCCCTCAGTAGAGAATCAGACTTTTAATCTGAGGGTCCAGGGTTCATGTCCCTGTTCGGTTGTCACTTTTCTTCTAACAGCGAGATATGACAGACAAAGGTGGAACAGGATGTCCACGTTCATCGGGCAACTGCTAGCCGAATTTCAAAATGAGGCTTATGCCATCATTCAAAATGAAGAAGCAGCTCCCGATCACATGATCGGCCTCATTTTCAACCTGCAATTTGGAAGTAGCAGTATCCATGATGACATTATGCCCAGTAGTGATTTGTAGTGATGCGCTATGCATCTAGGTTCAGAGTTAGCTCACAGAGCAGTCTCCCGATGCCAAACCTGCAAGAAGACTTCAACTCGAGGCATGAAGTACAGGTGAAAATCTTCCACATTCCTTTCAACGGCCAACAGCTCCTTGGCAGGAAAGGGGTTGATCACATAAAGGGGATCAAGACGAACACTGACCCAGCTAGGGACATCAATTCGCTAAGAGATAAAGACAAGGAAAGGCGTACCCTTCGCCCTATCGTGCCGTATCATGGAAAGTCTGATCCTACAACAGACCCTATTCCATGCAGAGGCCCACCTCAGGAAATAATTTGTCCAAAAGGTACCAGCAGTCCTCCTTGAATTCACATCGCACAAGGGCAGGCACAGGACGGGCCAAACGAGGGCCGGGTCACCATCTCCTCCCACATCGCACCCCGGTGGAAGGTAAGATCAGCCACCATTACATCAATGGCAATGAATCTCGTCAGAGAAGTGGGTGCCCAAATAATAATAAACAAGGGACGTACCATCGAGTCTGTATGCAGCCATTAGCCTGACCTCCTCGTGCTTGCATGTGCATCAGTGGCCCAGCTGAGTTAGTGATGGACAGATTGCTAGAGGAAGCCGCTGTTCACACCGTTCCTCCCAATCTACGGGGAAAGGTTTTTCTACTCCTACTTTTTTGTAGTAAAGAAAAGGAACGGGCAGTGGGGCCCTGTTCTAGACCTAGGCGCTTTAAGCAAGGACTTCAAGCGCATAACTTTCAAACTAGCCACGCTTCACCAAAGGTCTTGCCCCTGTGGCAGCGCACCTAAGAAGAGCAGGTGTGGCAGCATTAACAGACCTCAACGATTGGCTCATCAGAGCAAGGTCAAGGATGCACACAACTAAGGCGTTCAGGCAAACAAAGGAGACCATGAACACAGTAACCCTTTTTCTATCACAACGGTAAATCAGTGGTCAAGCCACTAAAAAAAAAAACAAAAAAAAAACCCACTTTCTTTTTGGGAGCTGAACTGGACACCCACATTCCGAGGATGACTGAATCCTCCGGATGAAAAACAGAGATCCCCCAGGTAGGCAACGGTTTTTCTTAAAGGCATGCACAACATGGTGCATCACTACAAATCTGTACTGGGCATAATGTCACCATGGATACTACTACTTCCAAATTGCAGGTTGAGAATGAAGCTGATCCAGGAAGAACTATATCATCAATGGATGCAAGAATCGGGTTTGTGGGAGGACATTGTGCACCTGCCACTTTCTTTCCACCACAGTGGCACAGGGAGCAGATCCTAGAATAAGGCAGGCCCTCCCAGGCTCCCACTCCACACTTCTTCTCAGAACAGATGCATCCCTGTCTGGATGGGGAGCCCATCTCGGAAGCTTACAGACAAAGGACCCATGGTCCGCACAAGAATAAAACATCCACATCATTCCCTTCTAACTCAGACAGAACCACATCTATGCCTTATACCATCATGCAAGGGGGCACAAGGTCTGCATTGCGATCCAACCCCTTGCCCACAACACCCAGGGCAGAGCAGAACACCTTCCAGGGAAGGACAGCTTTCTGGCAAATCAACTGAGATCGGAATGCTCTATGTCCCACGATTGGGAACTCAATTGAACCGAGGTCGAATGGAACTCGATTGGACCAAGGTTGATCACATTTTCAGAACATGGGTCACCTCCACTTCTGCCCTCCGTTTTGTATCCAGCTACCTGACAGAAAATTCAGCGTGGGATGCCTGCTCCCTCAAATGGGCAGGGGAGCTCCTTTACACTTCACGCTGCTACCCTTGCTATCCAGGGGGCCCAGACGGGTCACAGGATACCCTGCAGGACGATCTTCGTAGCTCCAGCCTAAGCCAGTCAAGTCTCTTTCCGACTCTCCTACAAATGAAGCGTCCATGCCCATCTGCCTCAGAGCGCACCAAGCGTTGCTTATGCAGCGGAACAAGCACATCCTTCACCACATGCCAGCGTTGCTATCTCTTAGGGCTTGCTTGCTGAGGAACAAAAACATACCAACCTAATGTTTTGCAGACAAATGTTGACATATCATTTCATTCTTCCAAGGCACCTTTCACACGCAACACGTATGCCAAGAAATGTAAAAGGTTTACAACCTGGTGTGGGACATAGCAGGTCCACCTGCCTTTGGTCACAGTAGACGCGTCTAACAAGAAATAGAAAAGGTTTACAACCTGGTGTGCACCACAGAAGCTTCACCTGTTATTTGGTCACACTAAGCATTATACTACCTTACCTGCCCCACTGGCCTAAAGCGCACCTATTGCAGGTTTTATTTCAAGGCTCATGTCTCAGCTATCGCGTCTTTCTCCAGAGGTCTTGGAGCTACATCCTTCATCTCCGACCCTCTTGAAGGGTTTTGCTAACGACCTTCCCACAGATTCTAGCACCTACTCCAAGCTGCAGTTTCAGCACAATTTTATTTTATTGTATTTAACTTTATTTAGTGCAGTGACAGACATACATCCACGAAACACACATATGCGAGAGTGTTACCATATTGTTTTGGATCAATACAAATCAACCGAACAGGTTGCACAGACCCAGTACGTAGTGTTAGACATGTTATCTCGCAGTGCATTTACTGGGCCAATGTCATATTCTGTAGGTACTCGCTGAACCATATGTCCTTGGGCCTACAGCTAGGTACAATCGACAGGATGTAGCCTTCCTCCCTTTCATTAGCATAGGTCAATTCCCTGAACCACACATTGACATCCGAGGCAACTTTAGATATCCAGTACTTCAATATACATTTTTGGCGATCAAGCACCCCAAATTGAAAAGCCTGCAGCCCTTCACAAATACCTTCCCAATGTCCCCCAACAGGTATTTAGGAGGTGAGAGTGAAGAGGGGATATCAGTAATGTCATGTAGGGCATCCGATACTAATCGCCAGAACTGGGTAATCTGTGGGCAGCTCCAGTACATATGCAGGGAGACCGCGGCAGCCGCGCAGCATTGTATGCATTCGTCGCTGGTCATTGGCGCAAATCTTGATATACGTGCAGTCGTGTAATGCCATTGGTTGAGTATCTTGAATTGTATCAGTCTAAATCGAGCAGTTAGAGAAAACGTCTTTTATCAAACGTCACCAGCGCAACCACGGTTTGTCGTGTATTGCAATACCCAGATCTTTTTCCCACTTCCCTTTGGCACTTTGGATGGGTATTTCATTGGCCCGGCATGCTTTGTATAATCTGGACACCAGTCTCCTATGGTCTTTACTGATCACTACCATTTCTAGTGGCTCCCAGTCACTAGGTCCTTGGGGGGGGGGGGGGGGGGACGAGGGCCAATGGCTCCGGACCGCCATTCTCATTCTAAAATATTGAAGCGTTCTTATTGGGTTATTGCCCAGTTTAACTGTAAAGTCTTCTTGTGAGCCAAATGTCCCATCAGGGGAGAGATCAGAGAAAGGGCTCCTTGCTAGGCCCCGATTTACCCAGGTGGGTACACTCTTATATAATCACACAATAATCAAGGTGTGAGAGAAACGCACATTTTCAAGATTGTACACGTATGTGTAAAAAAAACCTTGATACTTAGATTCCGTGGGGGTTAAATGAATTTTGGCACCAAGCTTTTTTTTTTTTTTTAAACTTTGGTTTTATTAGCATTTTTCATAATATAACAAGCAGGCTTAAAGCTCGATTAGAGGCACTTAAACATTCAGTACCGCCTGCGACCCCAACCCCACCCCCCAAAACAATAATGCAAAGAACGAAAGAAAAAAAAGGAATGAAAAGTAGGAGATAGCAACAAAAGTTCTTTTCTGCACATTTGAAACGACGGGAGACGCATTAAATGTCCATTTATAACCGGAGTTTAGAAGTGGTTGTGGCCGCTGAAGTTTTCCATGGCTGTAGTTCAAATACCGTTCCCCGGGCCGTGGAGATCCACCCTCCCTCAGGCTCCTTGTTGCTCCCCTCATCCGCCACCCCCCGTCGGGATTCAGTGGACATCCCATCCCCAGGACTCCCGCACCCCATACCAGTTCACTTGGAATGAGCTAGAGTCATTGTTTACCATTGCTGTCAATTTGTCCATCAGGAACATTTGTTTCACCTTCTTTTGCCAGTCCTCCTTCGAGGGGATCTCCGGGCTCTTCCATTTCTGGGCCAAGGCAACCCTCCCTGCTCTCAGCATTGTTTCCCACATTCTGGGGTATCTGTACGTGTCCGTGTCCTCAGTGGAAAGACCCAGCAGCATCGTCAGGGGGAGCAGTTCCTCCGAGACTTCCGCGATCCAACCCCTCACCCTCTCCCAGTAGGCTTGTACCTTCGGGCAATGCCACCACATATGGCCCCTCAATCCTCGCTGACCACAACCTCTTGGGCATTCGGGTGACACCCCTGAGAACATCTTGGACAACTTCACCGGGTCTCTGTGCCACCCTTGTAAGATTTGAAAGTTATGCTCCATATCTGCCGTGAATAGGTTACCGTGGAATGCTATTTTAAATATTCTCGACCAGGCATCCTCCGAGATCTCTTCCCCTGCCAGATCATTCCAGAATGCACGGAACCCCCTCCTCTCTGCTAAGTTGATGGTATTAAGAATCTTGTATATGCCAGATACCGCACCCTTCCTAGAGGTCGCAGAGTCAAGAAATTTCTCAAAAGGGGTCAGCTGTCTTTTCAGGTCCAGAACCCATGACTGACCACAGAGGATCCCTTTCAGGCGGAGATACTCAAATATGGAGAGAGACCCATGCCCCAAAGCTTCCCTTAACTCCTCGTATGATAGGAAATCCCCATCCTTGAACAGTTGACCCGCCCATTCCATTCCCAAGTCGGACCAAGTCTGAGCTTTTTGGAACCCGCTGCTCCCCAGTCTGAGGGGGTGTCCCCAGAGTGAGGTCATCGGGGATGGCCATGACGTTAAGTGTGCAGTCTGGGGGCCCTCTTTCCAGATTGCCCAGAGCACCGCCAAAGTAGGGTGGGACTTCAGTCTACTCGGTATCAGCCTACAGGGGGCCCACAGAAGGTCCTGTACTTTTAGGGGTTGCGCATCCATGTCTTCCAGGTAAGACCAGTAAGTTCCCATCCCCTCTTTCATGAGCTCCAGGAGGACGCTTAATTGGGCAGCGCGGAAGTGCAACTGGAAGTCCTGGAACCCGAACCCTCCCTCCTCTCTCGGTAAGGTCAGGACCGCCTTCGCGGTCCTCGGGGTCTTGCCCTGCCATACAAACTCTCTTACCGCGTTCTGCAATGCTCTGAAAGTGTGGTCTGGGACATTAGTAGGGAGAGCAGTGAAAAGATACAGTAAGCGCGGCAGTATATTCATTTTTACCGCCGTCATGCGGCCGTACCAGGAGAGGACCATCGAGCCCCATCTCCTGAGGTCGGCAGTGATTCCCGCCATGACGGGATCGTAGTTGGCGGGGGCTAGATTGGATAGTTCCCTGGTAAGGAGGACGCCCAGGTACCGGATAGAGGCCTTTCCCACTGTTATACCATTGAGCCTGCCCAAGGGATCTAGCCCCGGGTCACGTACCCGCATGGGAAGCAGGACTGATTTGGATTGTTTTGATCTTCAATCCCGAAAAACGCCCAAAGGTGGTCATCAGAGACAGGAGAGGGGGAAGCGATGTGACGGGGTCTACCAAATAGGCCAGTATATCGTCCGCAAACAGGGACAGTTTGAATTCAACCTCCCCTCTCCTGATCCCCCTGATGTCCGGGTGTGCTCGAACTGCTATGGCCAGAAGCTCCATCGTTGGGACGTATATTAGGGGAGAGAGCGGGCATCCTTGTCTCGTTCCCCGGGAGAGGGCGAAGGATTCCGACAGCCTGCCATTCACTTGGACTGTTGCCCGCGGGGCTCTATACAGTGCTGCCACCCATTCCCTGATATGTACCCCAAAGCCCATTTTCTGAAGGAGGAGTTGCATGTACCGCCACAAAAGCTTTTTCCGAATCTAGTGAGAGGACACTTGCATCGAGATCGGACCTCTGAGCGTAGTGAAACAGATTTATGGTTTTCCGGATGTTGTCCGAGCCCTGCCTGCCTCTGATGAATCCTACCTGATCTCCGTGAACCAATTTCGGCAGTATCCCCTCCATCCGCCTCCCGATTACCTTAGCTAGGATCTTAACATTGATATTTAATACGGATATTGGGCGGTAGGAGGAGCACTCCGTGGGGTCTTGCCTTCCTTTGGGAGTACTACAATTATGGCTTCCATCATGGAGTCCGGGAGATTACCACCCTCCAGGACTGCGTTGAAAACCTTCACTAAATGCGGGGCTAGGGTCGAGCGAAACCTTTTATAGAAGTATACCGAGAAGCCATCCTCCCCCGGGGAAGTACCCGCCTTCATCTCGCCAATCACTTTTTCAACCTCGTCTTCCCGCACTGGACTCTCCAGCCCTTCTGACATCTCACTAGTCGGGGCCGGGACTTGTATAGAATCCAAAAACCTTTCTATCTCGGTCTCGCCCCCCGTGTATTCCGATGAGTACAATTTCTCATAGTATTGGCGGAAGGTCTCTCCAATGTGGGCCGCTTCATGGCCTATTGACCCCACTTCATTCTTAACGGCTCTCACCATTCTACTTCTCTGCACCTCCCTCAACTTCCAGGCTAGGATCCTGTCTGCCCTGTCCCCCTTTTCGTAATATTTCTGCTTAACCAGCTGGAGGCTCCTTTCTGTTTTGTGGAGGAGGAGGTCCTTCAGCTGGAGTCTGTAGTCTTCTAGGGCCTTGATTTGTTCGCGGTCTAGGGGCTCCGTTGGGAGACCCCCCGGCTGGAGGTGAGATATTTTTGCCCTCTGGAACTTCTCTTGGGCTTCCCTAATTCTTTTATTCTGGGCTCCCTTCTTAATGAGAACTCCCCTTAGGGTGGCCTTGAATGCATCCCATAGGGTGTGTGGGCCCACCTCCCCATTGTCGTTAAGACCGAAGAATTTCGTTATGGCGTCTAATATCTCCTGCGCTTGGACCTCATCCTTCAGCAAGGAGTCATTGCATTTCCATCTACCCCTGCGCTCGCCGGACCATCCCCCTGCTACGGTGACTCGAACCAGGTCATGGTCTGACCAGGGGACAGGGTCCACCTATGGCCGGTGATAGATGGGTATAGGGTTTCATCCACTAGGATGTAATCTATTCTTGAGAAGGAAGTATGGATGGTCGAGTAGTATGTGAAGGAGGGGGCGCCCGACCCGAGGGGGGGGTATCGTGTCCACCAGGCCTAGTTCTGAGTTCACCCTCGAAGTTCCTTGCCATGGTCTTGTCTGCCGCCCTGGAGATCTGGGGGCCCATGCGTTTCCTGTCTCTGGACGGGTCCAGAACCATATTGAAGTCCCCCCCTACCACCATCGGGCCCCGGGCAAAGAGCTTGAGTTTATCCCTCACCTCTTCCCAGAATTGAGCTTGACCTTCATTTGGACCGTATATTACTGCTAAAGTTAGCGGGGCGCCCTGCAGGGACCCCCGAACCAGCAGGTAGCGGCTTTCTGGATCCTTCAGTATGGCCTCTTTCTCGAAACCCACGTTCCTTGATATTAATATGGCCACTCCTCTTTTCTTGCCCTTGTGGGATGCACAAAGAACTTCCCCTATTCCTCCACCCTGCATTTTGGGTTCCTTCCCCCGGGCCCAGTGAGTCTCTTGCATGAAGAGGAAGTCGAGGCCTGCCCTTCTAAATTCCCTGCAGACCAGGGACCTCTTTGTGGGAGTGTTCAAACCACGGACGTTGAGGGATCCCACACCCAGGGACGGCCGGCTTTCAGCCATTATCCAAAGGTTCTACAATTCCAGACCACCACATCACCTCACCCCTCCTCATTCTCTTCCTCAGTATTGTATTGTCCTCTCCCCTTTCCCCTCCCCCCCTGGTGGGCTTAAAACATTTCCCCAACTGCCCCCCGGACCCGACCCCCCAACTGAACAACCCCAACAATCCTGTATCCCTCCTCCCCCCACCTCGGCGTCCAGCCAGTTAGTTCTGCCATCGCTGGCTATTGGCCGAACCACCAGCCTGCCCGCCTCGGCCAGGCGATCCATACACTGCTCGTCCTTATGAGCCCCCCCTTCCGCCCCAGGGGAACATCCCCTTCATGATACCCCCTTACTTTCTGTCCATGGGGACGCTGATACTGGTTACTTCCCGTAACAATGATCGGCGGGTCCCCCCAGCCTTCAGTCCTCAGGAGCGTTCCGCTCTCCCTCCTTAACTGGCGACAGAGTGTTCATTTTCCTATATTTTCTCACGCCCGTTTTCCTTCTCCTCTCGTTCGATGGGCCTGGGCCTCTCTGAGTGTCCCTCACCGGCCCCGATGGGCCCCTATGGGGATTCAAGTCCTCTACGTAATCCTGGATGGCTCCTCGTATGTCGTCTTCCGTGATGAGAGTCGACCTCTGACCCATATACTCAAAGGTCAGGGAGAAAGGATAGCCCCAGCGGTAGCGGATCCCCTTTTCCTTGAGCAGGAGCGTTAGGGGGCGACACATCCTGCGTTTGGCCAGGGTGTAGGCAGAGAGATCCTGGAAGATCGTGATCTGAGCGTTGTTGTAAGTGATCTCCCGAGCCTTCCTGGCCTCCTCCAGCACCTTTGTTTTTTCAGAATAGTAATGGAACCGGACCAGGATAGATCGAGGGCCACCCGCCCTGCCCCCGGCTCTGTGCACCCTGTCAAATGTGGGTTCCGTAGTCATTTCTGCGGCGAATAGGAGGGTGATGATGTCTCTCACCGTTCGGATGATGTCTCTCTCCGTTTCCCCTTCCACTTCGGGTACCCCAAAAATTCTGAGATTGTTCCTCCTTTCCCTATTTTCAAAGTCGTCCATCTGTCTGAACCTTTCCTCATCCCTTTTCTCCAAGGCCGCCAGCCTCAACTCTACCCCCATTTCCTGGGTTGCTGATGGTGATTGGTAGGTTTCCACCTGCAGGAGCCTGTCCTCGACCTTGTCCACCCTTTGATCAATTTTTTCAAATTTCTGGGCGATATCGGATCGCATGTCCCTGATTTCCTGCAATATGGAGGCAATACCTTTTTCCATGGCCGTCATGGGAGGTGCCTGGATCTCCGACTGGGCCATACCTCTGGTGGGGCTTGAACTCCTCATGCTGCTCGCCATCTCTTGAAAGCGGAATTCCTGCAAGGTTTTCCGCCAGTTCATCTGGTCACCCCCTTCTGGGACGGCCCGTGGTTATATCCTTGGGCACTCGGATAGGGGCCCCGAAGAGTTTGGGGGGGGTCCCGGGACAGGGCTCGCCCCCACTTTGTTATGGTCTAACCTTGCCGAGGGAGTCTTTATTGGGCGGGCACACGCCCCACCACGTTCCAGTGGGGGCCTCACACCCCGTTCCGGGTCGCCGCGGTCCGCTGGTCTGTTCGCTCTGTGTGGGTAACTGGTTCCGTGGTCCTTGCCCCCCAGTCTCCAGAGGCACGCGCCCCGCCGAGACCTGGCTGGGGCCTCACTGGCCTGTTGATGCTTACCCCGTGGGGGAGAGGGAGAGCTCCGCTTGGGCCTTCTTGTTGTCCCCCACCTGGGTCCCTCCGCCTCCACGGCCGACAGAAGACTGGATTCTGGCCGTGATGTGGGTCCTGCTGTCTCCCTCTGCGTGTTTCCTTCTCCCGCCTGGCCAGGCCCGTTGCACTGCGCGTCTCGGAGGCCGGGGGGAGGGGCGAGGCTCCGATTCACGAAGCGGGGAGAACCCCCCGTCCTGCTGTGGCCCCCGCTCCCGGGGCCGAGAGTGCTGGAGGCTCAAAAATCGGCCGGGTGAGGCGGGGGGGGACTCCTCACCGCGACTGCGCGGCACCCGCGGGGTTCCTCTCCGTAATCTTGCACCGCGGCTGCGGAGGCCCTACTCTGGGTCGTCCCCGGCCGCCGTCGCAGGTCTCGTTCTCGCGTCTCCCGGGGTCCTCGGGCGTCGCTGTTTCGCTCTATAGGTGCCCGGGGGTGTCTCCTCACCGCGCCGACATGCTGGATCCGCCTGGGGGGCTCCGGGGGGGCTCAATCCCCTTAATCAGCCCAGTCGAGGCAGGAGCAGTACGATCAGGCAGCCATTGCCTGCGCGCCCCCTGGTGGCCTCCGGCACCAAGCTTTTAAATACATATTAGTTTGTCATAGTAAAATCATCAAGAACACTTATTCATTTGCAGGTTAGTACACAATATACATAGATACAGTCCAGTCAAATTGACTGCAATTGGTGAATATTGAACATGTTTCTTCCTTTCTAACAATGAAAATCAGTTTACAGATAAATGGTGAGCACAACATAAAATGCACAAATAACAGTGTTGCTGATGGACACTGGTATAATGGAGGGTTGTCGACACTACTGTGTTTCGGCCAAAAAGGGGAAGCTGTTTAATGAAGCTTGCAAATGGCTGGCCTTCATCAGGATGTTGAAACTGAGTGTAGGGAGTGTCCTGTTGATCTCGTGTGCAAGGGTTTTTGCTAGGGTGGAAAGCTTGTAAGCTGTTCTGTTCTGGATGTAGGAGATTCAGGCAACTAGGTTGCTTAGTGGATGCTGGTATATCCGACTGCCTGATTAGTGTTGATATTCAGTGCATGTGGTCTTGAGCTAGGTAATAGCGCTGGTCAATCCAGTTGCGTCACAGGGGGGTAGTCCCGGTCGTGCATGTGAGATTAAATCCCCTGTGTCTGTGTGTTAATGGGAGACGCTGCTTCTCCATCCTACGCTTGAGGCGTAGCTTCAGCTGAGTCCCCCGTCATGGGAGAAGTCATGTAGAGTCAGTATCTCATCGGGATCCCACATACTTTGGATAGCTTTGTCAAATGTCGGGGGAGACCAGGGCACTTCCACGGGGGAAGCATTCCGCACTATGGCGCCGTCACCCCGAGTCTCTTAAACAGTCTATCCCAAGCAGTTACTGTTGTACGGACCAGATCAAATGTACGAAAATCAGCATGCTGATTCTCGAGATTGATTGATTTTTACTTAGATGGTGAGGCACTGTATGTCTCTAGGGCACCGTATGTATCTAGGGCTAGATGTATCAGCGAATCCTGAGAAGCATACCAACATCCAGCGTACCTGCGCCTGCGAGGCAAAATAGTAGAGTTGAAAGTCAGGGGCTTGCAAGCCACTTTGTTCGAACGGTTCGGTCAATCCCTCCCATTTCATCCGTGGTACCCCTGTTCTCCATGTGTATCTGAATACCAAGGAGGGCAATTTATAGAAAAAATTACGTCCCAGCCATAGAGGAATATTATTAAAATAGTACAGCAGTTTAGGAACTACAATAATTTAAAGTATTGATGGCCTACCATACAATGAAATGGGGAATCTTGTCCACAGTCGCAGTTTATCTGCCATTGTTTCTAAGTATGCCTCATGGTTATCTGCCATAAATGAACAATACTATCAGGAGACCAGTATGCTCAAGTATTTAAATTTGTGTGGGACCCACCTGAGCCCCCTAATATCTGTCGGGACGTGTGTGGCGTCGGTCAGTGGGAACATCTCTGATTTTGACGCATTAATTCGGTATCCGTAGTGTGTTGAGAAATTGCGGATCTCTTCCAACAGTGGAGCCAGTTTTTGTGTCGGATTTCGGATATATAACACTGTGTCGTCAGCGTAGAGATGTATAATTTGTGGTGGGCCCGCTATATGTAAACCCCTATGGCTGTTTATATCATATATGTGCAAGCGGCTCAATCGTCAAAGCGAAGAGTAGAGGGGAGAATGGGCAGCTCTGCCTCGTCCTGAGGCCCATTAGGAAAGCAGGCGAGAGCGTGCCACCGGTGCGGACTCCGGCCGTTTGGCTAGCATATAACAGGCGTATAAATTGTATAAAGAGATCCCCCAATTGCATCTGTTGGAGTACTGCGAAGAGAAACTGCCAGGAGACGAAATCGAAGGCCTTCTCAGCGTCAGCTTAGCCTTTGGGTTAATTTGGGACATGCTGCATAAGAGTTTGCACAGGTTAAATGCGGTGGAGCGGCCAGTGATAAACCCGGCTTGGTCAGGATGGACCAAGGTTCTCATAAAAGGTAGGAGTCTAGTGGACAGTAATTTGGCAAAAATGTTGGTGTCTGCGCTGATTAGGGATAATGGTCTATATGAGGCCATTTCGGAGGCTGGTCTGTTCGGTTTTAGTAATACAGTGATTACGGCTTCCGAGAGTGTTGGAAGTAATTGACCGAATTGGAGGGATTCTTCCCAGACCATCAATAGCTTGGGTGCAAGGACCAGCCAGATCTCTTTGTATAGTTCGATACCTATTCCAACGGGGCCGGGGGCCTTTCCCGACGGGAGAGCCATTACTGCCTCTATGATTTTGTTGAATGTAAGTGGCTGGTTTAGCAATAGCTGTGCTTCTTGTGTAAGTGATGGGAGTGGGATCTTGTTTAGGTAACTCGCCAACTCTGCATCAGTGCACCTATCGTAATTGGCACATAGGGTCTTAAAGTATTGGTGGAACTCGCTGTTTATTTCCTCAGGTGCAGTGAGGATATTACCTGGTGTCCCCTTAATCCCGGTGATGTGCTGCGCCCCTTTCTCAGGTCTAATGGCGTCTGCAAGGAACCAGCCCGGTCTATCTGCTTCCCCATATCGCCTTGCCTCGGTGGGATGATTTATCAAGCGGACTTCTCTATCCGCCAATTCGGTAAATTTCAGCAGATTCCCTTAAATGAGGCCCAATAGTGCCCTATTGTGTGACGTATCATATTCATTCTCAAGCTGTCTCAGGGTAGTCTACACGCAACCTAATTCCATTCTCGTTTCATTCAGACTTCCAGTGGAGACTGAAATCACCTCGCCCCTCAGCCACACCTTGAATGCCTCCCAGACACTGGAATAATGTGGAACAGAACCTTTGTTCCTCTGGAAAAAGTCTATGACCCCGTTGCGTAGCGTCTCCAGAAATACTGGATCAAGTAAACATGAGGGAGGCATGCGCCAGGGTGGGCTGGGGATACCGGGGTCGTCCCAAACTATTGTCAATGTGACCGGTGAATGATCGCAAATGGTACTACAGTGGATCCCAATTATACAAATGTTGCATAACCATGTACGGTGTCATGGAAGGAGAGGTTTGATTGGTTTCCTTGTTGGTCAATCATTGTCCATAATGTCAGGTCCGTTGTTATGTGGGTGAGGGCTGTGACTATAGTCGTATAGTAGGGGTATAGAAATTGACGCTTCTTTGTAGGCAGTGGCTTCGGTTGGATTTTCGAAGAAATGCGCACAACCTCCATGCTGAATTCGTCACTTTGCTGGAAACATCAGTGCATAAGGAACCCGTCTGATATGCTGCAGTTTCTTAACAGGATTATTTGATTTCTGTAGGGCTTGTACATTGGCAGAAAAGTCTGGGTAGATAAGGATGTCTAAGGCCAAGAAACAAGAAGGGTGAGCACCGTGAACAATGACACATCGTTTCAACTATGTCTGGAGATGAAGGCACAGGCCAGCAAGCCCGCCCCACACAGGGAGCTGCACGAACAGCTCTTATGATTCCCAACTGCCAGGGCCTCAGCAGGGCAGCCGGACAACAAACAGGAGAACAATCCGGCATGGAACGTACCACCCTCAGCCACGCTAGGCCACCAAACAATGGGATATAGTCAAGCTGCCCAGGCGCCAATGCCAGGCTGCCACAGCCTGTGCATTGGTGGCTGCATGCAGGGGGACAGAGGCCCTCAGGTTCCAGGAGGGATCACGTGCACAAAACACTCACCAGTCGTGCCGCTGCAGTCCGGCGGCGAAGCAGAGGAATCAGGATGTCGGGCTGAGTGTCGGGCCTCAGCCAAGCACGTTGCCTGCTGTACTAAGCTTTCCCGGCAGCGCCCGCCTGGGGAATGTGAAACCCAGGCTGCTGGCTCGCAAGGATGCATTGTTCAGGCCTCGCTCCTTCCGCCGTCAGCACAATCTTTAGCAGCGCACCACACAGCATCCAAAGAACGGATTCACATGGGATTAGAGCCACATACTCCATGACCCATCCGCCTTATATAGAGGTCATTATAGTGCTGTATCCATGGAATAATGATGGGTTTATTTGGTAGAAGGATGTCGTGGGACCGGAGCTCGCAGCTCGAGCAACCTTCTTCTTGGCTGCTCAACAGCGCCCCCCAGTTTTAGAACAATTTTAACAGCATTTATGGCTCCTCCATATGAGCCCATCCACATATGCAATCTAAACTTCCTCTCCTAAGAGGTTACCTTTCTAGTGGCAACCATGTCTGCTTGGCGAATCAGCGACCTGCAAGATTATCCACTTAACCTCTGTTTACCCTTCCCAAGGTGGTATCGGATATAACTCTGTCAGAACGCATCATACTGCCAAAGTTTTGTTGGCAGGCATACCAACACGCCTTGCATTTGCTGCACCTGTCGCCGCAAATATGTAAATGTTACTTGCAGCGCACTAGTGCCCTCTTAGAGTGTCTTCCAGATTGTTCATTTCAGTTGTAGGGGCCAAGGCATCTCCAGACAAGGCCTTGCCCTATCATGTAGTTTATTGCATTACCCACTGTCAAATAATTGGGGGCAACCAGCTTACCAGTACAGCTACTGCCCATTCAACCAGAGGGAGGGCAGCTACACTCGCTTCCCAGGCGGGAGTGGCCATGAAGGACTTAAGCAGGGCGCAACCTGGAGCACGCTCCGTACGTACGCCAAACACGGCTGTCTAAGAGAAAGCGCTAGAAGGGAGTCAGCGTCGGGACAAGCTGTCCTGCGGCACATGTTTGCGTGAGATGGGAGCAGCCTTTGTTCCTTCCCTCCTTCTCTTCAGGTTCAAGCATGCATAATGTGTTCAGGGTACTCTCTTGGGTACTATTGTTGACCTGATGTGTGATTCAGTGAAGTAGGTGGCATGCTTCCACTGCTTGTTATTCTATTCAAGCATGTGAATCTATGAAAGATCCAATTCTGTAGAGGTCTTAGTTACTTACCTGTAACTTTATTTCTCCAGCATTGGTATCTAGATTCACATGCGCCCTCTTGCCTCCTCTGAGAGGCTGCTCCAAGGCCTGGCAGTCATCATAAATGCTATCACTATACGGCTCAAAGTCTGAAGATGGCTGCTTGCGGTGGAGCATTGGTTGGGGTCATAAAGGACTAAAGTGAGGTGGAGGGACTACATAATGAAAGTCTTATTAGACACAATGGGTAATCCTTATTTCCTTAACTTTTTCAACCCTTTTTTTAAAAAACATTTCATGGGGAGGACTGCCCAACGTATCCTAGGAGGCATTAGTTGTCTCTATTTGAAATTGCAAAAATGAGTGACACATTATTAAAACATTTTTTATCTGGGTGTATTCTTGTTGTTTACAAATGTCAATTCCCATCAAATCTTTGTTCAGTTACTGGTCTTTGTAAAGGCAGCATGAAGTAAGACGCATACAACAGATTAAACTTTCAATCGAAAGCTTTATTTTTCTTCTATGTCATGCTGGAGTAAGGCCTAACTTGCCCTATACTAAGGTGGGTTTTCGCTACCTAAAGAAAACTAAAGATAGTCTGCGTCTGTAAGTTCAATTAAAATGTCTGTCTATGTCTGAAGCCTATACTTGCCCTCACAACTAATGGTATACAATGTGTAAGGATGTCAGCAGCAAAAGGAATAGTGTTCCAGCTTGGCTTAGACTCAGTTTCCCCTTTTCCAAGTTCAGAATAGTTCTAAAAAGACCTCAGGGTTCCCTTTCCCAAGAGTTCAACACAGTTTACAACATCGAGGGGTTCCCTTCCTCAAGAGGTCCAACACAGTTCAGAAAGTCTCACGGTTCCCTTTCCCAAGGGTTCAACGCTGTTCACAAGGTCTTGGGGTTCCCTTCCAGCAATATCAGTTGAAATCTTTCAGTTTTCAAAACAATATCACTTTAGATATAGTCATCCTGGTTTTCCATAATTCGCATTTAGGGCTCCGTTTCTTAATTTACTGCTTACTTCAACAACTATGGCAAAACACAAACTTCTTTATAGTCTCCTTTCTTTACTCTTTCCAAGTAGGAGCATTCGGTCTAGGCGTAGTTATTGGGCCACACGGTCCACCCATTGCAGGTCACGCAGCCAGTGTCTGTGTGCTCGAGTGTTGCAAAACATAAACTTCTTCACATTTGCTTTCCTTGACTTTTCAAAAGTAGGGGTCCCTCGGTCTAGGCGCAGTTGTCAGACCACACGGTCTACCCACTACAGGTCACGCAACCAATACCCCTGTGCACTTCTATATGCTTTCTGTATTCCTCTTACTTTTGCCAACACAAGTTTTCTCTCTCTCAACCTGTGGTTCCTCAGATTCTTGTATCCTTGGCCAGTGCTCATTTTCACATCTCATATGTTTCGTAGCTATTTTCTTTTTTTTGGCCACCACTAGTGGCTTCCACTTTCATTTCCAGCTTTCTGGCTTTGCCCTACTTGATTCTTGCACCTCTCATTCGGTGGTAATTCCTGTCAGTACCACCTTGCTTCTATTTACTTCATAAGTGTTCATAATGTGGCTTCGTTTTATACAGCATCCAGAAATATTCTTACTGTTTTGAGTCACTTCGCTATTCAATAGTACGTGTTTCACCTTTCAAAAACACTTGTAATAGCTTTCTGCTTGTTCAGTATTCCAAAATACCGGTTCTGGCCTTCCACAATACTTCTAGTAGTTCTTAGCTTGTTCAGCATTCATACACGTTCGTTTCCAATCCCCGCAGCGCCCCGGTATGAGTGTTCCCTTCTTGTCACTCACTGGTGTTGTGCAACGGCTCCTTTGGGTTTCCCGGCTTCTGAACTTTGCTTTTCTCCACCTTCCTGTCGTGGGAGCTACAACGAGCAGCGTTCACCGTCCTGGAATATAGTAGCGTGTACCTGCGCTCTTCCTAAGTGGATGCTACCGAGAGCACCACTCGCTCTCTGAGACATGCAACAGTCGGGAGGCTTCGGTGCTCCCCAGCTCCTGCTGTGAGCACCGTGCAGGGAGGACAGCAGGGTCCCTGACTGTTACTCACCAATGGGCTTATAGATGGCGAGATGAGGCAAGCGGATTCTCTTGATCCACAGGTTCTCAGCCTTGGCAGACATGCCTCGGTTTCCCTAAACACTTGAGGGAACTATTTTCAATATTATGCCCATCTGCTGTAAGAACAGAACAGACAGAGGGTTAGATCAAACAAAAGAGTGGGAGGAACACACCGCCACGGTACCAGGCTGAAACGGAAAAAGAACAGGTCAATTGGTGTCAAATAATTGTTTCCAAATACTCAACCAACACTGATAACCATCTGTTTCCCTCCTGGATTCAAGCTCACGGATTTGAGCTGGAGAATGTCTGTCTGAACACAGGTTCCTACAATGACAAGATAACGATATAACCCAAGGCAATCTAAGTAGGCTATGCTATTATACCAATCAGAATATCAGGTGGAGTAACATTAGTCTTACCAGTTCATATGAAAGCAAGAACAGAAGGTTGAAGTCTGTTTGGTAGCAGGAGGACTGTAATTAGTTCACTACAACGACACAGGACAAAAAAAAAGGAAGGGTTAGTAAGGTACTCAACCCGGGCGGCACAAGGGTCGCACTAGAGCCGGGATGGTGCATTGTGGCAGCAGAGCGTCTCTTAGTGCACTGTCCGAGTTTAATGTTGAAAATAAGTTGTACAGTCCTTAAGGAATTCTTGTAGAAGGTTAGCGTGTGTGCAGATTGCTCGGATCAGCAAGTGAAAGAAAGACAGGAGCTTGTGAGCCCCTTTGGCAGGTAACTTCAGGAGATTGCGCAGAGGCAGGAGGAATGCAGTAATACGTTGTTTGCAGGAGTAAATGCAGGTAATGTCAGGGTGACGTTACGTGGTGGGAACTCAGGCAAGGCTCAGGTGGACAATCACAATTACTACACAGGAGCGCGGTTCGCACAACGGTTGCCCAGTAACAGAGAGACAAAAAGCAGTTTGTATGGAGGCAAGTCGGCAACAAGTTAGATCAAGCAGGTACCTGGGAGAAGACAATAGAAGTCTGTATTTATTTTATTTTTTTATTTTGTTTTTGGTGCTTACAAAAACAGAGTTACAAAGAATTTGCATAAAAGAAAAAAGCAAAAGTCTTTCAAAATAAAAGCATGAGTTTGTTATATACACAATAAAAATATGCATAACTTCAAGAAATGCATTAAAACTTGACATAACGAAATACCTTTACATAAACAAAAATGAATAAATTAGCACATAAACTGACACAAAGTGTATTAGGTTTCTAGAGAGAACGTCATTTCTCAATGTCATAAAGCATAGAAGTCTGTTTGAGCAGACGAAGGTCGGCAGCAGCGGGTCCAATGATACCAAGTCTGAGGCAAAAAGAAGTATGTAAAGAGAAAGCAAGTTCAAGAATAACTTGGAGTAATGGACACACGCTTTACAGGTATTAGGCAAGCTAACTACAATCAGAAGCAGCGTCCACTGGGCTAACGCAGCTTTTACGCTTTCGTTGAGGGCGGAACCTACGAGAGCCAGCAGCTGCCGTGATCACCTGACTCTGTGTGGTAGCATGGCAACGGCTCTCCCTGCAATTGCCAATGCCTAAGGAAAGGAGCAGCGAAGCGACGATTACTGATGGTAAAACAAGGCTTGAAGCCTGAATCAGAGTACAGGGACCCCAAACCGATACACACCATCTCCATGCGCCTTTGCTGCACTCCTGCTTTGCACGGCTTCTCTCAAGCCTTCTCCTCTTCCTCCTGCTCCACTTATCTAGACCTCGTCCTTCTCCCTTGGCCATCTCCCTCCATGTGTTGGGCGGTTATCCTTTTTATACACCTGGACATGGCAAATGACTACACGAGTGAGTCCTTAACATTGATTGCCTAACCATGATGAAACCTGTTAGCTGAACATGCCTGGCTCAGTACCAAAATAGTGTTTAGTGGAGTTGGAATGAATGGAAGTGTGCATAACTCTTGGTTGTTTATTTTACCTTTTGGTATTAAGCTGATATTTGTCGGTATTAACAAGAGGAGGCTGATGTGTTGATTCTGCCCAAGAAGAGGGTTTGTCCTACTAGTTGGTCTCTTCCAGGTCCCAGTTTAAAAATTGCATTTCGCAGAACCATTTGGAAAGGAAGAAAGGAAGAAAAGGGAAAAGGTTGACAGAAACCTATAAACATGGTTTGGATAGAAAGTTCATCATGAAAAGGGAATGGGGGATACCATGTCTCACCCAAGGACGTCCTCGCCCCATTCCCCAGGTTCACTCCACACAGGTGATCCTACCTCGCATACCTACCCCTTTGGTCAGGATCCGATGTTGGGGAAAAAAGAAGTGAGGACGCCCTTGGGTTCCTCACACTATCAAAAGGTGGTGTGTGATTTTCACAAATTGGGGAAGAAGGGTATTTGAAGGGTTAGTATGTTGCTACAGTATAATGGGAAATCAACTCTAAACATGTTCTCATTCTGGGTTATCGTGTCCAGACTAGGCACACAGGATACCTTACTGACCAGGGCTGCCAACTATTCATGTAGGATAATGGCCACCTTCTTGAACCAAATCCAACACACACCTTCGGGAGATTGATGGACAGATAGTTTTGGTTTCACCTTTTCTCTAGGGGCGTCTGTTAATGTCTCATATAAAATAGAGTGTCTTAAATCTAATCCCAAAAGAAATTCAAATACCATTTATTCAGTTCAACTCCTTTGTTTGATGGCCACAGAAGGTGCTTAGAGATTATTCTTTTGGCCCTATGTCCTTTACAAAACTACCTGCATTTAATCTTGTCTAAGTCATTGGGCCTCATTACAAGTTTGCCGGTCCGTTAACAACGGTGCCTAAGCTACCGGCACTGTTGTTACCGGACCGGCAAACTACGAGTTCTGGTCGCGGGTGCCTTTTCGCCCGCCAAGTCTGACCTGGCGGGTGGACCGGCACCCGCGAGCAGACAATATCGGATGCACCATCACGGTGCTGGTGCATCCGACCTCCCCGTTCCTAATGGGACCCAAATGGGAATGGGGACTAATATGTTCCGGCGCCCGGGAATGGGCAATTACCGGGTCCGCCAGGGCTGTAATGCCCCAGTAATTGCCCATTCCTGGGTGCCGGAAGAAAAATTACTCTGGCGGCAGCCGTGCCGGTTTTACCGGCACCGCTGCCGCCAGAGTCATAATAAGGCCCAATATCTCCCTGTATCACGTTTTGAATGAATTACAAATTGGTTTGCATTCAAGTTGCCATTGGATATAATTGTGTGTTAACCGTGATGAACTGCTATGCTCTTTTTACATTGACCTTTTTGTGGCCTCTTTCAGATCACCAATGTCTGTTGTACATGTTCAAGAGGAGGATCTTCTTGAAATGAGCACTCTGCTCAAGTCCAGCGCGGTGGTGGATGTCACAGATAAAGTGCAGTCCCTACTGGGGAAGCTGGAAGCCACCACACTGGACATTGCGGTTACAGGAGAATCGGGTGCAGGCAAATCCACTTTTGTGAACGCCTTACGCGGCCTCGGAGATGACGATTTTGGTGCTGCCAGAACCGGGGTGACAGAGACCACCACAGTTCCAATGGCTTACCAACATCCAACGTTGCCAACCGTCCGAATCTGGGACATGCCAGGCATTGGAACTTACAACTTCCAAGTCGACCAATACCTAAAGCTTGTGAATTTTGAAAGGTATGACTTCTTCATCATTGTTGCCTCTGAACGATTCAGGGAGAACCACGCCAGGCTGGCCCGGAACATCCGGGATATGAAGAAGCACTTTTACTTTGTCCGTACCAAAGTTGATCAAGATCTGAATGCTTGCACGAGACGTAAGAAGACACAGTTCAATGAGGAGATGGTCCTTAACGAGATTCGGACAGATTGCACGAGCTGGTTGGAAAAGGAAGGAGAGCAGGACCCCAAGGTGTTCCTGCTCTCCAGCTTTGAGCTCCATAAATATGATTTTCAGAAACTGCAGAACACTTTGGAGCAAAGTCTCGATGGACAAAAGAGGCACGTCTTGCTTCTGTCCTTACCAAATATCACTGATGAAGTCATTGTAAAGAAGAAAAAGTCCCTGAAGAGGCACATCTGGAAGAAAGCCCTTCTGTCTTGTATCATATCAGCCATGCCCTCTAAGCCAGTGCATTTTAACATACCTATGCTCATGAACACCTTGAGATCCTATAAGCAGAACTTTGGCCTGGATGACGAGTCCCTTGGTACGCTGGCATCCAAAGTCAACACATCAACCTATCACCTCAAGGAAGAAATTACAAGCCAGGAAGGCCAAGGCATGAATGAGGAATCTGTAAAAGCAGTCTTGCGTATGGCAGTTGTTGGCAGCCAAGCTGCTGCCAACTTGGTGGAGGAGCAGGTTCCTGTTCTCGGCAACCTCGTGGCTGGCGCAATTACCTTTGTGGCAGTCTACATCCTGCTCAACAGTTCCTTGGACAACCTTGCCAAAGATGCCCAGAAGGTCCTTAGGAGGGCTTTCAGCACAGAAGATGAAGAAAAGTTAGAGGCTTACCAAAAACTGGACCCAGGTTTTCTCTATGACTGATGGTTGTTGCTGAACTCGTGGTGCGGCTCTTAAAAAACAATCATACAGACAAATGCCAAAGGGATGTACTTTTTTTAAAATTAGCTGAGTTTTAATCCGTTTGTCTCAAACATAGCCTAAACAAATGTGGCTTGTGGGTGTTCAGCCTGGTATTTTGTGAAGAAGCTGCCAACTGTGCCTGTGCCTGTTTGCCAATAATATTTGAACTTTCTAACATTTTAGTTTGTGGGCAAATCAGCCTTCAAGATAATCTAAATGCTTGGAGACAATCGAAATGTGGCTCTTAGTGTCAGGGTGACATTTCAAGATCTAATTCTGTCTTGGCTGGACTAAGGTGATTACTGTCTTATTCGGTTTGACTTTGTGTGTCTTGAAATAACCCACCATTCCCAAAAGAAACTGGTATGTGCCAAAGGCAAACTCACCATTATTCAGTTTAAACTTTTAAATTCTGTTGGACAATAGCGATTTTAAAAATGTCAACAAAAATCTTTGATTAGTGACAGGCATAACATCACCCAGAAGATGTTTTAGATTGAAATGAGTTGAACGTGATTATGATACTAAGCGGACTTATTCTGAATAAACTTGAATCCAATACAATTATTAAACTCTTGACTCAATTGTGCATCCATCACAGAAAGCCCACACCTTCAGGTAAGACATCTGGCAACCTTATAACTTAAATCGTATTTTGGAGAAAAAAAGCATAGACAAGCAGGCAGCATAACAACAAAACCTGTTGAATCTTTTAAAAAATTGCAGAATCCAACACCTGCTAAAGGTTGTTCTGCTAGTAAGGTTTCACATTTGCTCAGATTTTGCACCCATGAGCAAGCTATGCATTGAAACGTGTTTCACCAATTTTTGGCAGAAATATTTACTTAATACTTTGTGCCGATCAATCAGATGAATACTCTTCCGTATGTCCCCAAAATTGGAACGTGTCAGTTCCTGGAAATTATTTGAAAAAAAATCAGCATTTTGCCTAACAGGTGTGTATGCAGTGAACATCATCTGAGATGCTTCCCAAACCTTTGTGAGTAACTTGATTAAACGGAACATGAGTGCTGGAGGCAAGCAGTGTCACTTTGCAGTGTCATTTTCACTATCTGAGCTCTTTTTTATTTGCAGGTTTAGTAGCAGAAGGAGCAATGAGGGCGCAGCAAAGTGTTTTTTTTAAAGACACTTCATTAATCCAAAACAATTCATACACAGACTTGATTGTTAAATTTGTTAAAAATTGATTTGTAGCCATGTGCATTGCTTTGCTTGTAGGGCATCTTTTTGAATTACTGTCGGGAAGTCTGTTATTACTTGTTAACCGTGGCACTTTGACTGCCTGTGAGACTACCTATTCCTGCTTGCCCGCAGTGCTTTTGTGTCCTAATCAGCCACGTCATCGCTGGCACGTTAGAGTTGATTTGTGCCGATTTGCGTTCCGGTTGTGCCGATGTTTTGGCAAGACTCCTCTACATCGTCCTGCTCTTATAGATGTACACATATAGTATAAACTGTACGTTTCTCCACTATACACGCTTTATATGATGATCGTTGGATGATTGCTGCGACTACCGCGCTCTTTATTTTCTTGCATTTCCACTGGGCTGATTGATTCATTTACAACTTTGTATCCATCTGGTGGGTGTGGTTATGCCATCCGTGAAGGGCACTCATCCCTTCACTGTTATTGGTAACATGCTTGAGAACTTGAAGGCATCTGTCCCATATGAGACAGTTGGATCGCATATTTGGCACCAAAGTCGTCTTGATATACCGGCTCGCTATTTGTCTTTGGAGGGATCAAACTCTATGCCAGTTATTTTGCTGCCTCAGGAGGGTTATGTCGAGTCAGTCATTGAGCAGGACCACCGCCTTACAAATTGAATATTAGACCTTTGTGCAGCACCTGTTAATGGGCCTACTATTTCTTCCTCACTCCGTATGTTGGATACTGTTGCCTTGACTGCTACATCGACTCTAGTACAACTGTCGCAGATAGCGTCTGTTGTTGGTTGGACAACCCTTAATAGTGCATGTCCTGCCCCACTGAACATGTTGAAATTAAACTCTGCAGTAACTTTGGACAGGATTGGCAAGGTGGAGTCTGCTCCTGAGGACACAGACTCAGATGGGTTATCTGTATCATCTGGTCTTTCTTCCTTTGTTGACTCGTTTAATATTGAGTTAAACTCTGCTGTTCCTAGCAATACTCAGATTTTGGGCACTGTTTTACCAGCGCTGAATGCCAGTGACACTCATAAATCCTCTTTTTTAGTGGCTGACATTGGCCCTAAAATGAAGGAGCAGGAGGACATGGTGAACCTCAGCTTATGCTCTCTCAGTATTGTACCTATTTTGAAAGTCCTGCTTGTCAATCCACGATTCTTGGTTCAGCATGCAGTGGAACTAGCCAACTATATAAATGATACAGAGGCTGATGCTTTAGCTATCACCGAAACATGGCTACATGATGCTGCCACACCTGCTGCCACCCTTGCCACTCCAGAAGGATATAACATGTTCAGGGTTGATTGTCTCTCTTCTGGAGGGTGTAGGGTGGCTTGTATTTCTTGAGAAACACTAAATATGCACATCGTTAACGCCACTGTATTAGTTGTGCACCGGTCAAACTAAGTGTGGACCATAACACTTCTGTCAGTTTTTTTATTCTCTACAGGCCATTGCAAAAAACTCCTCCATTTGAGGAACAATTCCTTGCACTACTTAGTGATCCACTGAAACCAACTTCTCACATGAGTATTTTAGGTGACTTCAATCTATGGTCCTTTAATGACCTTGACTTGGAAGCTGATTCACTGTCCTTCTCTCTTGGTGCAATGAGCTTCATTCAACATGTTAATGTCTCAATGCATAAAGAAAGAAATACTTTGGACTGGGTTATTACATATAGCATCAATATATCCCTGGTCTCAGCCATTCCTTGTCCATGGTCGGATTGTTTCTTGGTATCGTTCGAGCTGCAGTTGCCGGGTAAGCTACAATGTGCTGATGCTAATCTTAGAATTAATAAAAAAAATGAGGAACTTTAATAAAGTCACCCAAAAGGCTTTTGTGGCCATAGTTAAACCTATGTTTGCTAATCCTGTGTCAACTTTGGATGCATGCAAATTAGCGGATCAATTTCCGCATATAACCTATGTGGCCATCAATACCTTGGCACCAAAACGACTGAAGCTGATAAAAACGGAGGTAAAGAAAAATACCTGGCTTTGCGATGAGATTATTAAGTGTAGGAAGATCAAGTGGAAATGCGAACGGATCTGGCGTAGCAACCCGTGTCCCGATAGGAATCCTCTTCTAAGGATGTAACTGCACACTATAAACAAGCTATTATCTTGGCAATACAATCAGATTACAATTCGAGAATAGCTAATGCCAAATCCAAGAGGCCATTAAAATGCGACAACAATGCCTGGCGTCTTCAGTCTATCCCACTGAAACAGGTCGCATAACTAGTTACATCACTTCTAATGCTGATCTCCCTTAGTTTTCCTTGAAACTGAGATCTTTAATATTTTGAAGAATATGAAGTCAACATCTTGTAAAGGGGACATTTGCCCTGCAAACATCATTAAGGATTTGTTAGATACACTCACTCATTGGATCCCAAAAATTGTGAACTCTTCCTTTGCAGCCTCTAGTGTACCCGGCCTGAAAGAGGCATGGATTACACGTTTGCTGAAAAAGGACTTTCTGGACCTCTGTGTGGCCAGCAATTATCGACCTATGACAAATGTTCTGTTTTTGCTAAACATTTTAGAGAGAATAGCATATATTCAGTTGCAGGAGTTTCTTGACTCAAATAACTTACTTGGTAGGCGCCAGACTGGTTTTTCGTGCCATACAGGACACTGAGATGGCCCTTTTAGACTTTATAGCTAACATCTCAGGAATAATTGAGAACAGCAATACTGCCCTTTTAATGTTACTGGATCTGTCGGCAGCTTTTGATCTGGTTGACCATAGCCTGGTAGTCGGAATGCTTGTTGAGTTCGCTATTGTGTCACGAAGTGCTGCTGCCTGGATTGAGTCCTTTCTTGGCCAATGCGCTCCCAGGGATTTTGTGGGCGATTTTAAAGCTTGCCCAGTTCTGCTGCTCTGTGGGGTTCCACAGGGCTCGTTTCTCTCACCAACTTTGTACAACATCTGGACCCGTCCTCTGTTTGATGTGCTAGATGGCCTTGGGGGTCTGCTATGCTAACTATGCAGACAATACTCTGATAATCATCAAACTCCTGGGTGATTATGTCCGGGACTCAGAGGCCATCAATCAGATATACACGATGATGTAATCATGGATGGCTGCTAACTCAATTGGCCCTGAATGATAATAAGACAGAACTTTTGATTCTGGGATCTGGCCCTTGGCTAAAAACATTGGAGCCTTGCTACAATCAGTATATCATTGCTAGCTGTACTATCTGAACCACTTGTGTATAGGCGTGTCATAAATGCAATATCATATCCACTTGTGTATATCCTGCGTCAACATTAGGTGTGTATCTATGCTCCCAACTCCAGATGCAGAAGCATAATCTTCATTTGAGGTCTGCTTGTGCATATGCCCTCAGATTGTTGCGACAGATTAGACCTTATTTATCGGAGAAAAATAGATCTCTATTGGCTTGCGTCCTAATACACTCCAAACTGGATTACTGCAACAGCCTGCTTGCAGACAACTCACTCGCCAATGTTGAAAAACTTCAGACTATCCAGAAAAGGGCAGCGAGGGCCATTCTGGGCCTTGGCAAGAAGGATGATGTCAGTGCGGCAAGATCAGCACTTCACTGGCTTTCAGACAAGCAGAAGATTGCCCATAAATGCCAGACCGGTAATGTGCCTCAGTACCTCTGTGATCGATTGAAGGTTGCTCCGAGTAAGAGATTACTCCGCTCTAATAGAGATAATAAGCTCCTGCAGCCACGTGTCAAATTGCTGAAATTTGGGGTATCTGGTTTGATGCTTGGGCTCCATGTGTCTGGAACGGTCTACTGGCTTCATTATGTGCCATTCTGTGTCGGACTGACTTTAAGAGAGCGGTAAAAATGTATCTGTTTAGTAAAACGTATTAATGTGTAATTCCTTTTACATTTTACATATCTGTGCTTTGTTATTGTATTCCTTTTTCGTGTGTTGGTTTATTTATTTTTTTACATCTTTGTGATTGTCTTTTGAGTGTTTTACGTGTGCCCGAGGTTTATGGGCATGTGGCGCGTTACAAGAATTAGATAATAATAATAAAAGAGACTGAAAAAACAGCACAAACACATGCGTACATACAAACCCTCCTAAAAGTGGCTGGTCAAAATAACGACCCACGCCATGAGGAAGTGGCACACATCATATGTAGTGGCAATCCTAAATAGAGCCATGAATACTGTGCAGTGTCCAGGTATATACGTGCCGGGTGGGGTTACAAAATGTCAGCAAAGGGACAATGAAAGACAGACATGGGAGCACTGGAAGTTAGCCCAACAGCCAATATGATCATGGGTACAGGTCATATAAATGCTCCCCAAATCGCACCATGTCCAACTTTTTCTCTCGCAGAGAGAAGTACGTTTTCTCTCACAAAGAGAAGTGCAAGATTCAGGACCCAGTTTCCAAATTGGAGCTTTGCAGTAAATTTAAAACTGTTTAGGATTTCTTTCTTTACTACCGAGAGGGCACTGTAACAACAAAGTTTGTTCCTCATAAAAGGTGTAGGTTCTTTGGTGTGAAGATTACCAGATCTTTACGTGTCAGTACCACAGACAGCTGCCCCAAACAGAACATGTGTACTGAAGTTACCCTTTCATGTCTGCAGTGCAAAAGCGGGTCTGATTCTGACATTTACCATCATACGTTTGTTCGCGTGTCCAATACAAATGGAAGATAATTCTTTGCTCAATGTAGCAGATGTCAAGGTTTACTTTCACAAGTAGAATGATAGAATAGACTCTACACTAGGTTCTATGGTCAAGACCAGACCCATTTCCCTAGACCAAAAGTTATAGAGAGCTTTAAAACGTGGTCCTCCACATCCCGTCCGCAACAGCTTGTTTCAAGTCGATACTGAGAATGGGCAGAGGCTTAATAGTTAGTAGAATAGGTGTGTCCCAGAGCAAAGTCGTAAACTAAGTTGAGGATTTCCTGCATGCTGGACAGTATTACATAACGCCTGGCTTCTTTATCCTGCAACTTTAAAAATATACAGCATAACATCTTATCCTCTAACCATACATCTTTGATGAACAAAATACCCAGTTGGGAGCGTGATTTCCTGTTTATTCTTTGTTGACCCTTAGTGGTGTATTATCCATATGTGATGCCCCTAAATATAGACAATTGCTTTCTCAACCATGTTGGCTCCCAGAACTCTATAATTCCATTAGTTGCAGTAGTTGGGCAACAACCAACGGACTAAGCTCTGTCCGAGAATGATAGGCGGTAGAATGTAGAAGCAGACAATAGCTTTCTATGCAAGCCGAGTTGGGGTTTGGTTCAAAGAGGGTGCAGGACCCAAATCTACCCAATCATTCAAGCAGCATGGTAAAAAAGCCTTGTGTATCTGCGCACATCCGGAAACCCAAACCTCTTTTAAAAGCTTCCTTCAGTAATGATAATGGAATATTGAATGGCCTGCTTCAACCCACAAAAAAAAGTACAACATTTTTTAATTCCCTTGTAGTCCTTCCAGTAAAGGGGCAGTGATAGAATGATGAAAACATAAAAGAAAAACAGGGGCATCAACATTTTAATAGCACTAATCTTGCCGTTATCTCATATATAATTGTTCCCATTGTTTACAATCCAGGGCACACTTTCAATAATCTGGTGGTTTGAGGCCATTAAGTTGAAAGTAATCCTGTTGTCCTATATCCCCTGATTGATATCGATAAAGTTGTCATTTCACCAGGTCAGGTCCAACCCAGTAAATATCTTTGGGGATGACTAGCTGACCGCAAATATGTCTGACTTAGATCAATTGACTTTGACATTAGAGAGGATATGTGTAGGCCATCCCCATATAGGAATTCCTTGAAGTAATATCCCTTATACCATATGCCCTCAATCATATCATCAGCTTGGAGAGCAATTCGTAGCCAAGGTCTCAGTTCTTATATTGAATAGATAGGGAGATGGGGGACACCCATGTCTATTGCCTCTACCAATACAAAAGTGATCCAAAACCATGACATTGATTGCCAGTGGTGAGAACATGAATGGTGCCAAAAAGGTTAACACAATTTCAGCCAAAGTCACATTTCCTCAAAATAAATGATAAATGCCCCAATCCCATCCACCCGGTGAAAAGCATTACAGGTAACTCTACAAACAATCACATGGGGAGCTGGATAATGGAGCTGGATCATTTCTGTGAAGACGGATCATCCGTTCTCTCTACCCTTCCTATTTTTGATGAAGGCAGCAAGGATTACTGTAAATTAGTGTGGGCATTATCGCATCTAGGTAGCATGCAAATATATTCAATAGCAATTTTATGTCCGTCTTCAGAAGCAAGATAAGCTGTAAATTAGTGCAGTTCATATGGAAACTGCTAGGTTTCAGAATATGGGCTATAAGTGCAGAGGTCATGGATTCCAAGGTGGCCCTCATAGACACACTCTTGTTGACAGAAAATAAGATCGGAACAGAGTATCTCCACAAATACCATAAAACACATTTAGGATGCTGAGACGCCACAGAGACGTATGCCAGTTCAACAACATGACTACCTCCTTCATCTCTTCCTCCATCATTATCAACAACTTAGCCTTCGTTTCTAACTTTCAAGAATAATACCAAATCTTGGCTATTCACGCAGAACCTATGAAGCTCCTTTCACTTAGATTTGCTACCGACCGACTGGTAATGTTTCTCACCTGTGTATATACGCTTTAATGTACTTGTATTATAACTTGTAAATTGTAATCTGCTTTATTGTATGTATGTAATTTGTTTATATTGTATATATATCGTAACCTGTTTCTAAGAATATGCACCCGGTTGCCCAGGGGCCTGGCTGCACTTTACAAATAAACTAAACTTCAAACTTTAGCATACACCCAGAGTCATTCTGAATCAAGGGGACAGTTAAATCTGCAAAAAAAGGATCAAGTGCCTCTGCAGTTAGATAATAGCAGGCTGGTCAAGCACACTACAAATAATCATTGAATGCTGAATTTTTTCATGATTGGACCTGGGCATCTACTATTGAGCCCACTTACCTTGACCCACCCACATTTTTAAGTCTATTTGCCCATGCGTACTGTGGCCACTGTCTGCTGCTGCCTGTGCTGTACCTAGTCTGAGTGTTTTGTGTGATAGCTTGCTTCATTGGTTACTGTTGTGTGGGAGGGAGGAAGAGAGGGAAGCTTGCTCTCCTCATGCTCATGCTGCACTTTTGTTTATGTGATGTTAAGAGCTGGGAATTAGACCTGGACACAGGGGATTCATGGTTTTGGACAAATACTTTTCTTTTATTAAAATGAAAAGGGGTTGGGAAATGCCTCTCTGTCCCTACTCTAAGAGGTGTTTCCCTACCTAAAACAAAGCTAAGCATCGGTCCAGTGTCAAGATGTCCAAAGCAAAGCGTCCTGTGTCCAAAGTACTATTCTGGCCCTCACTTTCTACAAATCATCTCTAAGGTGAAAAGGAAAATTATCTTTGGCTTTAAGTAGTGTATACATGTTCAAAAATGAAATATGTAACTTCCAACAGAATAATAGAGTTCCTTGTTCCAGGGGGTGGCTCCCTTCCCCTGGATTTCTCTTGACTCTGGTTTATACCTTCAAGAATATCAGTTCCTTAAGTTTCTCTTGATCAACAACACAACTGGTATACAAAACAACTTGCCTATTAGTCTGTGTCTTGGTAGGATACATAGTGTACTCCCCTGCCAGGCTTTCTCTCATCTTTACTATGTTTCAACACAGCCTTTTTCTAGTCTTGATGTATCCTTGTAAGGACTTCCTTAGGTGCTGTATTTTTCACACTCTCCAACTTGACCTTCCCTGGTATGCTTTCTTGCCAGGGCTTTCGTATATGAACACCCTTGCAGTTTGCTTCTGCCTGGTATACTATCCAGCCAGGGCATTTCTTATAGGTATACTGCATACCCTTACAAACTTAAGTCTCTTATATTTATTCCATTCTGTCTCTTTAAGAAATATTCACTTGTTTGTTCGTTCTCATATACTTCATTCACTGTTATTTGCTTTCACCACAGTTGCCAATACGCCCTGTGTCCTCGCTTCCCTTGGGTGGACTCACCAGCTCTTGGTAGTGTGTGTAGGTTCTCCTGCGGCAATCCTTTGGTGGCTCTTCGGCATTCCGCTGTCTCTTGCTGCCTCTCGTGGCTCCCACTCGTCTGTTGGGCATCCCTCCGGGCTTCAATGGTGTGGAGCCTGCCTTTCGGTACCTGTGAATGCTCTGAAGCCTTGCTTCTGGCATTCTTGCAGCGTGCCCTCTTCCGCAGTCGGCTCTCGTCGGCCTCTTCGGTAAGCCAGTTGCCTCCATGGACCTCGAACCAGCCCTGCAGGTCCTCAGTTGACACTGGGATTAGAGTTCTCCAGCCAGCGTCTCCTTGTCAGCTGGTCCACTGGTTTAAATCTCCCGGTATCAGCCCTGTTAATGCAACAACTAGAGCGCAGCTTGTGCTCTTGTCCTCCATTGATCTTCATTACCTCACTCAACTTCTTCGTTACAGTATTTTCGTGTTTAAGGAAAGGGAAGTCAGTTCTTGATGACTTTTATACAAAATTAGGGAGTGGTCTCAGTTACTTTCCTAGGTGGGTGAAGGGAGGTTTGGCAATATGCTATTAAGGCATGGGGAATGGAGGGTTTATCCTCAAAAGGAAAAGGGTGATACCATGTCTCGTCCGATGATGTCATGTCACTCCCCCGAAGTTCACCTCTCCCCATTTCGTCCTCCCTCTATAGTTGCCCCCAGGGTTAGGATCAGGTAGCGGCTGCCGTCCCTGGCCACATGGGTAGAGGTCACCGCTGGGAAAGGAGTGATGTCACCATCGGATTTATTGCAGTGAGGATAGCTCATCTTGCTTCTGCCCCCACTGAATGTGAGTGAAGCTGGTACTGCTACTATTGCTCCTGCTGCCTGTGAATAAAGCTTGCACTGTCGCTGCCTGCTCTGTGTTGAACATGGTTCTGCCAGTGCTCTGTAACTTGTTTGTGTGCAAATGCTTGCACTACTGCTATCTAAAGTGGCCTACTGCTAAAGGTTCTTCAGAATGATGTTTGTACATTTCTGCTGACTTTTGTACCGTGCATGCACCCTGATTGCTTGCAAGTTACACTTGCTGCCTGTAATGCTTTGCTTGGACTTTGCATCTGGAATGACAGTAAGTCCTGCAAGTCAAGATTGAGATGCACCAACACATGTATTAGGGTGTCAGCCCTAAAACGTCAATAGCAGCAGGTGTTGCAGGGCAAACTTCAGCTGCACTTGTAGATATCTGTGTGTATTCTGTGGCACGTCCCTGCCTTACTCTGGGGATCTCCAGTGGGGTGACCAAGTGGGTTTATGCCTCTCCAAGCTAGTGGATAATGGGCTTGGTAGTAGTATAGCTGGGATCCCCTGGTCACTCTGATTTAGTCCCCATGTCATGGCTGGAGACAACCACATGCTGCCAGTTGGGGACACTCTCCATTTTAGGGACACATCGCCTACACCTGGGAAGCAGAAACAATACAGGTACAAGGATATCAGGCTCTCCCCAAAACACATTGCTATGTAGCTACTGTCCTGAACCTTCCCCTGTAAGGAAAGAAAGGAGTGCCCGTCAAACAGTCAGAAGCACCTGTATGCTCGGCTTCCCTGTTTTGGATGCAGAACTTGCTCCTTAATCTTTCCAAAGAAAAAGGGGGACCTGAGCTAGACCCATGGATTCCAGAAGCCGTCAGCCAATCCTCACTCAAGACCTCAACAGTTGAGCAAATAGTCAGGGCGAGTCTACCCCAAAAGGCAGGGCGTTGGAGAGTACAGCCCAAAAACATTTACTAGCCAGCTCTGAGTCCTACCTGTGAGAAACCTGAAGGTGTCTCACTGACTAGTCCCCAGGGATCTGTCATCCAGGTGGCCAGGACACGGCCATTGCTATTGGATCCAGCTCCTGGGAGTGGACCAGTGTGGGAGGATCACCTGGATGAGGGGCTCTCGGGGAGTGGAGGTGGGACACCGAAGGTTGAGACGCGGTATCCCCTTCCTTATGAAACCTTTTCCCCATCCTACCCCATAGAATACGTAGAAGTCCCCCCACGCCCCTTTTCCAACACACACACTTTCTTACACCATGAAAGACAACAGACTAACACCAGGGGCCTTTACCTGACATGTCCCAAAACAAGGGTCAGGCAATTGATGATAATTACACACACCTGACGACCTGCCCTTCCCCACATGGATAAAAGGCAGAGCACGAAAGCAAGGACGAACGCACGAGGAAGCAGCCATTCCGGGACGGCAGTTCAAGACGAGGAGAAAGGCAGAGAGATCTGAAAGGGTAACCAGGAGGGAATTGCCCTTGCCCCTTTTAACCTAGACCCGCAAAGCCTCAGTGAAAGCAAACGTAAGACTGGGAGTCGCAGCTGGCGAGTGGCGTATCAGAGGTCCGCGGTACGTGGAACACTTGCGCACTGATTGCCAGGGTGAGGAGAAACGGTTCTCATTGTGGTACCGTTCTTGACTCCAGTGACAAAGGGAAACTCCAACAAGTTCAACCCAACCAGTGAGTTGGAAGCAAGTGATAGCGAACCGGGCTGTGTTGAGCCCAAGGTTACAGTGGCCACATAGTATATACAGAAAAGAAAATAATAGACCAAGGTCTTTTGTGAGTAAAGTTGGAACCAGATATAGGGCCTCATTACGACCCTGACGGAATGAGTTTAATGGCACTGGTAGAGCTGGCGGTGCCGTTAAACCCATTCCCCCCTATTACGAGGTCCCCTTGCGGGACTCGCTCTGGACGTCTGGTGGGGAGGGGACCAGCATGCTAACAGGCCCGTCATTAACAGGCCCG